>NC_084845.1:67042203-67363603 GCF_033115175.1 Lepus europaeus | reverse complement strand
TCTCATCGCAGGGCGCTACAAACCCAGCTGGCTTTTCTGTAAGCCTCTTTCCTTCCCCTCCAACTCTGTGGTGCTAGGCCTAAGCCTTCAGGAAATGTGTGCCAACGTGAAATAAGGTCATACTCCTCCTGGTAGACTGAGGTCCCTTCAGGGTAGCCCTCTGAAACAGGTATGTCCCCAGATCAGCATTTAGTATCTGGTGGCCGTGAGCAAGTCATTGAAGAGCTCTGGCCTGCTGTCCTACTGTCTGCTGACCGGAGGAGTCGCTCACTGACACTGCCAATCTGGACAAGAGGGAAGCCCTGGCGGCACCTTCTGGTTCCCCGGAAGCAGTATCCGAGATGCAGAGTTGCATGCAGATAGCTTCCTGGGGAGCACTTTCAGGAACAACCCACGCAAGTGAGAGAAGCCGGTTAGATAAAAGAGGAAGTGAACGGTGATGCAGCTAAAATAACCTCAACCACTCGTGTGAGGGCTCTGGATGAGAGAGAGGGGTGCTTCAAAGTTGTCCCTAATTGAGAGGCAATGCAGGCCTTTGTATATCTAACATACACCTCAGTCTAGAACTCAGATGACGACTGGTTATAGAGAGGGGGTATCATCTCAAGCAAGAAAATTCCCTACTGACAGAGCAATCCCAGGGAAGAACTGAGCCATGAGTCATCAGCACTCAACAGAGCTGGCTAATGGATGCCTAATCCTGCAGGGGGAACGGGTGGTACAGCCAAGAGCATTCCTACTCATTCTGTGAGAGCAAAGACCCATGCCTTTACAGAGCTTACGGTCTTCCCAGTGGAGAAGGGAGAAAGAGCAGAGCCAAGTGCTCACAGTGCAACGATGCCTTGAGAGCAGCACAGCTACCCCTATTTAGCATGGGAGACACATTCCGGGACTGGCAGTGGTAACTGCATCAGCACCACACTGGGACCTAATCCCAGAGCTCATCTGGATTTGTGGCCTGCATTGTACATTACAATAGTCTTCAGATCCCCTAGGTGATGACTTGCCACCCAGCCCTCATTTCTCCCCATGACTGGTCTCCAGCTATTGTTAGACAACCCTGCTGTGGCAGTGATGTCATATCAGGGCCTTCCAACCTTGCGACAGCACCTGCTGTTCTTCACCCTCTATGTGACCAACCATGATCTCCGGCTGCCTGCTGCAGGCATGCTGGCCTCCAGGGAGAGAACCATCCTTGGGTTCTCAGGCACAAAAGCAGCAGTATCAACTGCACATCCGCCCTCAGTTCTGAAGCCGGTCCTCATCTCTAGGACACAAAGTAGATGTGGCTGCAAGAAAAGCTTTTGCAGGGAAACAACAAATGAGGGGATTTCAAAAAGTTCACAGAGAATTGAATTGAAAGAGTTTATTAGGTATTCGGCTGGCGCCGTGGCTCAACAGGCTAATCCTCCGCCTTGCGGCGCCGGCACACCGAGTTCTAGTCCCGGTTGGGGCACCGGATTCTGTCCCGGTTGCCCCTCTTCCAGGCCAGCTCTCTGCTATGGCCCAGGAATGCAGTGGAGGATGGCCCAAGAGCTTGGGCCCTGCACCCCATGGGAGACCAGGAGAAGCACCTGGCTCCTGCCTTCGGATCAGCGTGGTGCACCGGCCACGGCGGCCATTGGAGAGTGAACCAATGGCAAAGGAAGACCTTTCTCTCTGTCTCTCTCTCTCACTGTCCACTCTGCCTGTCAAAAATTTTTTTAAAAGAGTTAATTAGGTACAAACATTTTTGAAACCCATGTTTTTTTTCATAATACATATTTTCCATGAAACTTTCTGTGAAAAATCTATGCACAGATTTCAACAACTTTTGTACCAAAATGAGCTAACTCTTTAATTCAGTTTTCCAAGAACTTTTTGATGTATCCTTGTGTATTGCCAAACACACTCACTTTAAGAACATGTTTTAGATGCTTCCTAGTGGAAAGCATGCCCAAGGTCAAGGGTGCTTAGTCATAAAGAGTGTGAAGGACACCTTTTCCTGGCCCCCACTCTCACTGACCACCAACCAAGAGAAATTAGCATGTAGGATGTGAAGAAGCAGCAGGAAGAGGAGAAAAACACACAACCATGTACAAACAGAGCAGTATAATGGATTCTTCATATTTAAATATTCTTAATTTATATATAATTTTAGAGTACATTTCAGAGAAAAACAACATTTAATGGCACAGCAGAGGGTGGTACTAAACAGAGCATCTGTGCAGGGCTTACAGAAAGTCAGACATGAAGAGGAAACATTGTCTGGTGGAGCTGAGATCAGAAAGATGAGCAGGACTTGGCAATGTTCAGGGGTGGGGTGGGTACTTCAGGAAAAAGTGGCAGCACATGCCCAGCCTGCGAGAGGAGAGAGGATACCGGGCACATGCAAGGAAGGCAGCTTGTGAGTCTGAAGTGCAGAGGCTGAGAGGAGAGAGAGGAGAGCACAGGCAAGAACAGACAAGAGGGTCAGGAGCTCCCTGGCGCACAGGAGGAAAGCCAGAGGAAGGGGAAGCAGGGGCGGGGAAAGAGAAGACTCGGTGACTTCAGAAAGAAGTTCCAGGCACCACCAGGCTTCTCACCTGGATCATCACCCACAGAGCACACACAGCCTTTCTCCTGATCAATTCCACAGCCTGTGAACACAACAGCAATGCCCTGCGTTCTGCAGCCCTTCATAGTTATAGCTCTTTACAGTGACATGTGTGTGTGTGTGTGTCCCCATATACATCATGCAGATACATTTCCTGCGTTTCACATACATCATCACGAAATCTGTCAGGTGGGCAGGACAAATACAGAGAGATTTTTACAATTTGTGGATGGGACAGAGACTCCGGGAAATTGTCTACTGATGAGCTGCCCTTCCATTCCTAGTAGATGATGTGATTGTAAAAGGTATAATACAGGCTGGTGCCATGGCTCACTAGGCTAATCCTCCGCCTGAGGCACCAGCACACCGGGTTCTAGTCCCAGTTGGGGCACCAGGTACTAGTCCCAGTTGTTCCTCTTCCAGGCCAGCTCTCTGCTGTGGCCCAGGAGGGCAGTGGAGGATGGCCCAAGTGCTTGGGCCCTGCACCCACACGGGAAACCAGGAGGAAGCACCTGGCTCCTGGCTTCGGATTGGCGCAGCGCGGCAGCCGTAGCAGCCACTTGTGGGGTGAACCAATGGAAAAGGAAGACCTTTCTGTCTGTCTAAGTCTGCCTGTCCAAAAAAAAAAAAAAAAAAAAAAAAACAGGTATAATACAGGCAGGGTTTTGAAGTAGACTTAAATAACTGGACTTTGTCTTAAAGTCTTGCTTTTCTAAAAGAGAAAAACCAAAAACCTGTCCTGGGCAGTCTGGTTCAAGGAGGATGAGAAAATGTGGAATATACTTAACCCAACCCGCAGCCTGGAGCTTTGCCCAGGCTAGGATAACTCACTTATGGATATGGGAATAGCAAAGCTAAAATAGACAAAACATTGTGAAAAAGAGCAAAGTGGAATGGTTCACATTACCTGACTTTTGATTTACAATAACAATAGAATGATTAAGACATTATGAGAAATCAATAAACTTTTTTCTGTAAAAGACAACATAGAAACATTTCAAGCTTCAAAGGCTATACAATCTCTGTCATTTCTATAAAACACAAGTAGCCACAGATGATAGGTAAATAAATGAGTGTGGCTGTGCTCCAATAAAACTTTATTTACAAAAGTGGCTGGAAGAGTTGAATTGACCAACAAGTCACAGTTTTGCCAACCCTTGCAGTATGGTACTGGGGAAAGTATAGGCATAGACACATAAATCAATGGATTACAATAGGATTCCTAGAAACAGACCTAAATACAAATGTTCAATTGATGTTTTTCTCAATAAAGGTGAAGTGGTAAGGTGTTGCCCTATACCACATTTCAAAGTTAAATCATAGATGTAAGCATAAGTGGGATAACAGACCTAAATATAAAATCTAAAACTATGAAACTTCTAAGGGAAAATCTTTGTGACTTTTGGTTAGGCAATGATTTCTTAGATAAAACACCAAAACCATGAAGTATAAAAGAAAAAAATTGATAAACTGGGCTTTAAATTTCTGCTCCTTGAAAGACACTGTACAGAAGGTGAAAAGACAAACCACAGACCAAAAGAAAATATTTGCAAAAGACATAACTGATGAAAGAGCTGTAGCCAGATTTTAGAAAGAACTCTCAAAACTCAGTAAAAATAAAACAAACAACCCAATTTTTTTTAAAAAAAATACTGTTTAAAATATGTAAGCAAACACTTTACCAAATAATAACTAAGAATGTATGGCTAACAAACTCATGGGGAAAGATCAATATCATTAGTAATTCAAGCATTACAGATTCAAACCACAATAAATGACTAAACTTTCTTTAACGACTACACCAAATGCTGGTAAGGACGTAGAGCAACAGAATCTTTCAGATGCAGTTTGTGGGAAAGCAAAGTGTTACTATCAATTTGGAAGACTATTTGGCAGTTTCTTTAAAAGTTAAACATAAACTTAACATAAAATACATTAACCCCACTGTTGGGTATTTACACAAGTGGAAAAGAAACATATGCCCACACCAATACTTGTATGAGAATGTTTATGTCATATTTACTCAGAACCTCAAAAACTGGAAATAACTCAAAAGTCCATCAACTATTAAATGACAAACTGCAGTTCACCCAATCTATCTTCTATCATTTGTCAGTAAAAAGAAATAAACTACTGACACATGTAATAACATGGAGTGATCACAGAAGTGTTAGCCTAAGCAAAAGAAACCAGACAGAGAAGGCTCTGTTCTGTATGATTCCATTCACACGACGCTCAGACATGGGCCAGCTCTACGGAGAAAAACAGCGGCAGTTGCCAGGGTCTAGGAGTGCAAGTTGGGGCTCCCCTACATGAGGGCACAAGAGAACTTTCTGGGGTCATGGAAATATTCTACATCTCAATTGTGACATAGGCAAGAGGTTATGTAATTATACTTTGCAAAACCCCATAGAACTTAAAAATGAATTTATATGCAAACTGTAACATAATTATACCCAATAAAGCCCTGGAGCAGTTCCTCAGTTCTCTCGAGATCAAGATAAAAGCACACAACAGGAGTATAGTTTGGCTGTGCTGTCCACACCATCTTCTACAAATTCACCCCCAGTCCAGAGCTGCCCCAGTCTGGAAGCAGCTCCGGGAATCTGCATTAAGAAGCTCCCTCGGGGTACTCTGCCACCCATTCAAGTTTGAGACTCCTAAGAAAGGATCTCTGTCTGACTCCAAAGTTGTCTCCATGTCTTTCCCAGCCCTCAGCCACACTAGCTCAAGACCCCTCACCCTGGGGTTGGTCATCCAGCCTCCTGGAAGCCCAGAGCAAATGTCACTTCCTAGAGTCACCTTCCAGGACACGGCAGAGTAAGTCAGACCTATGTGAAGTCACTCTCACTGTGGTCTGCAGGTCTCTCTCCCTACACTTCTCATTGGTATAATTAAATATTAGACTATTAAGCAGTTGTTTACTACCCATCTCCCCAGGGAATGTGCTGTCACTGCAGGTCTCCTGCCTGTCTAGTTCCATGTTCGTCTGTTCACTGCTTAGCAACAAGCCTGACCTCCATAACACATATGACAGCAAATCCTTAAGCCATGCTTACTAGATGCCAGCAAGACTCAGTGAATAACTACCAATGCACATTCAGTTAATCTTCACAATAACCCTGTAAACGTATCCTTTTTTAGTCCCATTTTACAAATAACGAAACTGGGGCCCAGAGAAGTGAAGGTTGTAGGCCTTATGGCTGCTAAATGGCAAGCTAGGAAGTATGGCCCCAGCAAAGCACTGGGAACCACTACACTTTGAGCTTAAGATACATCTGCTAAATAAGCTAATGAACAGATAGGAAAAATCAAGCTGACAAACCAACAGCCCTGCAAAAACTGGATCTGACAGCAAAAGACAACCCAGCCAGTCCCCAGTCCTAGTCATTTCCAACCCTCTCAGACTCTCCAGCTTCTGCCCACACAGCCCACCTCCTCCTTGGAAGCAGAGGTGAGGAATCTGCACCAGCATTTCTCAAACATAAACTTGGACATTTCCAATCTCGGGAAATCTTCTATCATTGGGATAGAGAAAAGAAGGATCTGCTGGCAGCCGGCAGACTCTCCAACAACTAACAACTCCCACTGCTCCACCATGTGTTTGTTTGAATGGGATAATCAAGTCCATTTATCAGGCATTTGAAAGAGCAGGGAAGCTTTCTCTAGACAGATAAGCAAGGCAAAACAAACTAATCTGTGCTTCCTTTCTGAATCCTTGGATTTCCTTAACTGAATCAGTCAGTGAACTCTTAGGAAGGCTTTGGGGCATCATGAGAGATAACAAAAATTACGGTGGTGGTGATTGTTACCCAGTGGGACCACAGACCTACAGAGAGCGAAAAATGCAGGCTGGCCAAAACATTGGTACAAGGCAAACAGATGGAGGGTCTGCAGAAGTGAAGGGCTGCCTTCTCAGTGGGTGGTCCTCAACAGAACAGCATCATCTCTCCTCTGCAAGCTACTCCAGAGCCCACAGGTGCCTACTGCCTTAAAAGGCCCAGTGCCAAGGCCAGACCCTACTTGGCCCCACATAACAGGGCTGCTCCATCCTTCCCATGTCTAGCCATCACAGGAGGAAGGGGTATGCAGATTCTGATTCCTGGGGTGGAACCATACTTGGTTATGAGTCGACATTCCCAAGTCCCCAGCTGCTGATTCTGGTACTGTGCTTTGATAGCAAAGATTGCAGAGTCCACTGATGATAAAGAGGAGAGTCAACTCCGCCAACATACTTGAAGACCTGTGTCTTCCAAAAACTAAAAATAGAAAATCAAAACTGAAACCCCAGCCGATCCTTTCCTTTTGCTTTCCAGACACAAAAATTTCTCTGCCCAGGCAATCTGTCAACCAGCACTTACTAGAGCATGGTTTAAAATCAATCAAGTGCTATGATCATAATGATCCAATGTGATGTCTGTGGGAGAAATACAGCTGAAAGGATCAGGATACAGTCAGATAACAGGAGGATTTATCTGCAGTGCAGTGACTTCTTAGTTCTGAATCTTCACAGATAACTGCCCACCCATTGGACCACCTCTGTGGCTCTCAGGATAAAGACTTGACAAGGCAACCAGTGATCAAGGCAGAAAAATGTTTTCAAACAAAATTTCTATGGCTGATAAAAAAGTGTGCGAAGAAGTTTGAGATGGGATGCTGGCATCCTATCTGGGTGCCAGGTCGAGTGTAACCTACACACAGAAGTACACAACTCAAGATTTACAGCTGACCAAGCTTGGTCACAAGCACCAAGATCAAGAAACAGAAAATGACTCTACAAGCCCACATGGGCGTCCTTCCAGTCACAACACTGGGTGGTGGTGAAAGTTCTCACAGAGAAAGTAGAATTAGAACAGAAACCCAAATAGAGGAAAGGAACGTTGAGGAATGTGGATACCAAAAGAAAGAGCATTTCAGGCAGAAGGAATAGCAACTTCCAAGAAGAAATGAACTAAAGGTATTTAAGGAATAGCAAGAAAGCAACTGTGGCTGAGTCACAGTATATGGACGCATGGACGCATGGATGTGTGGACGGGTGGGTGGATGGGTGGGTGGATGGAAGGGAGGAAAAATGAAGTGAGAGGTAGGAGATGTGGCCCAGCGCAGATAAGGCTTTGGAATAAGGAGGTAGGATTTGATTCTAACAGCACTGGGAAAGCACTGGATTATCCTTAGCTGAGAATGGGGTGATCTCACATGCATTTTTAGAGTTCAGGAGGACAGCAGACTTGAAGAGTAGAGTAGGGGTAGCTTTTTACCTCTAGAGTAGAAGAACCATACACAACCCTAAAACTTTGACTGGGCATGACAGATGGAAGTGGGCAGTGCTATCTGACCTGAAACTTCAGAAAGACACTGCATCCTAGGAGACCTATGATTAGCTGTTTTCCAAGTGGCCGTGTTGGATAATGCAAACTGTAGCACAAGAGCATTCTCTGAAGAAAATTCCGCAGATGTAGGCATTCTTCCTCCATTAACTCCAGGCCTCCCCCTCTGGGTCCACTCTTCCCAGCCCCTTCAACATTCAGCATTCTGCTGTTTTGTGGACCTCACCTTGATGCGGTAACACAATCTGTGCGGAGCCTGAAGCTCTTCACATCAATGTGTGGACAGCCTCAGTGTTTGCAGTTAAGTCTCATCTCCCTTAACAAAATGGCTGTCTCCAGTTGGAATTCCAGGCTATCAGAAATAGCCTCATAAAGTCACTTGTAGATAAAGAGAGGCAGAAACATTGCTTTTGCATTTAAACTCATATTGCATCCCTGAGTGGACCAGAGTGTGGGTGACTCAGTAAAATACTCTTGATGCTTCCTGCAGAAAGTCCCCAGCTGATGGGCTCCTGCTCCTCCTGCCTTAATCTAGCCTTCCCTGACTTAGTCTTGGTCTCAGCACACCTCTCATCCCTAACACCAGGGTCAACAGCTGCCTCCCCTAGATAGCTCTCCAGAGAAAGAAGGATTCTTTTTTTTTTAAAGATTAATTTATTTATTTGAAAGTCAGAGTTACACAGAGAGAGGAGAAGCAGAGAGAGAGAGAGAGAAGTCTTCCATCAGATGGTTCACTCCTCAATTGGCCGCAACGGCTGGAACCGTGCTGATCCAAAGCCAGGAGCTTCTTCCAGGTCTCCCACATGGGTGCAGGGGCCCAAAGACTTGGGCCATCTTCTTACTGCTTTCCCAGGCCATAGCAGAGAGCTGGATCAGAAGTAAGCAGCCGGGTCTCAAACCGGTGCCCATATGGGATGCCGGCACTTTAGGCTAGGGCATTAACCTGCTGTGCCACAGTGCCGGCCCCGAGAGAGAAGGATTCTAAAAGTAGGAAAGCAAGGAAGGGTTCTGGCAAAATGGGCATCAAAAGCAGTGCTCAGCTCCTCAACCCAAAATCCCCAGTGGGGAGGGACAGAGCAAGGGAGCCTGAGACTCTGTACATGTCAGGGCAGGGGAGGTAGCAACTAATCAATCCTAATTAGTGAGACAGAAGATGCAACAGGTGTAAATAGAAAAACTTGGATTGTCTAAATAATCAATGCTAATCACAGTCTTTTATGGGAATTGTTTTCCATTTTATTCCTAATTACCACTTGCTACAACAGAGATAAAGTATATCACAAAATATAATCTCAAATTAACTTTGCAGTAAGTTCTCTTTGATTATAACAGTAAATTCTAAATGTATCCTTGCAAACATTACAAAGTACTGAGTGGTCCCAAAAGTAACTCCTCACAGCATGCTCATAATTGGTGGCCCAGCCTCAGGACTGGCTCTGAGCACTCACTATGGCTTCTTGTGATCATGTGCCCTGCATTTTCTCAAACTTGCCCCTTTTAGAATACCCCACCCCTATCATCATTCAAATATTGACCAAACCACAATTCCTACTTTGGGTTCAAACACAGATCATACAACTTGGTTTATACTCAAAATTTAGGACGTCTGAGAAAAACCAAATCAGAGTGGCCATTATCTTTAGCATCATGTCTTTCCCCAGCCAGGCTCAGGACAGCTTCCTGCCATTGTATAAGAAGAAGGTGCTTGGACTGGCCTTGAGTGCTGTGGTTACAACATTGCTTAGGAGGCCCACATCCCATTCAGAAGTGCCTGGTTCAAGTCCTAGCTCCTCTCCTGATCCATCTTCCTGCTAATGTGTACTCTGAGAGGCAGCATATGATGACTCAAGTCCTTAGGTCCATGCCACCACCTGGAGACACAAACTGAGTTCTGGGCTCCTGGATTTGGCCTAGTCCAGTCCTAGCTGATGCAGGTATCTGGAGATTGAATTAGAGCATGGAAGATCCTCTGTCTCTGTCTCTCTCTCTCCCTCTTTATCTCTCTCCCTGTTTATCCCACCTTCAAAAAAAATTAAATGGGCCGGCACCTTGGCTTAACAGGCTAATCCTCTGCCTTGCGGCGCCGGCACACCGGGTTCTAGTCCCGGTCGGGGCACCGATCCTGTCCCGGTTGCCCCTCTTCCAGGCCAGCTCTCTGCTGTGGCCAGGGAGTGCAGTGGAGGATGGCCCAAGAGCTTGGGCCCTGCACCCCATGGGAGATCAGGATAAGCACCTGGCTCCTGCCATCGGAACAGCGCGGTGTGCCAGCTGCAGCGCGCCTACCGCAGCAGCCATTGGAGGGTGAACCAATGGCAAAGGAAGACCTTTCTCTCTGTCTCCCTCTACTGTCCAATCTGCCTGTCAAAAAAAAATTAAATGAATACATGAATGGGTAAATGAATGAATAAAAGCAGGTGCTTTTATGCTTTCTTATGTGCTTGACGGGGCATTGACTCTTAATTAGCATTTGGAGACCTGGATATTCCATTTCCACAAGATCCAAGAACGCTGAGTCCCTCTACCCAGTAAGCCATGCATACATTCATTGGGGCTCAGAGTATGAGATTATCAGAGAAGGCTGCTTTGATAGGACCACCAGCTAGAATCTGTTGAGACAACCAGCTGAAAGACGCATTGTCAGCTCCACCCAGCCTGGGGCTCTGTGCAGCCGCCAGCAACTGCCTCACCAGGAATCATCCAGAGTACAAGCTAAATATAGTCTAGGTCAACTTGCTAGGAAAAGCTGCACAGCCACGTAAGTGGGTTCCCCTCGGGCCTCAGCAGCTGCCAACAACTGGAGCCAGATCCTTCCCTGCTTCCCTCACCACACTCACTGGCCCATCACAAAGTGTTTCAGTGCTGGGAAGACTCAGCTGATTTATAGGCAGATAAAACTGGAGAGGAAACATTGTTTATAATCTCATGGGATAGATATAATATTATTATATCGTGCTATAATGACTAGCATTTATCAAGGGCCCACTTATGGGGCTGTAATGGGCAGGGGAGGTGGTGCAGTTGGCCCAGACCCCATCTCTTGAAGTGCTATAGAGCTAGACTGTTGAGGTCACCCCTGAATGGAGCTATTTATATATTTATTCTGGCATGTTTATTAAAAGCATTCATCTGTCCAAAATAAACATTTAAAATGCAACAACTTTTCTAATAATTTGAGAATTTCTTTATTTTTTAAACATACCTGGAAGCTCAAGCAGGTGAATGAGCTTGGGCTTCTAGAATACCAAGAAGCCCTGTGCCCATTATGTGTTTAATGCATTTCTCATGCACCATGCTGCTCAGTATTTTCTGTGTGTTATTTCTAATTCTCACAACAAAATTACAAGGTGGGTTTTATTATTCCTATGATGCAGCTGATACTGAAGGTGAGTATTATGATTTCTATTCTACAAATGAGGTTGGGAGGTGAATATTATCATTTCTGTTATACAGATGAGAATATAAAATGGGTAACATTCTTTCTGTTACACAGATGAAGTTGGGAGGCAGGTATTATTTCTCAGGTACAGAAGAAGTTGGGGGTGGATGTTACTAGAGATTGGAAAGTGTGTATTATTTCTGTATGGCTGAGGTTTGAAGGTGGATATTATTATTTCATTGTAGAGATGAGGAAACAGACACTTACAACGTTTTGGAAGCTCAGCCGAGAACACAGTTTGGACAGGTGAAGCTATCACATCTATGGAGCCAACCCAGATGAGCGTGTGCCAACTCCACTGCCAGGAAGCTACTGAAGGTAGGGATCTTGTGGCCCTCCCTGTCCAAGTAGGAGGTCCTTCACCTCACAGGGGGAGGGAACCACCTGAAATCTTCCCAGAGGCTTTGCCCATGCCCCTGTGTCTTTTTTGCAAGCCCCACCACCACCACCTCTCCATCATCATGCCCCATGAACCCCTAGGGCACAGGAGCTCTCTGCAGTCTCCAACACCTATCATAGAGGAGTTCCACTAATGGATGGGATGGGCCCTGGGCTTTAAAAGCAATTTTGAAAAATGAATCTGAAAGGGTGCACGTCAAGGTTGCCGACAGTGATGCTTCAGTGACAAGCATTTGTAATAACACAATAGCACATCTGCTGGGCTGAGCCCATGAAGCTGGGAAACCTCCTTCTCACTCATGGGGATTCTCTGGGTGTTACTCCAGGGTGTGGTTGAGGCCTCAGTCCCGGAGTTCCACCTACCAACCCTTCACAAGGGTATGGAGAGCCAGCCCCCACTTCAGTGATGCATCAGGACAGCCACAAGTGGCACACCCCTCATAGCATACAGGTGCAAGTCTCCTCCAAGTCAGTGCTTACAGGGCCCTGCATCTGCCGCCAGCTGTCTGCCACCTGCACTGCCCTGCAGATGTCAGGGGCTGAGTTGGGGTTTCAGATACAGAGGAGGCAGAGATTCAAGTCTGTCTTTCGCTGCTGTCCCATGCCGAGCAGGCTCAGAATTGCAAGGTGAGACCCAACAGTGCCTTGGTTTGCATTTTTGGACCTTCCTACCTCATCTTCTTTCTCCCACCGGCATCACCCTCTTCCAGAACACCCTCAACAGGGGTGTTTAGCTGCTCTCTGAGGAATCTCTGGTTTGTCCAGAGCTGCCCCAGAGCCACTTGGAAAGAAGAAGAGAAAGCCTAGCAGCCATTTTTCCAAGGAAAGCACAGCAGATTCAACCTGGATGAACCCTCACTGAACTGTATTTTTCACTGGGTCTTTACATAAAGTGTTTTTCCCCCAGAAAACTTTTCATTGCTATTTTTAAAAAGAAGAAAGAAGAAAAAGGGAGAATAAAGGAAGTCCACTTAAAGATCACCCACGTCTGCTCTATTTGACGAGATCTTTCCACAGAGAGACACATCCTTCCTTGGGGGAGGGGGGGAGACAGTAAAACATCTGCATATCTGGGCATCTGGACTTTCATTTGAAACAACCTCCTCCTAAGAGCCAAGGACCTTTTGTTCTCTACATCTTGCCCATCCTCAGAAGAGCAGATTCCCCAGCTCAATCAAACAGGAATTGCATCTTCAATCTGAAAACCACTATTCAGCTCCCATGGAAGTTGCCTTAAGGGGTAGAGGGCCAGTGATGCCAGAGCCACCGATTTTTCAAGATAAATTGGATCTCCAAATTGTAAGTGACTTTTCCAAGGTTTAAATGGCAACAACTGTTCTCAAAAAAAAAAAAAAATCAAAACACTCTATGGGACAAACTACACATGTCTGTTTGGCCGGTATTGCTAAGTTGGAGAGCTGGAGAAGACAGACTGGGGAGTCTGGAGAAAAGGCAATGCTCCTGCCACCCTCTGCCTCCATTGCTTGGGAACAGTAGGGCTGTCTCCAAAGATCCTGGCACCTGGAGAGACACACTGAATCAGGGTCAACAAACTTGGCCTATAAATGTCCAGTGCAGATTTTCAGCCCTGTGGGCTGCACGATCTCCACAACCGCTCTGAAATCTGACCCAGTGTCCCACCAAGCCAAGCACCCACAAGTGGCCTCTGCACAGGCTGCACCCCCAGAGGCTGCTGCAGCCCTCCTACCTGCACACCACACAAGCCTACACCTGCCCAATTCCTTCTCCCCTCTCACTTTCCATTCTAATGTCTCTTTTTCAGGGAACCCTTTCTGGGCCTCTCCCTCTCTAGAATAGCCAGGGCTCCTGTTTAATCAGTTGTCTCAGAGTGAAGAGCATGTGTGTTTTCATATCTTCAGGTGATATTCAAAATGAAAAGTAACATCTGTCCTCTCTACATAGTCAGTCCAGTCTGCATTTTTCTTTCCAGTGTGAATTCCCAGCACTTGGCATAGTGCACACCACCATGGGAGGCACACAACTGTGTACGGACTTGGATAAGTTAATCTAGAGCACTGGGTGCCACCAGTCACTGTCCAATGAATTTGTCACAAATACCTGGGCCTCTCCGTTACCTTCATCCTGGATTCCCTTGTGAATTCAACCATGTCCTTGCCTGGTTGAATTCAGGGTAGCCCCTTGGTCGGTTTGTTACCTGATCCCAGACCTCTTCTCACTTTCTATTCCTAATCTTTAGGCTCTGAAGTTACTCCTCTAGACTTTTGTGTCTGGACCGGACCTGACACTGGACAGTGGTTCTGCCATCCCCTCCTGCAAGTCCTCTTCATCTAGGGATGCACAGCCCTCCAAGACCTAGCACCATGCCCTGTGCCTCAACATCCCAGGGACCCTGTGAGGAAGGAAAGAACCATAAGCTCATTACACAGATAAAGAAACAGGAGTTTCCAGAAGTCTAGGCAGAATCAGTGTTTAAACTTAAACTCTCTGAGTTAATGCCAATCCCCTTTCTTCTGGACTCCGAGTCAAAGAAGATGAATAAGAAACATTTCCCGGGGCCGGCGCCGTGGATCACTTGGTTAACCCTCCGCCTGCAGTGCTGGCATCCCATATGGATGCCGGGTTCTAGTCCCAGTGGCTCCTCTTCCAGTCCAGCTCTCTGCTGTGGCCTGAGACGGCAGTGGAGGATGGCCCAAGTGCTTGGGCCCCTGTGCCCACATGGGAGACCAGGAGTAAGCACCTGGCTCCTGGCCTTGGATCAGCGTAGCTCTGGCAGTAGTGGCCATTTTGGGTGTGAACCAACAGAAGGAAGACCTTTCCCTCTGTCTCTTTCTCTCTTACTGCTAACTCTGTCAGATTAAAAAAAAAAAAAAGGGAAAGGAAAAAAAAAAAGAAATGTTTCCCTGAATCAAAGAATTTTTAAAACCTAACATCAGTGATAGACAAGTTTCAATGTGTCACACTTGTATGCTTTATATCATCATTTCTGCATCTTGGCCCTCATATTAACTGACTTAAGTGTGCTGACTTATATAAATGCAACAAGGGAAAAAATAATCATTTTTCAGGTGAGCCTGAGCACATAGGATCTGGTACTTCCATTGTCATAAAAATGACAGTAGTAAGCAGTGGTAGCAAGCATAGTAACTAATATTTATCTAGACTTTTCTATGTGCTGAGAGATGTTTTAATCTTACTTTGGTGGTGGGTTGAAGAGTGTTCCCTAAGTATTCATGTCTACCCAGAAACTCAGAATGTGACTTTATTTGAAAACAGGGTCTTTGCAAATATACTTAAGTTGAAGATTTTAGGATGAAATCATAGTGGATTTGAGGTTGGGCCCTAAATCCCATCACTGTTTCCTTATGAGGGGAAAAGACACAGACATACAAGAGAGAATACCACGTGAAGAGGCAAAGAAGCAGAGACTGGGGGCCAGCGCTGTAGCTCACTTAGTTAATCCTCCACCTGCAGCGCCGGCATCCCATATGGATGCCAGGTTCTAGTCCCGGTTGATCCTCTTCCAGTCCAGCTCTCTATTGTGGCCCGGGAAGGCAGTGGAGGATGGCCCAGGTGCTTGGGCCTCTGTGCCCACATGGGAGACCAAGAGGAAGCACCTGGCTCCTGGCTTCAGATTGGCATAGCTCCAGCCGTAGTGGCCATTTGGGGGTGAACCAATGGAAAGAAGACCTCTCTCTCTATCTCTCACTGTCTAACTCTATCTGTCAAAAAAAAAAAAAAAAGAAGCAGAGACTGGAGGGGTGTCGCTACAGCTAAGGTATGCCAAGGTATGGCACAGAAGCTGCGAGAGGCAAGGAGGGACCCCCTGCTGGAGCCTCTGGAGAGACAGTGGCCCTGTTGACCCCTTGATCAGACTTCTGGCTTCCAGAAATGTGAGAGAGGGCATTTCTGTTGCTTTAAATCAGTTTGTAACAATTAGCTACGGCATCACTAAAAAATTCACACACTTGCTTTGCATCATCAAATTGTCACAGTAACTGTACAGGGCTAAGTTTTGTTATTCCAGGCAATTTAAAAGTGAGGAAATCAGCCGGCGCTGTGGCTCAATAGGCTAATCCTCCACCTTGCGGCGCTGGCACACCAGGTTCTAGTCCCGGTCGGGGTACCAGATTCTGTCCCGGTTGCCCCTCTTCTAGGCCAGCTCTCTGCTGTGGCCAGGGAGTGCAGTGGAGGATGGCCCAAGTGCTTGGGCCCTGCACCCCATGGGAGACCAGGAGAAGCACCTGGCTCCTGCCTTCGGATCAGCGCAGTGCGCTGGCCGCTGCACACCGGCCGCGGCAGCCATTGGAGGGTGAACCAACGGCAAAGGAAGACCTTTCTCTCTGTCTCTCTCTGTCCACTCTGCCTGTCAAAAAAAAAAAAAAAAGTGAGGAAATTATGGTTGCGATAGTTGGGTGACTTGCATAAGCCTACAACTGATAAACTGCTTCCAAGAAGGCGGTCCCTCCCTGACTCTCTGCGGTTATGATTAGTTTTTGACAAGCATACCCTGGCCTACCAAAACAAGAACAGAATCCCCCATACCCACCCTCATCACCATTCTCTGTGCTGTTCTTTCCCAGTGAAAAACACAGTTTACAAGGGAGCAATGTGTTTTCTGAACAATCTGATCTTTGGGCGCTTCTCCTACCCTAAGAGCTCCAGCTCATGCCATGGAGATTTACCATGTTGGGCTATGAGCTAACTCTACTCCTTCACTCTCCAACAAGATAGTTCAATAACTCAACCGCAGCCTACTCAGCTCCACCAGAATTGAAAGCACAGATGTTGTTTATTACCAAGTCTCTTCCTTGTCCTGCTTCCGTTCCTCCTACTCTTACCACCAAAGGCCCTTCTAGGAAGACCAGAGAACAGTGGGATCACAGAAATGCAGAAAACTCCAGCCTGCGCCCCTTACGGTTCCAGCTCAGAACATCAGCTGCCTGAAACACGCCTTCCTCCAGTTTCAGCCCAGGGGTCAGAAGGGGGCAAAGTGAACATGGTAATTTTTCTAAGTGTCTTATTAAATTTCTGTGAAGTGGCGGAACATCTGTTCTTTTTTTCTGCTTGTGTTTTGAGGAACGGATCGAGCCTGGAATCATAGGGCTTCTAGGGACCCCAGTTCATGTATAATCACACCAGAGCTTTCTCTCAGGCCCTTGCCAAAGCAATTAGCAAAGCAGCTTTTAACCAATTAGGCCCATCTTTTCAGCTCCCTGTGGCAGAGGCTGCCTTGCCCTCCCAATGCTTGGCCTCCGAGGAGGGCATTTCAAAAGGCACAATTTGAACCAATTATGCTTGTCTTGTTATTATAATCATTAATCATCATCACTCTAATGACAACTAATAGGCTACTTCAAATCCCTTTCTGGAACATGATGGGGGACCTACATAAATAAAAAACAAATATTTTGAAGAGTGCTTCCAAGTTTTGCTTGGTCCTTTCAAATGCGTGATCTTATTGGGTCTTCAGTGCTGTGACATGGGTTATTATGCAAATAAAAAGCAGCCTCTCAAGGCATATGATCAATCAACATACAACCAACATCGGTTAGAAAACATGGCGGGGTAGCTACAGTGTGCTGCGGTGGGCAGAGAGAACAGAAACCTCGGCCTGTCCATGGCTGCGTGGTGGTTCTCTAGTTCCTGTGCCCAGTTTTGCCATCCAAGAAGGAGATGCCAATATCTGTACCACACTATTATTCTGAAGGTAACATAGCATTTAGAAAGCACTAGTATTCTGCTTGCTATGTAACAGCCACATTAATGATCAACTGAGCCCACACAATGACCCAAGCCTTGTGCTGTTTCTCCACACCATGTTTTGTGTCCTAGTCAATCCTTACAGCAGCCCTTTGAGTTGCCCTCATGTTCTACTGCTTTACAGTTACAGTAAATGATACAAGGAGAGTCAAGTGCCCTGCCCAAAACTGTGGTAGCTTGTAAGGGTGATGTGAGCCTGGGCAATCTGGTCTCCAAATGATATCAGAAGGATTCAACAAACGGTATTTTTAAATGACTAGAAAAAAAATGACCTGGGAAAGGCAGAGGTAGTAGACATATTGCCTACCTAGCAACATGTCACAGAGGAAGAGAAGAAACATTTGAATACATGGTGTGTTTTGGCCACTGTGTGATGCAGCTTCCTATGCTAACTGCTTTAATTCTCCCACAGTCCTTCAAGGTGGTGTCACACTCCCACTTCAGAGGTGAGGACACTGGGCACAGGGTAATGCTAAGGACTCAAGCCCAGTCTGCGGTCTACATAGCCCATGATCTTCCATCAGTATTCCCTAGGCTGTGCCTCGCCATCCAACCCCCTTCTCAGCCCTGGGCCTGAGTCCTGCAGCCAGAAGGCTGGTGTCTACTCAGAGGCATGTTCCCCACCAAACATCTGACTAGATGAAAATCTGTGTGTTGATTTTCTCTGGTTTCCACAGAACAGTGTCCCACCAGGAAGAGCAGCCCAGTGACAGAACTGGCCTCACATAATGATCTCCCCATGGCCTTAAGGCTCCTCCGTACTCACACAGCAGCAGCAGCAGCGACAAACCCACGCCACTCCACATTCAGTCCTTCCACGTGTATGCGTTTCTGCCTTTTGTCTGCTCTCTTCCATATTCAGGATGCTTTCCAACTGCCATCTAGTCAAGTGACTCTCATTTCACTTAAAGGGTTAGTGCAGCAGACAAGGTAAGAACTGGAATCCAGAGAAAACCAACACTAACTTCAAAGCCCTGCCCAGCTACTTATCTCTCTGTGCCTCAGTTTGCTCGTCTATAAAATGGAGATGAAATGGGGCCGGCGCTGTGGCGCAGTGGGTTAACACCCTGGCCTGAGGCACCAGCATCCCATATGGGCACTGGTTCGAGTCCTGGCTGCTCTACTTCTGATCCAGCTCTCTGCTGTGGCCTGGGAAAGCAGTAGAAGATGGCCCAAGTGCTTGGGCCCCTGCAACCCACGTGGGAGACCCGGAAGAAGCTCCTGGCTCCTGGCTTCGGATCAGCACAGCTTCGAGCGTTGTGGCAATCTGGGGAGTGAACCAGTGGATGAAAGACTTCTCTCTCTCCCTCTGCCTCTCCTCTCTCTGTGTAACTCTGACTTTCAAATAAATAAATAAATCTTTATAAAAAAGAGAAATAAAATGGAGATGAAAGTAATAATACCACACAGAATTATTAAGCAGATTAAATAAGCTGATGCACAAAAATACCTTGGCACAATACCTTGCCAAGAGCAAGCACTCAGTACTGAAAAGTAGCCTTAGATTTACGTCACTCTTGGCAAGTCCTCAAATTTTTTCGTATGTTATCCAGGAGTTCAGGGGAGAGGTTTCCTACTTCATGCCAGTGACTTGAACAGCCCTCTCCCTTCCATGATGTTGGCCTGTACTCGCGACTGTACTCTTTCATCAGACACATACATGAACGGCACACCCCAGAAAGTGAAGCTCACACCTGGGTGGTGGTTTAATACGATGGGGGTCATTCTGTTTGGAGATCAGATATTCAGACCCTGACCCTCTCAGGAAGATGAGTGATGCCATATGCAGAACTTACTGGAAGTTTCCATGCATCAGCCATAGCTTCAGGATCAGCCCAACTAGATTCATCCTGATGTCACTCACTGACTTGACACATGCCCAAGAGAATGACAGTGGTGGAGGATTCTATGATGATAAAGGACACAACTGAGTTACTCTAAGAAACGTGACCAATATAACTCCCTTGCTCAAGAGACTCCTTTAGCTCCCAGCTGCCTGTGCACTGCTTCTCAAAGATTTTTGCCTGCAGATTCCTTTGCAGTCTTAACAAACATTGAAGGGGCCAGCGCTGTGGCACAACAGGTTAAAGCCATGGCCTGCAGCATCAGCATCCCATAGGGGTGCTGGCTCAAGTCCTAGCTGTACCACTTCTGATCCAGCTCCCTGTTAATGTGCCTAGGAAAAGCACTGGAGGATGTCCCAAGTCCTTGGGCCCCTGCACCCATGTGGGAGACCTGGAAAAAGCTCATGGTTCCTGGCTTTGGCCTGGCCAAGCCTTGGTCACTGCAGCCATTATTTGGAGAGTGAAGCAGAAGATGGACGATCTCTCTCTCTCTCTTCTTCTCTCTCCCTCTCTCCCTCCCTCCCCCCCCCCTCTCTCTAACAATACCTTTCAAATATATAAATAAATATTTTTAAAAATATATTGAGGGCCCCAAAGAGCTGTTGTTTATATGGTTATATCTATTAATACTTACCATTTTAGATATTAAGACTTAAAGATTTTAAAATATTTATTCTTTTAAAATGAACATTAGAGACTTTGAGTGGCTCTTCACCAGTGCATGATTTTGGGGAAAGCATTGGGTAAGCACGACATGCAGTTCCTCCAATACTCCATTCCACAGTATAAACTACTAGAAATCAGCACTGACAGTGCACAGTGGGAAAAAAGTCAATGATGTGCAGTGTATTTTGGTCCCACTGCTTGTGTCTGTGCTAAGGTGCAGCAGTTTTAGTCACTACCAGCACAAAATCAACACAGTGCAAAAGACAAAAACGATGAATGTACATTCCTGTGAAACACTTGGATTTCACGGACCTTCTTCAAGTCTCAGGGAAGCTTCCAGGGCTCTGCAGACCATGGTATGAGTTCTTCCATAATCAAGTGAGTAATTAACAGAGTAGGTTTTGGGGTCAAGCACAGGGTAGCCCAAATGAAAGCCCTGCTTCATGCTGACTGGATAACCTTGGACAAGTATATAGGATCTCTGACCCTCAGTTTACTCACCTGTAACACAAGAATAATAACAGTACCCATCTTATAGGACTGTGACAAGGGTCACAAGAAATATTCCATATGGAGGGCCTAGCACTGCCTGGCACAGAGTAAAGGACCTGATAAATAGTACATAAATTTTAAATAAATTCATCATTGCAACCAAAGTGCTAATCGAAGTGGCACCTTTTATACAGGAAATGAGGGTGAAACAGCAACTCATTCTACTTTACATAACCTTCCTTGTTCCATTTCAGGACCCTCTAGTAGAGAAATGAGCTGAACGCTTTGCTGAATTTACATGCATTACCAAGGGGAAATAAGCCTTATTTGTCCCACAGAAGCTATTGGTGCCCTTATGTAGCTAATATCCATTATGAAATGAAAATAAGTAGCAGAAAAGCAGTAGTTTGGCTCAAACATGCATTTTCATTTGGATATGGATGTTTTTCAGGTTCTCCGTCTCTTGTTACATTAACTATTCATTTGTTACACCTAACTGGCACTAATACTGCTTTTGCATGCTGAGAGGAGACTTCAATTTTAAATACTCAAATTTCTTAGAAGTCTCCTTTGCTATAAAAAATAATATGCCTTATTCTTTTAGAAGTCAGATCAAAGTAAAAAAAGCAAACCTTTCCTCTAAAACCCAGCAGCCACTTCTTCCAGAAAAGACAGTCATGAACATCTCTGCACAGCTGAAAAGCAAGCTAACAGTGTGTCTGGTTCAATACAAGACAAGGGAGAGTTATGAGCCTGCCTGGATATTGAAATACAGAAGTGTTACTTTTCAATGCCTCTACAGGGGGACCTGTTAGCCACTTCCTGCTACTCCAGACTCCTGGTCCTTGCACACCTAACCTGCTGTTTACCCACCCCAAGGAGCAATGGCTTCCTGCAGGCACGTCTGTGGCTCTGAGTCTCCCTCTTGCTGAGTCAAATGCAAGTTGCTTTATTTGCCTCTTCAATGGTCCAGCATCCCTCATAACAAAGGACAGCCTTGACCTCACAGATGAGTTGTGAGACAGTCGGCATTCAGGGCAAAAGAAGAAAACCAGAGTTAGTTTTGGAAAATGCTTTAGCCTGAACCTGACCTACAGAGATGACTTATGTGGAACCAACACTGGGAAAGAAATGCAGTTCCAGTGTTCTCATAAACAAAGTCGTAAGGGTAGAATGTTTGGGAAGAGACAAGTCACTGATTTTGCCTTGTGTCACCATCAAAGGAAGGTTTCTTCAACTACAGAGTGCTCAATATTTTCTGCAAAGCTTGCTAAAATACAGATTCCCTGGCCCCTACCCCTGAGGAATGACAATGCAGATACTGCAGGACTTCTGGGGACACAGTCTGCACCAGCCAGGATTTCCAAGCTAGGCCAGCGGGAGCCTCTCTGGCCACCATGATTTCTCTACATTAACACTTTTGTGTATCCTTTCAGTTACAGAGGAACATTTATCAAGCACCTACCAAATGTCAAACACAATTAATCATGCTAGTACTCACACACACATTCACATGTATGTATGTACGGTATGGTATGCAATATGGTATACAATAAACTTTGCTCTCAGGGAGCTCAAATTCTCTTGAGATGAGTCAGAGAAATAAATTACCTGTGTGATATATGCAAATGCTCACAGCAGCATTATGCATAATAGTCAAATTATTTAAGCAATCCAGATGTTCATCAACAGGAGACACAAAACTAACATATAGTTTATCTGTGCAATGGAACACCATTCGGCAAGAGAAAGGAACAATGTGCACCCATTGTACAATGCAGATGAGCCTTGAAAATGTCATGCTGAGGGGGCCAGCGCCATGGCTCACTTGGTTAATCCTCCGCCTGCGGCGCTGGCATCCCATATGGACACCGGGTTCTAGTCCGGGTTGCTCCTCTTCCAGTCCAGCTCTCTGCTGTGGCCCGGGAGTGCAGTGGAAGATGGCCCAGGTGCTTGGGCCCTGCACCCGCATGGGAGACCAGGAAGAAGCACCTGGCTCCTGACTTCGGATTGGCGCAGCACCGGCCGTAGCGGCCATTTGGGGAGTGAACCAACGGAAGGAAGACCTTTCTCTCTGTCTCTCTCTCTCAATGTCTATAACTCTACCTGTCAAATAAAAAAAAAAAGAAAAAAGAAAATGTCATGTTGAGTGAAAAAAGCCACTTACCAAAAAACCACATATTATATGATTCCATTTACATGAAATGCACAGGAGAGGAAAATATCTAGATACAGAAAGCTGGCTAGCAGTTGGGCAGAGCTGCCAGGGGCTGGGGAGCTGGGAGGATCTCTTTGGGTGATAGAAGTGTTCTAGAAGTAGATTGTGGTGATGTTTGTACACCCGTTCTCTTCTGCCTTGTGCACTGCCAGCAAAGACCACTGCAAACCTAGGCTCTGCACCATATGTCTCTGTGTTTGGGCCTCAGGAGAGCACTGAGCCATTGTATGGAGCTCAAAAGGAGGAAGTCAAAGGCTGGAGTTGGGTATGGTGTGAGAAGGAGACTGGTGGAGTCAGCAGGAGCATGTGCTGACCCATCCATCAGCCTAAACTTCACAAAGAATACGCAACTGTGAGGAACATGAGGGAAAAGCCAAAGGGACACAAAGTCAAGTGCCTCAACCATCCAACATGTTTCCTTTCCTCAGAGACACCATAACACATAACAATCAAGAGCCATACGGTGATTAGCATTTAAAAAACCCATCCTGTGTGCCTGTCACTGTTCTAAGTTTTTTATCTGTATGAACTCATTTAATAATCAAGAGCCACTCTTTGAAATAGATACCACTGAGAAAGGTTTCTATATTAGTCGGGGTCCTGGCAGGATGCTGATGGTCCATTCAAAGGAAGCAACTGATGACAGCTTAATAAAAGACCATTTACAAAGGGGTAGGCAGTGCCCTGGGAGCCAACAGGTACTGGGGCAGTACTCCAAGACTAGTGACAGTGGGGAGCAACACTCCCTTAGACCTTAAAGAGCTTGCAGGCAGAGATATGGACACCAGCAAGGACACAGGAGGAAACCAACTCACAGTGAACCTGAAAGAAGGGATCTGCGAGAAGAAATACCTCAGTCTCACTCTCTTCCCTGCCTCCAAGTTCCTTCTGATAAGTCCCATTGGACAAATCCATTCAGATACTATAGCACAAGGAAGTCCATTGATGCAGCCCATCTAAACTAGCCTCTTAGACAAAGAAAAGGATGGATGAAAAATATGTAGAGACAAATGGAAAATATTCTAACTATTCTTCACTCTTATAAGATAAAGAAACTGAGTTCTGAAATGCTTAGAGAATGTTCAAGAGCATACAAATAACTGGAAGAGCCAGGCAGGGCCAGGTGCTCTGGTGTGCCTTTGCCACCCTCCTAGACCACAAGTGTTTCCTGAACCCCAACATAGTCATAGAAGTGTCACTGAACACCTAGGAAGCGTGGGCAGGACTCTCCAATGTCCTAAGATTAGGGGAAACAATGGTTCCCCTAAAATGATAATCTAGAACGCAGACTGGGTTCATGACCCTGTACACATCACCTCTTAGATATTATGGTCATGTGGCACCCAGTGCCCCACTGGCAAAGGGGCAAAAAGCAGCTCAAGTCTGGGTCACAAACTCATTGCCAGGTCAGTAGATGTGTCTCAAATACAAACGCTCAGACACGGAGACTCAGGTGAAAAACAGTTAAGACTCCTTCAAGAGGGCACAGCTCCTCTGCACCTGCAGGCTTGCCATGCATCTGAACCTCTGGGAAGCAAAGCTCATGAAATTCTTGCTTGTCTTTCAGCCTGAGAATAAGCACCACTTGGGGAGATGCCTCCATTTAAACAGTAAAAATCTTGCCAACCCTTAAAGGAAAAAAATGTGCCTCTCCCTACTCTGATTTACAATGGGTTGCAGATTTGGTACATGGAGGAATACACTAAGGGGTCCTTGAGTCCCCAAAGGGACCTGGCTATGAGGGGCCTCCTTCCTCTGACCTCCCCTATTATACCGAGTGGGGCTGCTGGGTCCCAGAGCTGTCTTAAGAAGACACTCATCCTCGAGTCACTGCCCCCCAGCACCTACCTGACTGGCGAGTTCTACCCACAAGGTCCTGGTGGCCCCACAGACGCAGTAGGTAATGTGGGCCTCTTGGCATGGGATGAGCTGATGGCTGAGGGGTGGGGCTGGTGTGGGAAGGCAAGTCTGCCACACCAGCAGTGTGTGATCACCCAGCTCCTGCGGAGCACAGCAGTGGGAACACAGCCGTCTGCCAGGAGGCAGACTCTGGGCCTGCTGTTCGCCAAGGTTCCAGAGGCTCTGAGGCCGATTTCATCCTTGACTTCCAGCTTTGTTGTTCTGCGATGGGGAGGAAAGGGTGCCTCACCCCGTGTCTATCTAGCCCATCTTCCCTAACATGCACCATCATGGCCTCTGCCCACAGCAGGTTGTGGAAGCAAGTCAGTTTTATGATTGCTGTCTCCCTCGTTCCCCAGTCTGTGGATCTTTCTGTCCCAAATAAATCAATGTAACTATTTCTCCTTTCCCTCCCCATGCTCAGCAGGCTGCTGCTCAGGCCATTTCTTTCAGATAATGAGCTGGGCATACTCTCGGGCTGGGCCAGAGTGGGGCCCAGGCTGGGTTGGAAACAAGATCGCCCCTTCCGAGTGTAAGGTTTTCAGGCTGCTGCACAGATTTCCCTCTGGCTGGGCTGATCACAGCCGTTTCTGTTCCATATGATGGATGAGGAGTGTGGGATGGGGCAGGGAGACGAGGGTGGAGACAGCAGGTGCCAAGCTCTGTGTCACTCTAAGTGAACACTCCAGGTTAGACTGTAGAACACACTCTGTTTTTCTCAGAAGGGCTGCCAATACCGCTTCCACTTCAGACACTGAAGGAAGGATTCTAGACGCCATTTAGCTGAGCAGCTTTCAAAGTGGAGGCTTGTTTTTCTAAATAAGCAAACTCTTACATGCAATCCCCATCCAGGAGAGAGTGAAGTGAGCACTGCACTGGCTGAGGCTGCAGAGAGGATGTGACCCGCCCATCTTCTCTCACCATCGACCCCACAGGCCACCCAAGGGTCTCTGTGGAAATCCAGAATTAACTAGATGTGGTTCAGGCACTGAAATCCCCTCCTCAGCATTTCTGGCATGTTCCCAACTCCAGTCATCTGTGGCCCATCCCCACACAGACATCCACAAGTCTATCCCTCCCTGGAGCTCTGCACCCCTCTTCCATCATCATGCCAAACCAGCCTGGTCTGGTGACTTCTGCTCTACCTTCAGTTGCCTCACCACTCCCCTGGGACTAGCCTGTTCTGGGCCTGGGCCCCCAGCCCTGTGTTCCCAAGATCCTTTCTTGATCTCTGGATACACACTGCTGTTCTTTCCCAGGCTGGATAATTTCCCTGATCCTCAGACCTTATTGTCTTCTTGGTTTGTAACACAACAGTTAAGAGTACAAAATCCCAAGCTGCATTTCCAGGGTTCAAGTCCTGACACTTCCCCTTTGTAGCTACTCACTTTAATAACCTCAGAAAATTATTTAGTCTAATTCTACAAATCACTCACAAAGTAAGGACAGCAATCTTTCCAACTCCATTTGGTTGTTGAAAGGATGAACTGAGTCAACAGATCACACTCAGCCCATGCTAAGTGCCCAGTGATGTCATCCAGTTGCACTCACGCTGTCTCTTCATTCTTCCCACTCCAGACCTGACACAACCCAGCAGGGGCTGGACCACCAGCCAGGTCCTCTTCCTGGCTCCTGGCTGCGTACTTCAAACCACACTGCCACCTGCTGGTGGCCTGCGTACGCTCCAGGGGCACACAACCAAGACAAAACTTACCTCACGTGTTTATTTGGCATACACACATGCAACAAACACACACTGAGCACCTGTGATTTTAGGAATTATACTATACACTAGGGTTGCAATACAGAATAAAAGAGACTAAATTTTTGCTCCTGTGAAGCTTATATTTCAAGGACTTTTTTTTTCCCTTAATTTCCTTTCAAAGGAACCCAAAGTCAAAGAGTGACCCTGAGAGCCAACAAGACTAAGATGCTCAGCTCCCCACTTTGGTTGTACCACTGCCTAATGGAGACCCCTCAGGCTAAAACAGAATCTATCCTGAAAGCCTTGCCATGCTTGTGGACAATATTTCCTTTCCCTCTTGGGCACGGAGACTACTGAGCAGTCAAGGGTGGCCCAAAAACAGGGACAGAGGGGATGTGAGCTTCCTCCATGCCTGGCCTATACAGAACTCCCTGCATGGGATTCTCCAAGCCACAGGGAGTACCCCACGGCAACTTGAGAATCCCAGAATAAAGAAGATAGCGGAAGTAATAGGCAGAAAGAGCCTGGTGACTTGAATTCCCACTTGGAAGGAAAGTTACTCAACCTTAAAACCTGAAGCAGAGTTTGACACGAATGAGAAATAAGCTTTGAAATTTGGGGGTTCTATCTAACCACAGCTCACCCAGTGCTAATGTACAGAAGTGGCAATGCATTGTGGGGAGCAACAGGAAGCTAAATGAGAAAACAAGATGGATGATGAACAAAACAAGAATTCAATCATGTTCTGTTGCTCTTGTAAGTTTCTGTTCTTTAACATTAAAAAGTAAATGTGGCTTATTTTCCCTCTGAGCTCAGGAATAAAACATGAGCTACAAAAGGGGAGTCTGTGCCCACTGCTTTAGGGAAAGAGAAACAACGCTAGTGCGACATGATTTTTTCACAGGAGAGAAGAAAGAAATGTACTACGGAAATTTTCAAGCCAGTTAACAGGATCTAAAGGCAGAGTCTTGGGCACGGGAGGCTAGGGGGAGTGTAGGTAGGCAAACAGGAAGATGGAGAGAAAGGGAGAGAAGAGAGGTAGGGAAGGGAGAAACAGAAAGAGAAGTAGAGGAAGAGAGAATACGATCAAGGAACTTGGAGGCCATGTGGCCAGTTTTAAAGGCTGACAGATGTCTCAGACTACGGAGTCCCAGACCCAGGAAGAGGTGTGATGAAACCACCTGCATCATAATCAGGTGGACAGCAGACAAAAGCTGTGATATCTCGGTACCTGGTCAGGGCTGAAAGAATTCAGACAGCAAAACAGGTTACAGAGGAGTGGTAAGGAGGGATTCATCACAAGCAACTGTCCTCCAAAATATGTTAGAATAGTTCTCAACTGGTGTCCTCAGACCATCAGCATCAGAACCATTGCAAATTTGAGTTCTAACTTGACTCTAGTGGTCGCACGATGAGTTTAGAAATTTGTCAAAACTTACCAAAAGCAGTACAGTCCAAATACATGAATTCTGTTTGTAAAGCATACCTTCAAAATTGATTTAAATACTAAATTTTACAAAATACAGGCCTATTGGGAGCAACAACACCCTAACAGCAATGAGCATAGCCAGCACCTAGATGTTGATCTCTTACACCATTCTCCAGTATGTGGGAGCTGGGCTCCTTAGAGAAACTGCTGATTCCAGAACATGGGCAGGAAGTATAAAAAGTGAGCCCTGAGTTTCCTGCAGCATCAGAAAGAAAGAATCCACTCAGGAAGAGAAAAATAATTCCACAGCGATGGGGTATATTGGAGATACAGCGTCGAATGAGAGTGCTCTGAATGCCCAGGGCTGAATATTTGAGCACCAAAATAAATAAAGTAGCATTGGATATAAGCCAAAGGCATAAAACAAATAGCTGTGTGTCCATATTTGTATAAATAATTAACTGAATACATAAGAAGGAAAGAATCAGCAACTTCTCATACAGAAGAGTTTCCGATAATGTATGTAGATACTCTGGCCTCCAAGAGGTGGAGTGCTTCTCCCCACTCTCCAAGGGTGGGGTGCATGAGGTGAATTCTTTCTCAGGAGTACAGAAAAGAAGGGTAAATGAGTAACTACAAAGTAAGGATACCTGGCAAATACCACCTACGCCAGGAGATCAAAGTCTCCATCAACAGCGAAAGGTCGTGCTGGTAGTACGTGCCCTTCTACATATGATATGAGGAAAATGGCATTTTCCCTCTAGGGTCTTCCCCCACCGTGTCCATAACCACAGGCTAATCATGAGAAAAACATCAGACACACCTCCACTGTGGGACATTCTTCAATACGCCGACCCACAGCTACTCAAGGTCATCAGAACCTAGGCAATCTGAGAAATGGTCACAGCTAAGGAGATAAGACAAACAAATATGACATGGTGTCTTGGGTAGAATTCTGGGACATAGAAAAGAACATTGGGTAAAAAATAGTAGGTAACCTGAATTAAGGGTGGACTTTAGTTAATAATAATGTATAGACACTGGTTCATCAATTGTGACAAATATCACGGTTATGTAAACATAGATGTTAATGATAGGGGAACTGCGCAGGGTAGATATGGAAATAACTATCTTTGCAATTTTTCTGTAAATTTAAAGCTGTTCTGGAATTTAAAGTTTGTTTTTAAAACTCAGGCCCACTCAATCAGGGTCTCTGGGCTGTGGTGCCCTGTAGTCTATATTTAACACAGCTCCTTGCAGGGACCTGGATCCTGCCTGTTCATCAGAGTCACTTGGAGAACTGAGGTTCTGGGGAACCCCAGAAGCTGAGACTCGGTTGGTAGGACAGGAGGTCAGAGGAGGTTTTCTGAAAGGTACCCTGGGGGGTTGGTCTACAGAACCGAAATCCACTGCATTGGCGATGTGTTTGCTCCCCTCACTCCTCTTGGGTTCTACATCTAGTATTTCCTCTTCCATTCCTTCAAAGCTTTTAAGCATCACTTGTCTGCTTGGGGAAAGAGTCACCTTGTGCCTGAAGACCACAGGAATTCCTCCCGAACAAGCGGTTCACAGTCCTTGGGCACCAGCACATGGCCAGTTCCCAGTTCTACTTTCATCTACCCCTCCACAACGCCACAGACACCTGGGCCTCTGCTGCCTCCACTTCACTGCAGCGCATACTCATGCCTCCTCCTATGCCTGCTCTTCACCCTTCCCAGATACCCTCTAGAACTTGGTAGGACTTCCTCTCTCATCTCTCCTCCATGTTTTACTGGCACATATCCCATCACCTGGTGACACCCAGATGTCTCTGCCATCATTGTAAGGTGAGCACGTTGAGGATAAAAATATGCTGTTGTCGTTCCACCCCCATCCTCTCAGCACCTACCATCACCTGCTTAGCTCAGATTTGTCCCTCTATATTCACTTGTATGGAAAAGGGAGCTCAAAAAACATTGGGATGGAAGCTGGTATCAAAAGCAAAGCCCAAAGCAGCCACCACAAAAGAGAAATTGACTTGAAGTCCCTCCTTTCACATCTGTAAATGCTTGGTGACGATCACACCCTCAGTCCATACATCCAAGAGCTTCATACTTAGAGTTGGTAAGTAAATTTCCCCAAGCTCGCTCAGTGAGAAAGAAGGACTGCAATCCAATCCTCTTGTGATAGGGGGAAGATTCTGTATGGTACAAAGAAGAAGATCTAGGGTCACACATCATTTGAGGACCTAATAAGATCCCAGGGTTCATACTTTTGCATAAATGCCAGAATCTAACGGGCCCTTTGAAGTCTGCAAGGACTATTCAAGGACCCACAGGTCCTGGGTACGAATTATTCCACAATACAGTAATTCGTTCCCTCCATTCTTTAAATTATCTTTGTTTGTTTTTAAAGAAAAGTCCTTACTCTACACTACAACATAGTAACTACTCAATAAATGAAAGCGATTAAAATGAAAGCTATTAATAATGATGTGACAATAAATGTGGAATTAGTTTCTTTCAATTATGAGATAGAAACTCAGTGAAAATTGGCTGAAACAAAATAGAGATCAGGGAGCTTCAGGCACAGCTAGATCCAGATGTTCAAATGAATTTTTCTATTCATATCATCACTTGGTATGTCTTTTTTAGATCCTGGTTCTGTTTTCAGCCAAGCGCTCTCCTTACTGGGTCAAAATGACCCCAGATGCCCTAGATTCACTGCCTATCCTTTCATTAACCCCAGCAGAAGCAGCAAGATTATTTTCCAATCATTTCAGCGAAAGTTCAGAATGTACTTACTGGATCACCTTGAGTCACTTGTTGTTCTGGAACAAATCTCAAAGCCTGAATGATGAGCATGGCTTTAGTCTCAGGCCCACAGCTGGACCTCAATATGCTGAGGCCAATCCCCCAACCCATACACGTGGAGAGAGGGGAAGGTGTGGCTCCCCAAGGAAACCAGCCATGCTATTACCAGAGGAAAATGGAGGCTTATTTCATATGGGCAGAATGAATCTGCATTCACTACGGGAAGAGTAAACCACAATCATCTGCTAGGCTATTGCTCTCTGGAGTGGAGCCAGCACGCTGGTGTTTCACACTGTTCTTGATGTTTTCTTACAAGGGATATTGTGGTCCAGGGCAAAAGGGATGAGGTGTTCAAAGGTACAGGAAGCCTGTGACGCCTTCATCTCAGTAACAGTCTTCCTTGCTCATCGCAGCCCTGTCTCCTTTCAAGAGAGCAGCCCCAGAGTGGAAACCCTCTCAAGCCATGCAGTGCTGTCTCTGGCAGAAAACAGTCCCTGTTAAAGGGGGAAGAAAGCCTCCCATCACCTTGACAGGATCCCTGCGCAGGTGTACTTTTGTTCCTTTACCTAACCCTGAAGGCTATCTTTATTTCCTTCCCTTCTGAGTGATTTGGTGGCTGTTTGCTTTAATCATGTTAGAGCTTTAGAAATTTGCTGGGGGGGTGGTACTGCCATCCTTACAGAACAGTGACACCTGAAGTGCTCTTTCTATTAGTGATCCCAGCCCTGAAAGGGAGTCTGAGCAGCAGTGATAGATTGCTACCCCTGAGCCCCGGGAACGGGGACTTGTCTCCCTTGCCCTTCTTGTCCTCCATCAGCAGCTGGCCGGGGGACATCTTTGGTTCAGATTGGATGAAGTCAAAAGCTTTCAACTCCATTTCTGGCCTGTTCTGGGTCACAGCCAGCTCCAGGTAAACCCCCTCTTTCTGATGCTACTCAAATAGCCACCCTGGAAGCTCAGGAAGAAGTGATCTGCCTGCAGCCTGGATTATCCAGTTCTGTCCAAAGAGAGGGTAAGGAGGGAACTCAGATTTGGAGAGGAGAGGGGAAATGCTTAGTGTAATGGGAACTAAAGGGTGAGAAAAATAAGAATTTCCATCCAGCAGCTGAACTCCTCTGCTTCTTTTATAAAAGCAAGGAGGGGAATCTGACAGCAATCTCTAAACATTAAAATCTGCTTGTTCCCTCACTCAAAAGCCCACTCTGCCTCCCTACTGCCTTATGCCTTCCAGGTTCCTGTGTGTTCTGGCTAAAGTTTGTATCTCCAGTCTCAAATCTCTTTGCTTCCTACTTTTAATTTTCCTAAATATGTCTTTAAGAACACGTGCTGCTCTGTGAGCAGGAAGCTTACAATGTTGTTTGCTCTTCCTAAGCTGTTCGTGTCCTTGGGTACTGGTTCTGAGAAATTATCGTAGTTGGTGCCTTAAAAGAAAACATGCCACGCTCTTTCAGGCCTAGAAGCCAGAAGCCCGGAAGCCTTCCTGGTTTCCCTGGCCTTTAGCCAAGGTGTTCGTAGGTCCCTGCTCTCTCCAGAGGCCCGAGTAGAGAATCCACTTCCTCTTCCAGACTGACGGCAGCACTCTTCGCATCCCTTGGTTCCTGGTCCCTCCCCTGTCTATGCTTCAGTGCCCATACTGCCTTCTTCCATCTCAAGTCTCCTCCTGCTTCCTTCTCATAATGACACTTGTCACTGCAGCAAGGCCACCTGTCACTGTCCTGAGATTGCCCCAGGTAATCCAGAATCATCTCCCCACCTCATGATCCTTAGCTGCATCATATCTGCAAGTCCCTCCTGCAGTTTACGGTAACAGCCCAGGTTTCTGGGGGCTTAGGACCTATATAGCTGTTGTGGAGGGCATGAACAGCCCACCACAAACACTTGCTGTACATCTGTCAGGGGTCAACATGGGTGTCAGCTGCTTGAAGAAGCTGTCCCTCTTCTACTTCGCCATTCAGCTACAGTACCATGCACTTCACTATCCCCTACCTCCCTCTACATTGAGAAGACTACAGGATGTGACACTCACGACTGGCCTTTACCCCTGTTTAAATGCATCCTCTGACAGCACAGGACAGATCGAATGCATGGAAACGTATGTCACTCAAGGAAGGGCATATGAAACAAGAAGAGAGGAAACTGAAGCTACAGAAAACCAGTAAGTGTTTCCACAAATGCCTAAAAATAAATGCAGAAATACAGGAAGGAAGAACAAAGAAGACAACATGATCCACCCCAAAGGAACACAATAACAATTCAATATTAGAATGTGACGACAAAGAGATTGATGAAATGCCTGGAAAGAAATTCAAAAGAATGACCATAGGATTACTCAGAAGCATTGAGTAGTAAATTCATGAGTTAAAGAAATTCATACATGACATGGATGAAAAATTTTCCCATGAGATAGATTTTGAAATCAAACTAAATATTAGAAATGAAGAATTCAATATGTCAAATTAAAAAACACAATGGGAAGCCTTAACAACAGACTTCATGAGATAGAATAAAGAATATCCAAACTAGAAGACAAATCTTCAGAAATATCTCAGTCAGACTGAAAAAAAAAAAAAAGAAAAAGAAGAAACTAAAAAAAAATTCAAAACAATGTTTAAGATTCAAGAGATACTACTGAATGACCCAACATCCAGGTCTTAGGAGTTCCTGAAAGTGTGGAAAGAGAGAATGGATTAGAAGGACTATTCAGTGAAATAATAACAGAAAACTTCCCTAATTTGGAGAAAGGCAGGGACATCCAAGTACAGGAAGCACATAGAACTCTTAATAGACATGATCAGAAAAGATTCTCACCATAACACATTGTAGTCAAATTTTCAGCAGTAAAACATAAAGAAAATATTCTAAAATGTACATGAGAAAAATGCCAGATTACCTTCAGAGGCTCTTCAATTAGACTGACAGCTAATTTCTAATCAGAAACACTACAGGCTAGGAAAAAATGGAGAGATGTAGTCCCAATCTTAAAAGATAAAAATCATCAACCCAGAATACTGTACCCTGTACCCTCACTTACAAAGGAAGGTGAAATAAAGACATTTCAAAACAAACAGAAATTGAAAGAATTTGACACCACTAGTTAAACCTTACAAATGATGCTTAAGGATGTGATACACACAGAAACACAGATAGTCACCATTATGAAAGAATGTAAAGGCAGAAAATTTTCCAGTAAAAGTACAAAGGAAATCCAAGCAAAAAAAATATTTAAGGAAAACTGACAGGGCCAAGTCATTATTTATCAATAGTAATCTTGAATATGGATGGCCTAAACCCTCCAATTAAAAGAAACAGACTGGCTGAATGGATTAAAAACACAAGACCCATCTATTTGCTGCCTACAAGAAACACACGTCACCAACAAAGATACACACAGACTGAAAGTGAAAGGATAGAAAAAGATAGTCCATGCTAACAGAAACCAAAAAAGAGCTAGTAAAGCCATTCTAATATCAAACAAAATAAACTTTAACACAAAAACTGTTTAAACAGACAAAGGGTATTATGTAATGATTAAGGGATCAATTCAATGGGAAGATGTGACTATAATAAATGTATATGCACCCAATGCCAGGGAGCCTGGCTATTTAAAACAAATGTTAATGAATCTAAAGGGAGATATAGACTCTGATACAATAATAATGGATGAGGCCAACACCCTACTTTCACCCATGGACAGATCAATTAGACAGAAAATCAACAAAGAAACAACAAGGTTCATCTGCACTATGAACCAAATGGACCCAACTAGTATCCACAGAACATTTACTCCCACAGTTGAAGAATACACATTCTTTTCATCAGTGCATGGAATTTTCTCTAGGATAGACCATATGCTAGACCATAAAGCAAGTCTCAGCAAATACAAAAAAACTGAAATCATACCATGTATCACTTCTCACCACAATGGAACGAAGCTGGAAATTAACAACATAAGAATCTAGAAAATATGCAAGAACAGGGAGTCTGAACAACACATTCCTAAACGAACAGTGGGTCATAGAAGAAGTCAAAAGGAAAATGAAAAAATTCTGGAAAATGCATGAAGATGACAACAAAACACATAAAAACTTATGGGATACAGCAAAAGCAGTATCAAGATGAAAGCTTATAGCAATTAGTGCCTTTTTCAAATAATTGGAAAGGCATCAAGTAAATGAGCTATCAATGTATGTCAAGGATATAGAAAAACAACAAACCAACCTCAAAATTAGTAGGAGGAAAGAAATAATTAAAATTTAAAAATAAATTAAATTTAAATTTAAAATTAAATTTAAATTAAAGAAATTAAAACAAAAAAAATACAAAAATCAGTAAAATGAAGAGCTGGTTTTTTGAAAAAATAAACAAAACAGATACACCATTGGCCCAACTAACCAAAAAAGAAAGAGGGAGAAGACCACATTAATAAAATCAGAGATAAAAAAGAGATGTAACAAGAGATACCACAGAAATTAAAAAAAAAATCATAAGGAATTCCTTATATGCCAACAGCTATATGCCAGCAAACTGGACAATCTAGAAGAAATGGATAGATTCCTGGAAACATGAAATATACTAAAATTAAGGCACAAAGACATTGAAAATTTAAACAGAACAACTAAGACAGAGATTGAATCAGTAATAAAGACCCTCTCAACAAAGAAAAGCCTAGGACCAGTTAGTTGGCTTCACTGCTGAATTCTATCAGACTTTTAAAGAAGAACTAATTCCAATTCTTCTCAAACTATTCAAAACAATTGAAATCCTCCAAACTCCTTCTATGAGGCCAGTATCACCTTAATTCCAAACCAGAAACAGATACAACAAAGAAAGAGAATTATAGATCAACATCATAGATGCAAAATTCATCAGCAAAATACTAGCTAATTGAATCCAACAACACATCAGAAAGATCTTTCACTCAGATTAAGTGGGATTTATCTAAGGCATGCAGGGATGGTTCAAAACACACAACTCAATAAATGTGATATATCATATTAACAAATTGAAGAATAAAAACCATATGATGGGGCCGGTGCTGTGGTACAGTGGGTTAATCCTCCACCTGCAGTGCCAGTATCCCATATGGGCACTGGTTCTAGTCCCAGCTGCTCCACTTCCAATCCAGCTTTCTGCTATGGTCTGGGAAAGCAGTAGAAGATGGCCCAAGTCCTTGGGCCCCTGTACACATGTGGGAAACCTGGAAGAAGTGCCTGGTTCCTGGCTTCTGATCGGCCCAGCTCCGGCCATTGTGGCCATTTGTGGAGTGAATCAACGGAAGGAAGACTTTGCTCTCTGTCTCTCCCTCTCACTGTCTGCAAATCTACCTCTCAAATAAATAAATAAAATCTTCAAAAAAATGACATATGATTATCTCAATAAGTGCAGAGAAAACATTTGATAAAATCAACATCCTGGGGCCAGTGCTGTGGCATAGCAGGTAAAACTGCCACTTGTAGTGCCAGCATCCCATATGGGTGCTGGTTTGAGTCCTGGCTGCTCTACTTCTGATCCAGCTCTCTGCTATGGCCCAAGAAAGCAGTAGAAGACAGCCCAAATCCTTGGGCCCCTGCACCCATGTGGGAGACTTGGAAGAAGCTCCTAGCTCCTGGCTTCAGATCAGCACAGCTCCAGCCATTGCAGCCATCTGGGGAGTGAAGCAGCAGATGGAAGACCTCTCTCTCTCTCTCTCTCTCTCTCTCTCTCTCTCTCTCTCTGCCTCTCCTTCTCTCTCTGTGTAACTCTGACTTTCAAGTAAATAAATACATCTTTAAAAAATAAACACAATATCCTTTCATGATTAAAAAAAAAAAAAACCTTAAGAAAATTGGATATAGAAAGAACAATCCTCAACACAATCAAGGCAATATATGACAAACCTACAGCCAGCATCATACTGAATGGGGAAAGATGAAAGCATTAAGGATGCCTACTTTTGCCGTTGCTATTGAATACAGTCCTGGAAGTTTTAGCCAGAACTGTTAGGTAAGAAAGAGAAATAAAAGGGAAACAAATTGGAAAGGAGGAATTCAAATTATTCCTGTTTGCAGATGACATGATTTTATATACAGGGGAACCAAAACACTCCATTAAGAGACTATTGAATCTCATAAAAGAGTTTAGTAAAGTTGCAGGATATAAAACCAACACAAAAAATCAATAGCCTTTGTATACGGACAATGCCATGGCTTAGCAAGGAATTTGTAAATTTAGTCTCACTCACAGTAGCTACGAAAAAATTAAATACCTTGGAATGAACTAAACCAAGGAGGTGAAAGTCTCAAAGCATTAAAGAAATAGAAGAAGACACAAAAAATGGAAAAATCTTCCATGCTTGTTGATTGGAAGAATTAATATCATCAAAATGTCCACACTACTGAAAGCAATTTATACATTCAATGCAATCCCAATAAAAATGCCAATGACATTCTTCTCGAACTAGAAAAAATGATGCTACAATTCACATGGAAACACAAGGGATCCCGAATAGCTAAAACAATCTTAAACAATGAAAACAAGCCAGAGGCATCACAATACCAGATTTCAAGACATATTACAGGGCTTTACAGATGCCCTCGTAGCCTGCAGCTGTTTACCATCAGCCATGGTCAACCCCACCATGTTCAACATTGCTGATGACAGCAAGCCTTTGGGCCGTGTCTCCTTTGAGCTATTTGCAGACAAAGTTCCAGAGACAGCAGGAAACTTCCATCCTTTGATTACAGAAGAGAAGGGATTTGGTTATATTGGGCTGCTGATTTCACAGGATGATTCCAGGGTTTATGCTCCAGGGTAGTGACTTCACATGTCATAATATAACTGGTGGTAAATCTTTCTATGGAGAGAAGTTCAACGATGAAAACTTCCTTCTGAAGCATAGAGGTCCTGGAATCTTGTCCATGACAAACAGTGGACCCAACAAAAATAGTTATCAGTTTTCATCTGCAATGCCAATACTGAATGGTTGGATGGCAAGCATATGGTCTTCAGCAGAGTGAAAGAGGGCATGAACATTGTGGAGCACTTCCGATCTGAGAGTGGCAAGACCAGCAAGAAGATTACCATTTCCTACTGAGGACAACTCTAATACATCTGATTCACTTTATCTCGACCAGCAGACTATTCCTTCTGTAGCTTAGGAGAGCACCCCTCTATCCCATCTGCTCCTGACACCCTACAACTGTGCTCTCACTGCAGTTCTTTGGGTTCCAGGTTTTCCTTACTTCCTGTCAAGTCGAGCAGGATTGCAGGGTTAAAAGTTACTATTATGAAATAAAAATATAAATAATAAAAAAGATATACTACAGGACAGTTATTATGATAACAGCCTGGTACTGGCACAAAAACAGACATGTAGACCAATGGAAAAGAATCTAAACTCCAAAAATCAATCCATGCATCTATAACCAACTAATCTTTGACAAAAGAGCTAAAATCAATCCCTGGAGAAAGGACAGACTCTTCAAGAAATGGTGATTCAAAAATTTAACTCCACATGCAGAAGTATGAAAAAAGACTCCTACCTTACACCTTATACAAGAATCAACTTAAAATGGATCAATCATCTATATATACAACCTGCTACCATCAAACTACTAGAGGAGATCATTGGGGAAACTCTGCAAGATATTGGCATAAGCAAAGACTTCTTGGAAAAGACCCCAGAAGTACAGGCAATCAAAGCAAAAATAAATGGGATTTCATCAAGCTAAGATTCTTCTGCACTGTAAAGGAAACACACAGCAAAGTGAAGAGGAAACCAACAGAAATGGGAGAAAATATTTGCAAACTATGCATCTGATAAAGGATTAATATCCAGAATCTATAAAGAGCTCAGGAAACTCAAAAACAACAAAACAAACAATCCAGTTAAGAAGTAGGCAAAAGACTTGAACAAGCATTTTTCAAAAGTAAATTCAGGGGCCGGTGCCATGGCTCACTTGGTTAATTCTCCGCCTGTGGTGCCGGCATCCCATATGGGTGCCGGGTTCTAGTCCCGGTTGCTCCTCTTCCAGTCCAGCTCTCTGATGTGGCCCGGGAGGGCAGTGGAAGATGGCCCAAGTGCTTGGGCCCCTGCACCTGCATGGGAGACCAGGAGGAAGCACCTGGCTCCTGGCTTTGGATCGGCGTAGCACTGGCCATAGCGGCCATTTAGGGAGTGAGCCAACAGAAGGAAGACCCTTCTCTGTCTTTGTCTCTCTCACTGTCTATAACTCTACCTGTCAAATAAATTAATAATTAAAAAAGTAAATTCAGGGATCAGCACTGTGACATAGTGGTTAAAGTCACTGCCTGCAGTGCTGACATTCCATATAGGCACCAGATCGAGTCCTGGCTGCTCCACTTCTGATCAAGCTCTCTGCTATAGCCTTGGAAAGCAGTAGAAAAAGGCCTAATTTCTTGGACCCCTGCATCCACATAGGAGACCCTGGCTCCTGGCTTTAGATCAGTGCAGCTCTGGCCATTGCAGCCATTTGGGGAGTGAATAAGCGGATGGAAGACCTTTCTCCCTCTCTCTGCCTCTCTCTGTCAACCTGCCTTTCAAATAAATAAATAAATCTTTAAAAAAAAGAATAAATTCAAATGGGCAAACAGACACATGAAATAAAGCTCAGAAGCATTAGCCATTAGGGAAAAAACAAATCAAAACCACAATGAGGTTTTACTTCACCCCAGTTAGAATGGCTCACATACAGAAATCTAAATAAATGCTGGCAAGGATGTGGTGGAAAAAGGTTCCCTAATCCACTGTTGGTGGGGATACAAACTAGTATAACCATTATGGAATACACTATGGAGATTCTTCACAAAGCTGAAAACAGATCTACCATAAGACTCAGCCATTGTATTCCTGGGAATGTACCCAAGGGAAATGAAATCAGCATATGAAAGAATTATCTGTACCCCCATGTTTATTTCAGCTCAATTCACAAGGGCAAAGATATGAAGTCAACCCAGATGTCCATCAAACAACAACTGGATAAAGAAAATGTGGATTATATATATAAAATGGAATATTACTCAGCTGTAAAATATGAAATCCTGTTTTTGCAACAAAATAAATGTAACCAGAAACCATTATACTTAGTGAAATAAGCCAGCCCCCAAAAGACAAACACCATGTTTTCTCTGATCTGTGGTGACTAATAGAATACAAAAATACGTAATGTGTATTAGTAAAATCGGTATTTTGAGGATTATTGTTTACAGCCCTTGCTCTACTGTTGTGGAATAGGTTTTTTTGCCTTACTTTTTGTTGAATACTTAGTGGAGGGTTAATGTTATGATTATAAAATAAACTGAAAGTATGTCTGTAAAAATTAAAATAATAAGCAAGGAAGGAGGGTGGAGGTGTGAGCAGGAGGGAGGGTAGGATGGGAATGGTCACTATGCTCCTAAATGTGCATATATGAAATACTCGAAATTTGTTCACAAGTAATTGTTAAAAAGAAAATGAAGCTACAGTATAATAGATCCACTGTGAGCACTCTTTAAAGAGCTCCTGTCCAGGGAGATACAACCCAGTGTTGGCACCTGATTGCTCCTGGACAGAGGCATGGGATTGTGGAGGCAGCAATGAAGCAAGACTTACACTTCATCCCCGTGTTACTTGTGTTTTTATCTTTTCAAAAGTTTGTAATTTATATATCAAAATTGCATACATGTATGGGGTATTTAATGATGTTTTGATACAGGTACACACTTATATTATTCAAATCAAGGTATACTTATGCTTTTTAAAAAATACTATTTTCATCTCATGTGAAAGAAAGAGCTACAGATGGAGAGGGATCTTTCATCTGCTTGTTCACTCCCCCTAATGCCTGCAACAGCCAGGGCTGAGCCAGGTTGATTCCAGGAGCCTGAACTCCGTCCAGGTCTCCCACATGGGTGGCAGGGATCCAAGTACTTATGCCATCATCTGCTGCATCCCAGGGTGTACATTAGCAGAAAGCTGGGCTGGAATCAGATTAGCTCGGACTCAAACCAGGTACTCTGATATGGGATGTAGACATCCAGAAGCTGCGACTTAACCACCGTGACAAGCAGCCCGCTCCTACTTACACTTTTATCATGAGAATGTGTTCATGAATTTATTGTACATAAAAATTTTTGATAAGTTGTTGATGGCATATTTGAAATTCTGTGACATTTCCTAGTTTTCTGTTTGAACAAGCAGTTGTTTCCTGTGCATGTTCTGTGCCCAGCGAGCCCTGGTTTAAAAATCTTTCCAGAAGACTACTTCACTGCAGAGCCTCACACCTCAGGCTTCTGCCAAAAGCCAAAAATGATGTGCCAAGATTCCTACCCCTACAGTCACTGCCCTCTCAAAGGACCCGTCTGGGGCAGGACAAGCTGAGAAAACCCAGACTCCAGTCACAGAGGAGCCCCTGGAGCCAGCATCCGCCAGGGCTTGAGGCTGTCACCCAAGAGACAATAGCCCCTATCTACAAGGAAGGGCACCCAGGGCCATTCCTGTGGATGGTGAATGTTTCTGACCAGCCAGCCAGCAGCAGATGTCACCAGGATTGAGTCAAGCCAACTGCACTTATTAAAACATTATTCAGGTGCCAGCGCTGTGGCACAGCAGGTTAATGCCCTGGCCTGAAGAGCCGTTTATCCCATATGGGCATCAGTTCTAGTCCCAGCTGCTCCTCTTCTGATCTGGCTCACTGCTATGGCCTGAGAAAGCAGTAAAAGATAGCCCAAATCCTTGGCCACTGCAGCCACATGGGAGAACCGGAAGAAGCTCCTGGCTCCTGACTTTGGATGGGCCCAGCTCTAGCTGTTATAGCCATCTGTGGAGTGAACCAGCAGATGGAAGACCTCTTTCTCTGTCTCTACTTCTCTCTATAATGCTGTCTTTCAAATAGATAAAAATAAGTTTAAAAAAAAAACACTACCGATTGCAGAAGTACTGACTTGATTCAGCCAATGTTTGCCTTTTTTTTTTTTTTTTTTGACAGGCAGAGTGGACAGTGAGAGAGAGAGAGAGAGAGAGGTCGTCCTTTTTCCATTGGTTCAACCCCTAATGGTCGCTGCAGCCGGCGTGCTGTGGCCAGCGCACCGCGCTGATCCGAAGCCGGGAGTCAGGTGCTTCTCCTGGTCGCCCATGCGGATGCAGGGCCCAAGCACTTGGGCCATCCTCCACTGCACTCCTGGGCCACAGCAGAGAGCTGGCCTGGAAGAGGGGCAACTGGGATAGAACCCGGCACCCCAACCGAGACTAGAACCCAGTGTGCCAGTGCCGCAGGCGGAGGATTAGCCTATTAAGCCGCGGTGCTGGCCCAATGTTTGGCTTTGACACATGGGCCAAAGAAGCCAGAGGACACCCGGAAAAGCATCTGTGTGCTGTTGTGGGAAAGCAGAGTAAGAATAACCAGGGCAGTGATGACACCACTAGTCAGAGATGTTCAGTAGAAAAGTCAAGGACAAGAGATGGGCAGGGAAAAAATACTTGTCATACATTTAACAAAGGTTTGCTGCCTAAATATGCGTATTTAAGTATCCCTCAAATGCATAAGAAAAAGGCAAGCAATGTAATAAAATTAAGAAAAGTATGAATAATTCACAGGGAAGGACATTCAAATAGATGTAAATACATGAGACAAGGCCCCAATCCACTACATGATTAGAAAAATATTGATGTTAGATTTATATTCTATTTATAGGACATCATTATTTTGTTTAAAAAAAAAAAGGCATATGATCCGGTGCTGTGGCATAGCAGGTAAAGCCACCGCCTACAGTGCCAGCATCCCATATGGGCGCCAGTTTGAGTTCTGGCTGCTCTGCTTCCAATCCAGCTCTCCACTGTGGCCTGGGAAAGCAGTGGAAGATGGCCCATCTCCTTAAGCCCCTGTATTCGTGTGGGAGACCTTGAAGAGGCTCCTGGTTCCTGGCTTCAGATCGGCACAGCTCTAGCCAATGCAGCTGTCTAGAGTGTGAACCAGCAGATGGAAGACTCTCTCTTTCTCTTTCTCTCTCTCTCTCTCTTTCTCTCTCTCTCTCCCCCTGCCTTTGCCTCTCTGTAGTTCTGACTTTCAAATAAATAAATACATCTTTTAAAAAAAGGGGCATATGCAAGAAACTTTAAACAGCACTATATCCTTTCACTTGAATGGGGTTGACCATGGGTAAAAATTCTTTATATAAAGATACTTTTGACAAAGTGGATAGCACAGTTTCGTTGCAGCATTGTTCATTATTGTGCAATCTATAAGTAATTCACTTACACAAAAAAATCTCTGAAAATTTCTATAAAATGTTAAAAGGATATTGAGAAAGATATTTATAAATTATTTCTAAATATGTACATTTAAATATATGGGGTCGGCGCTGTGGCACAGTGGGTTAACGCCCTGGCCTGAAGTGCCAGCATCTCATATGAATGCTGGTTCGAGACCCAGCTGCTCCACTTGATCCAACTCTCTGCTATGGCCTGGGAAAGCAGTAGAAGATGGTCTAAGTCCTTGGGCCCCTGCACCCGTGTGGGAGACCCCGAGGAAGCTCCTGGCTCCCAGCTTCAGATCAGCGCAGCTCCAACCATTGCAGCCAACTGGGGAGTGAACCACTGGATGGATGACCTCTCTCTCTCTCTCTGCCTCTCCTCTCTCTATGTAACTCTGACTTTCAAATAAATAAATAAATCTGACCCAGCCACCCCACACCTTGGGATTTACCCAAAGGGAATTAAACCGGAAAAAAAAGAACTGTCTGCACCTCAATGTTTATTGCAGCTCAATTCACAATAGCTAAGACATGGAATCAACCTAAATGCCCATCAACAGATGACTGGATAAAGAAATTATGGGATATGTACTCTATAGAATACTATACAGCACTAAAAAAACAATGAAATCCGATCATTTGCAACAAAATGGAGGAATCTGGAAAACATCATGCTGAGTGAAATAAGCCAATCCAAAAGGGACAAGTATCATATGTTCTCCCTGATCGATGACAACTAACTGAGCACCTAAAAGGAAACCTGTTGAAGTGAAATGGATACTATGAGAAACAATAACTAGATCAGCCCTTGTCTTGACTGTTGAGGAAAAACTTACTATTTTATTCCTTTTAGTATTTTTTGTTTGTTTTTTGTTCTACTTAATACCATTGGTTGAACTCTGTAATTAATACACAATTATTCTTAGGCATTTAAAATTAATGGAAAAGTGATCTTTGTTAAATATAAGAGTGGGAATAAGAGAGGGAAGAGATATACAGGTCGGCACATGCTCACTTGGACTTACCTCCAATGGTAGAGCTAGAAATGTGCCAGGGGATTCCAATTCAATCTCATCAAGGAGGTATGTACCAATGCCATCTCACTTGTTAAAGTGATAAGTTTAAGTGCATAATTGATTAAAAAGATAGGTTAAGTGTCAAAGAGATTTCACAAATAGACCAGTGTCTGCAAATAACGAAGGATACAATCAAAAGGGAGAGAAAGATCCTGCGGGGGAAGCAGGATACACAGCAGACTCAGAATGGCAAATGCCCTAAACAGCACTCCTGCCTCAGAATCAACCCTTGGGGAATTCGGATCTGGCTAAAAGGCCTATGAGAGTCTCGCAGGCATGGAAAGCCAAGACACTGTGGCAAAAACGACCTGAATGAAAGATCTCAGTGAACAAGATCCCAGCAGAAAGAACAGGCCATCAAAGAAGGAGGCACCTTTCTCTGAAGGGAGGAAGGAACCTCCACTATGATAGGGCCTTGACTAAATAAGTTCAGAGTTGGTGAACTCAAGAAGCTTCCATAGCCTCGACAGCTCATGGCAAGAGCCTTGGGTGATTACTGACGTCATAAAGAGTGTCAGTTGTTAAATTAACAAAGGGAGTCACTGTGCACCTGCTCCCCACATAGGATCTTGGTCCTTAATGTATTGTACTATGAGAATTAATGGTAAAACTACTAGTCAAACAGTACTCTATGTCTTGTGCGGTTGTGTGGGTGCAGTCTGTTGAAATCTTTGCTTAGTATATACTAAGTTGATCTTTTATATATAAAGATAATTGAAAATGAATCCTGATGAAGAATGGGATGGGAGAGGGAGTGGGAGATGGGATGGCTGTGGGTGGGAGGGAGGTTATGGGGGGAAAAGCCACAACAATGCAAAAATTGTACTTTGTAAATTTACATTCATTAAATAAAAAAAGAAAAATAAATAAATAAATATATGGGCAGTATTTAGGAAAAATACAATCCAAGTTGTTAATAATAATGACAAGATTGGTGTTTTGCAAACTGTCTTCCCAAACCTAAGCAGTACAAATATGTTTCAACAAAGAATCAAACAATAACAATAAACAGAAATATTAGCTGATCAAATAAGCTTAAAATCACTATAAGTTATCACAAGAGTTAAAACAACTTGAGTCACATTAAAGAGACTATGTCCTTGAAACATTTGAGAAAATCTCCTGTGTGAAAATTCCATCTATCTTCATCCTATGTCACTTGTACTCCATATTTGTGAATATCATGTATTCTATTTCTTTCTATCAGTTACTGAGAGAACAGCAATAAAGTATTCCAGTTGGATTCTGGATTTTTCTATTATCACTTTACTGATGTCATTTCCTGCTTTCTGCAGCTTGGAGCTCTTGTATTTTTTTTTTTTTTTTTGACAGGCAGAGTGGACAGAGAGAGAGACAGAGAGAAAGGTCTTCCTTTTGCCGTTGGTTCACCCTCCAATGGCCGCCGCGGTAGCGCGCTGCGGCCGGCGCACCGCGCTGTTCCGATGGCAGGAGCCAGGTGCTTCTCCTGGTCTCCCATGGGGTGCAGGACCCAAGGACTTGGGCCATCCTCCACTGCACTCCCTAGCCACAGCAGAGAGCTGGCCTGGAAGAGGGGCAACCGGGACAGGATCGGTGCCCCAACCGGGACTAGAACCCGGTGTGCCGGCGCCGCAAGGCGGAGGATTAGCCTGTTGAGCCACGGCGCCGGCCGGAGCTCTTGTATTTTTTAGACTCCTGTATCTTCATGACAGAATAACTATCTAACCAACATCAAATATTCTTCTTACTTCTTTAGTCTCTTTTGATGTCCATTTTACTCACTGTTTATGTAGCCACATGGGTTTTCTTAAGTTCACTGTTAACCTGGTAAAGCTTCTCATGTCTTTTTGCCTTCATTATGTGTCTTTATACTGAAACAGTTTTGCTCATGTAGTTAGGTCTCAGTTCTTATCTAATCCTACAAACAAAGTATTTTGTTCATTTATATTTAATGCAATTAGTGGTAATGTTATGTTTAAGTCTACAGTTTTGGTATTTGTTATCAACTTAGTCATCCACTTCATGTACTCCATCTATTACTTTGCTCCTTCTTTCTTCTAATATTTTGGGTTAAATAAAGTGTTTTTTTTTTACTATTCTAATTTCTTTCCTTTATTTGACTATTTACTTATATCCTTTGTGTGACAGTAATTTAGTAGTGTGTCTAGAACAGAGCTGTCTAATAAAAATACAGTGTGAGATGCATATGTATATTTACAGAATATTTAAATTTCCTAGTTATCATATTAACGAATTAAAAGGTGGCATTAATTTATTTTAACCCAACATCTAGCAAATATAAAAAATATTGGGATGTTTTATATTCTGAGAGTACATTTATGCTATGTCTATGAAATCTGATGTGTCTTATACATCCACAGCATATCACCACAGTTAAAATGAAAGGCTGTCCCATCAGAACAACAAAATTATGTCTCACCAAAGAATATTTACGCTACTTCAGTGTCTCATTTAAATTTTCATTACTTAAATTATAAATTAATTTCACTAGCCACATATGGCCAATGGCTGCCGAGTGGACCAGTACGACTCTAGAGTCAACATTACACAAACATAACTCATCACTGTCTGCTTACAGTTATACTATGGCACTTGACTAATGGAGCACTAATACAGCAGCACAACTGCACTTATTCCTTCCTGCCCTTTGTGCTATTTTTGTGTATCTTTTTTCTTCCACTTACATGAGCAATCTCACAACACATAGTTCTTATTTTTGGCTTTAAATATCCAGTTTAAAAGTTCGACTAAACCCAATGTTCTGTGCATAAAAAATAATTTCCAAAAGTTCTATTGTAGGCTTACCTATTTATACGCTCTTTCTCAGGCTATTCAGTATTTGCCATAGACCTGATTTCCCATTTTACCAGTTGCCTTTAGCTTCAAGAACTTAGGGTGTTTCTTGTTTTCTTGTTTCTTCATTCCATTTTCCCTCATTTAAAGACATCTTTAGTTTGACTTTACATTACAAATATATTCATACTGATAGGGAATTCCATATGCAAAGTTTTTGTGTTCAATGCAGTCCTCTGAAGACTTTCCATTGTCTCTGATCTCTACTGTTGGCTATGAAAAGTCAGTTTGTTTTCTCACACTGCCTCCCTCTATCTAATATGCATCCATTTATCATCTGACTGATTTTAATGTTTTCAACTTTCATTTTCATCATCTTGGCTATAATGTCTTTTTTTTTTTTTTTTTTTTTTTTTTTACAGGCAGAGTGGACAGTGAGAGAGAGAAAGAGAGAAAGGCCTTCCTTTTGCCGTTGGTTACCCTCCAATGGCCGCCGCGGCCGGCGCATCGCGCTGATCCAAAGGCAGAAGCCAGGTGCTTCTCCTGGTCTCCCATGGGGTGCAGGGCCCAAGGGCTTGGGCCATCCTCCACTGCACTCCCGGGCCATAGCAGAGAGCTGGCCTGGAAGAGGGGCAACCGGGACAAAATCCGGTGCCCCGACCGGGACTAGAACCCGGTGTGCCAGCGCCGCAAGGCAGAGGAATAGCCTATTGAGCCACAGCACCGGCTTTGGCTATAATATCTTTTTTAGGTTTTGGGGTTTTATTCTCGGGGTTCTCAGAGCTTTCCGTATAGCAATTTTTGAAGATTTCATCCTATATTTCTTCCACATATTTATCTGCCATTCTCTGCTTTCAAGCTAACACTCCAAGAAAAATTGTGTGTTTCATGTTTGGTATTGTCTCACAGGCCACGGAAGCTCTATTGAAATGTAATCATTCAATCTTTTATAATTCTCTCGTTGCCTGATGTCCAAGGACCTGTCTTTAAGCTTAGGTTCCCTTGTTCTGTTGTGTCCAATCTCCTATTAACCCCTGCAGTGAAGCCTTTGTGACAGATACTGCAGTTTTTACTCCTCGGATTTCCATTTGATTATTTTCTAGATGTTTCAATTCCCTTCTGAAATCTCCACTTTCTTTGTTTAAGTCACTCATGTCCTACATATTTTTAAAACATTTTTACTATTGTAACCTTAATGTACTTACCTGAAAATTATACATTTGATAACCAAAAGACCAAGAAGGCCAAGTCTCTTCTGGGTTTGCTTCAATTAACTCTCTTTTTCCTATTTTTTACAAGACTCCTAATTTTTTTTAACTACATACTAAACACTGTTTTAGTAGTGACTCCTCCCTCTGAAATTCAGTCCTTTCAGATTTCTGTGTATAAGTAGTTCTTAGAGAGCTTTACACAAAAGTATGATTTTGTTATTATTTTTACCTAATGACTTGTGGTTGTTTGGTTAGGGTGAAGCTCTTTTGCATCTTCCTATATCCTAGCCAGGAGTGGAACATCTCTTTCAGGTTTTGTTGCATAATTAACATTCCCCAAACCTAGTGGTTTAAAACAACAATCACTGTGGGTTGACAGTCTGGACTGGGTTAAATTGAGAAGTTTTTCTGATCTCGGTTGGCGTCTCTCCCACATCTGCGGCTAGCTACAGGTTAGCTGGAAGGATCTGCTTTTGAATGTTGCCGGCCACCAGCTAGCATAGGGGGCAACCGAGTGATGTACCTCTCATCCTCCAGCAGGAAAGGTGATTTTGTTCCCATATCAACCAGGTAGTTCAATTCATCAAAACATGAATATTTCTTGAAGCTTGTGTTCAAAACAGACACAGTCTCACCTACTACATTCTATTGGCCAAACAAGTTGCAAGCCATCCTGGATTTAAGATTAAAAGTTTGACCTCTGATGGAATAAGCTTCAAAGTCATATCAGCAAGTGTATGCATCATGAAAGAGCTGAAAATTGTATCTACTGCAATCCACCAAAACAGCATAACAGTTGGTTTTCTTTTTCACATTTCCAATTCAGTACTCAAATCACCTTTTCCAAAATATGTAAATTCACGTGTTTTAACTTTGTCAGAAAAAAAAAAGTATGAATGCCAACAACATAGGATGACCATACAGTGGTATCAGGGAAGCAGAGGTTGATTTTGTTCCACTCTGACCCAAGGAGTCTACACTTTGAGCAGTGTTTTGGTTGGAGTAGGTATATCATTGAAAGAGCACTGTTGGGCAGGCGCCATGGCTCAACAGGCTAATCCTCCGCCTTGTGGTGCCTGCACACCGGGTTCTAGTCCCGGTCGGGGCACCGGATTTTGTCCCGGTTGCCCCTCTTCCAGGCCAGCTCTCTGCTATGGCCCAGGAGTGCAGTGGAGGATGGCCCAAGTGCTTGGGTCCTGCACCCCATGGGAGACCAGGAGAAGCACCTGGCTTCTGCCTTCGGATCAGCACGGTGCACAGGCCGCAGCGCGCCAGCTGCGGCGGCCACTGGAGGGTGAACCAACAGCAAAGGAAGACCTTTCTCTCTGTCTCTCTCTCTCTCTCACTGTCCACTCTGCCTGTCAAAAAAAATAAAATAAAATAAAATAAAAAATTAAAAAAAAAAAGAGCACTGCCAACTCAGGGTATCTCAGGAAAAGAAATCAGCTTGGACCAGGATTCAATTTCACCTCACAAGAGAAATGGTTGAAGAAATCAGAGCTGTTTATTTTAGAGATGAGAATTTACAATAAAGACAATCCAGCCAACTTCAAATAGCCATAGATCTGTTTGATTTAATCTTGTCCTTTAAATCCAGAATGAAGGATTGCTTTATCTAAATTATTTTATTGAAATATAATTCCTATACCATAAAATTCCTCTCCTAAGGTATTCAGCTCAATGATTTTTGCTACAGTCACCAAGTTGTACATGACAACTATACAATTCAGAACATTTTGATCACCGCAAAAAGTAACCTCATTCCCAGTAGCAGTTGCTCCCTATGCCTCCCTCACTGCAGCTCCTGGAAACCAATCAACGTTCTGTAACTACAGTTTTGTTATCTTGGACATTTCTTATCAATTGGTCCTTTGTGATTGGCTTATTTCATTTAGCTTAATGATTTTAGATTCATTCATGCTATAGCATGAATCATCAGTATTTCACTCCCTTTCATGCCTAAATAATATTATGTTCTATGACATAATCCATCCATCACGTGATAGATATTTGGATTATTTCTACTTCTGGATAATATGAATAATGTTGCTCTGGAAAGTTGTGTATAATTTTTATACAAATACAAGCTTTTGGAAAAGATCATTCTTGGGTATATCTCTAGAAATGGAATGGTGAGGTCATTTCAGTTGACCCTTAAAAGGTAGAAGTAATGCTAAGAGTAAAGAATTTTCTGCCAAAAGAAACTATGGTCACAATGAAATGAGGTTCACTGAAAGTTAATAAGCTGGGAAGATAGAAGGAGAAGCCACATGAGACTTTTGGCAGGATATGGGATGTTGAACTAATAAGAGGCAGCAGTAGACAACTTAGGAACAAAGATTCTGGAGCTAAACTGAGTTCAAATTTACTTTTGCTACTAGCCAGTTTTGTGATTCTGGGCAAACCACTATCAAAATTACAATTACTATCCTGCTTGTGAGACTGGAGGTTTAGAAGCCCTTTTTAAAAATACAAAGGAGGGGCCGGCATTGTGCCTAAAGCCACCACCTGCAACGTAGTCATCCCATGTGGACACCAGTTGGAGTCCTGGCTACTCCACTTCCTATCCAACTCCCAACGTGGAGGAGGCTCCAGGCTCCTGGCCTTGGTATGCCCCAGCCCTGGCCATTGCAGCCATTTGGGGAGTGAACCAGAGGATGGAAGATCTCTCTCCCTCTTCTTCTTTTTCTCCCTCTCCCTCTGTGTAACTAACTTTCAAATAAATAAACAAATCTTTTTTTACAAAGTAAAAATACTACCGGAATAGCCCTTTATAATTTTACTTTCTCTTTCCTGATCTTTCAGTTAGCATTCCAAATACAGTTTGCCAGAAACAAATAGGTTAAAAATCACCCTGAGGGATAGTCACTGTAGCATAGGGGGTTAAGCCTCCACCTGCTTTACCAGCATCCCATGGAGACACTGATTCGAGTCCAGCCTACTCCACTTCCAATCCAGCTCCCTGTTAACACCTGGGAAAGCAGTGGCAGATGGGCCAAGTGCACCCACGCTGGAGACCTGGAAGCTTCAGCCTGGCCCATCCCCAGCCATTGTGGCCATTTGAGAGTGAACCAGTGAATGGACGATTGATCTCTCTCGTGTGGTGTGCACTCGCACCCTCTCTCTTCTTCTGTAACTCTTTCAAGCAAATAAATAAATAGTTTTAAAAAATCACCGTGAAACTAACCCATACTCTACCCAACTCTACAGACAACTGGTTTGATTTCAGATTCAAAGGAGCAAACGCAGAGGTTCAATGCTTGTTGTAAAACGCATCTCAGCCCTGAGTGCCCAGGGAAACCAGCTTCTTTAACAAAGGATCCATAATTTTAACTGAATTGTAATTTCACCTAGAAACGAGCTGTATCCCAACTGTCCTGATAAACAGGAGTTGGAAATAAGGGATTGGGTTCCTGGAGCTATGGTTTGACTCCCAAAGTACAGTTCTCTAAGACCTGCCTATCGATGTGCAGTCTGTAGACCGGCAGCAGTGACATCGCCTGGGAGCTCTCTAGAAATAGCATCTTAGGGCTGGTGCCACGGCTCAATAGGCTAATCCTCTGCCTGCAGTGCCAGCATGCTGAGTTCTAGTCCCAGTTGGGGCGCCAGATTCTGTCCCGGTTGCTCCTCTTCCAGTCCAGCTCTCTGTTGTGGCCTGGGAGTGCAGTGGAAGATGGCCCAAGTCCTTGGGCCATGCACCCGCATGGGAGACCGGGGGAAGCACCTGGCTCCTAGCTTTGGATCAGCACAGTGTGCCGGCCGCAGTGGCCATTGGAGGGTGAACAACGGTAAAGGAAGACCTTTCTCTCTGTCTCTCTCTCTCACTGTCCACTCTGTCAAAAAAAAAAAAAAAAGAAAGAAAAAGAAAGAAAGAAAGAAATAGCATCTTAGGCCTCTCCCCTGACCTTCCACATCAGACTCTGCATTTTACCAAGATCCTCAAGTGACTGTGGTGCACAGCGAGCCCTGAGAAACACCGCTCCAAGATCTGTGAGTAGCGACTGTGCTTCCTGAGAGTTATTATGCAATATTTTTCATTTTTACAGCACTTTGCAAGTTACAGAGAATGAAACCACAAGACCCCTGAGGACAGCACTGTCTTGTTTTTATTCTTTGTGTAGGGCCTATCACAGTGGCCCAGACAGAGTTTGCTCTCAATGTTGGAGGAATAAAGAATGAGTTGTGGCATGTGTTACACATCTGCTATGTATCAGACACTGTCACTCCACAAGTAATTTATGTTAATACTATTTCCAAGAAGTGAAATCAGCTCAGAGAGGTCAAGGAGGCCACTCAAGGTCAAAGGACTTATGAGTAGTAAAGCCAGGACCAAGCCCACAGTTACATGGTTGGTAGACTAAGGCAGGCCCATCTAGCTGCCACAGTCTGTTCACAACTGAGTGTTCCACAGGGGGAGTTCCCTCAGAAAAGGCTCTTCGGGGTGACACAATTCCATCAGCCTCCACTTGTTGCAGGGATGCTAGCTCTCCTTGTAAACAAACCAACAAGGGATGTTTTGAGGTAAACATTTGAAACTGTCCACATTCAGTGCACTAATCTATTCCTAAATATTTCAGAAACTGTGCTTACATTCAAAATACATTCTCCTTTCATATCACTGAGTTGGTGCATACCCCAATCCCGTTTTCTGGTTAAAGAGTGATGTTAAGAGGACTCAAATGATTCATTGTACATTGATGGTTCTCAACTAGTACATGTAAGATTTGTGTCAGGTACATGGCAAAAACGACTTTTCTGTTCCACATTCCAGTCTTCTCCTCAGTTCCTACATCAGCAGATCCAAGTGGGGTATCTACATTTTCAAGAAGAAATCCCCAATGTTGCCCCTTTTCTACCTCCCACATGCCCCTGCAGGTGGTCTAATGCTCTGAGAAATTCTGCAACAGAATAAAGTACTCTGTGAATGGAATTCAGTAGTTTATTGAACTTGGATAGAAAACAAATATTTACAGCCTTATTTTTAATATCTTCTAATTAAAATTTAGTGTCCCCACCAACAACGAACATCAGCAACATTTGTATTAGCAGTGTCTATGATTTTTCCGCCAATCCAAGTCACAGATATATTCGTATCAATAGATTTTTTAGGTATCTCAAAATATCTTTTACCTTCACCAGTTCTTCAAAACTGTAGCAATTATAAGACTTGCTGCTAGATCTTAATATGTTAACTGAAAAAGTACATCACAAATTTGTTCTATTTACTATTCTGAAAATGGCGATTTTAATAGAATTGGCTGCCTTACAATCTAACATATATTCTTGATTTTTAGAAATATTCTGAAAAGAGATTCACAGGCCTCACCAAACTGCTTCTCTGCACTAAAAAATTAAAATTTAGGAAGCGCTGTTTTCATACCTCCCCTTTGCTACTTCTAGCTCCTTGCTGCTTATGGAGGAAGTTGGCTGATAATAGCTGCCTGACTGCCGGGGATTGCAATATAAGCCACAGCCCCATACGAGCCAGTGGGTGTGCTCCATAACCCCACAATGGTACAGAAGATGGCCAGGGATGCCTGCAGGGAGGATCCAGAAGGGATAGAGAAGCAAACACAAATCAACTCCATGAGCTCAGTTCTTTGATCCAAGAGTGGCTGAGAGAACATTCCAGCAGTCGCTCCAAAGCCCACCACACTCCCTGCCCTGGACCCGCATGAAAGTCACTTCTTCCCTTTTATTTACTTTCTTTTCATCTTTTCTTTTAATTTTAGTTAACTTTTAACAGATTCAATAAGATTTGTACATGCAAGTCTGAGAACATAATGATATTCTCATCCTCCCGCCTTCCTTCCCACCCTCCTTCCTTCTGCCATTTCTTTTTTTTTTTTTTTTTAGTTATTGAGATATTGTATTTTAAATTTACATTACAGGAAAAAAATGCTTAATATTTCACCAAATAAGAAGTTTAATAAGTAAAAAGCAAAAAGACCCTAGTTCTACTCTTTCCTGGTTAGAACTTCTACTCCCCATAGCCAGGTCCTCGGCTGCACTGTGTTTCTGCATCTGCCCATTTGTCCGCATCACCATCACACAGTGTCAGGCTCTGGATTTTCAAGCTGCACTTCTTGCGTCCATATTCCACCACTTACTGGTTAATAAGGGGGGCAAGCTGCCTCACTTCTGGCTACCTCATGCCTCAGCAGGAAGTCAGTAGTCACCTGAGATGAACGTCGCCTGAGTTACTATTGGTAAAACATATGCCTGAGACCGAGGGAGTGCTAAGTAATTTGAGACTCGTCATGCCCAAGTCTCAGGCATTATGCTTTACGTGATCTGCACACCCTCACCTCTCTTTTTAGCTCAGCCCTAGTCAGAGCTCACCACAATAGATGGGCCTGGTTACAGAGTGGACAACTCCTTAGACTTGCCTTTCCTACTAGAAAAATGGTACTTATTCATTGTCCTAGACTTTCCTTAGTAGCAGTGTGACAATGCTATCTCAGAGTTCTAGTCGATTATTAGAACGGGTCTACTTACTTGTGATGTAATTCTTTCTCTTTTTTGCTGAGATTGACTTATTTATGTTTTTATTTACTAAAATATAGTTTACCTCACATCTCCACTAACAAGGGGCAAATGACTCAGACACACACTGAGGTTAGAAACTCTTAGTGCACAAGGTATGCTGGGTACAGGCACAAAGTCACTGCACACACCCTTTAGGGTAACTCTGTAACCATGTCCCTCTCCTCTGCAAGGTGACCGTGGGCACTTTGTCGCCTTTTAATAAACACAAACTCGCATCAGGCTCTGAGCACAAAGGGTAGCAACCACTGCCTCCCGGATGCACACTTTGACGCTTAGGGCTGTCAAAGATGTGGATTCAAGAGAACTTGTTCCAAGAGTCCAATTTCAGATCTTCAATCTATTTGGCTTAACCTCTGTCCTTCCATCATTGATGTATACATCAGAGAAGTCACCTGGGGTCGATGTGGAATGCTAGAAAAGCTTGTCTGAGAATTTTTTCCCGACCATCAGGTAGTTTCATTGCTGCCTTGAGGTTTAGATATTTTATTTATAAAAAATGATTGATGGGAAAATAAAAACTTCTAAAGTTCCATTAGACCAAGCCCCTCCATCCAAAAAAGATGAATAATGTCATCAATCAAAATAAGTACCAGTAAAATTCTCAAAGTTATCTGCATAGATGGTGAAATATCCTTATTCCTAGGTTGCACCTTTAATCATGTTAACATTGGAAAAGATACTAGATAACAATAATGATGTTAATAACAGTGAGCATTTAGTAAGTGGTGGCTATGTGCCAGACACTATTCTAAGTGTATTCCATGTATGAGGTCATCTAGTTTTCACAAAAGTCAAGTAGGCACTATCATCATCTCAATTAACAAACACGCCCAGAGAGGTTATATGACTTGTGTAGGATTCCATGCCAGACACTAATATAAGCCTGCAAGAAATTGAGCTCATTTTCATAGACATTCTGTGAAAATGTGGGACAAAGTCACCTAAGACAGCCTTTCTCACTGTCCTTAAAAAGGACAGTGAGGTACCTGTTCACTGCTTTGTCTGCTTCCTCAAGTTGTCAGCGGGTAGACTGTCCAGGTCCTCCTCCAGTACTGCCAAGGAATTCCTGTGCAGCATGGCTGTGTTTTCCTCTGGGACTAAGTTTCATGGTCAAGAAAAACAAGGTGTTGAATCAGCTTATTGATAATATTCCTACCTGGTCTACTCTTTAGGTTTGTAGAGAAAGAAAAGAACCTTAGCCTAAGCATAACTGTTAATCCTTGGGAGATGAGTATCTACAACTGGCAGGGCTCAAAGAGGCATTGATTGAATCACTGCCAGGGCTGATTGATGATACCAGTGAGTTTTCTAGTTGTGGAGACAGTCATTGGGACAGGAAGTGAGCAGGAGGCTCTTCTGCTTGGCTATTGCTTGGTCACTGCCTCACTGGATGTACCTACAGCCTCCAGCAGGCTTTCCAATGTGGTGGTTTCACAGACCCCATAGCATCATCAAGAGAACTTGTTAATAACATTCCAAGACCTCAACCCTACCACCTGCATCAGGACCCCTAGAAGTGGCACCAGGAATCTGCATGTGAAGTATGGTCCCTGGGTTATTTGGAAAACACCTGGAACCATGACATTAGCCCAGAACAACTGACTGATGCCATACTTTAACTCAAGATGCACATTGTCACATGTTCCCACCCAGTAAGAAATGAAATTTCTAGACATTTTCACTCATTTTGTTATTGGGAATCGAGGACTATCAAGAGCATCTCCAGATCTTGTTTCTTCCATATTCCAACTGGACACTGCATTGCAAATGCAAATGGACCCTCATTCAGCTTCATCCTGGGATCTCAGTAAGAGAATTCCCTAATGGGATGCCTTGCCACAAATAAACAACTTCTTTCTCAGCAGTGAATTGTCACCATTATAATCTCAATGTCCTGGACAGCCTGGGCCTGAACTCTGTGCTACAACAGAAGGTGTTAGAACTGCATCATGTTTTGGGCTGAAAGGCAGCACAATAATGCTCTTATGTCTGGCTTTGACCTAGATTTATGGAATAGGAACCTTCAGACATGTGCTTGAGCCAACCTGCGTCAGCCAAGGGTCTCCATATATTCCTACTATCTATAGACATCTATAGACACGGCATTAGTTTGAGATAACAGCAGGAGTGGAAGTGAATTGTTCTACTTCCAGAAGAAAGCTTGGACTACCTGGGCATGATTCACCACATTAACTTATCCCTGCAATGGCCAATAGATAAGGCTCCAGATGGTGAGTCCTAGCAGCAGGGACTTCAGGGACAGGAGAGGCAGAGCCCCCAGGCAACCCACTATGTACACCTAACATGGACAAGAAGTGGCCCTTCATTGTTAAGGTGGCAGCATCCTAGAACTCCTTGTTGTCAGAGCAGAAGGTAATCTGTCCTGACTGGTCTACAGCACAACTCTTATATCATCGTTTTTAACCCTGGCTGCGTAATAGGATCCTCTGGAGAACTTTAAAACAAGTTCCTTAACACATCTCAGATTAGGACATAATCACTCTGTCATATAATAAGACAACCTCACCATAAATACAGGAACTAAGCGTCCACTGAGAATTCTTCAGACTGGACTTTTGTAGGAGAAAGAGAGAGCAATGAGTCACTGAACACAAAGAATAATCTAATGTCTTTAATAAGCATTTTAAAAAACACAGTTGCTTGTAGGTTATTTCTAAACACTACATGATACATTTATTAAACAACAACAAACAGTACTCCTATGTTGGTTGTGATTGTGACAGTTTTCCCGATCAACGGGCAGATACTTTTATCCAGCCAGTTTAATTAACTTTTGTAATGTGGTTCACTGAATCTAGAAATGCAAAATTATCTGACTGTGTCCAGAGATTTCTCAAACATAACCTTCAGAAAAACATACTTTCCCCTTATTGTAAGGAAAGAAAAGGAGGAAGAAGGAGGAATTCAGAAAAAAACATAACTGCATTACTGCAGCCCCGTTTTCCTCAAACTACCCTCTGTTTTGAAAACAAAGAGAAATTAGTTGGACATGTGACAAAAAGACAAAAACCCAAAATGATGAAAATGTATTCTGGAAAAAAAAAAGAATCCCCATTATTAGTATGCCTGGGGAGCTTGTGCTGTGAAGCAGCTGGGCTCGGCAGTCTCTGAAGACAAGCGGGGAGGAGGGAAGAAAAGGCTGTTAAAGAGATGGTGCTGCTGATACCTGCCAGGAAGCCACCCTCTTGATAACTGGCTGAGATTTTAAAATTAAAAATACTGCTCATTTGGCTGACCCAGAATTGTAGAACTACAAGTGCAGAGAAATTTTCCTTTAGTGGGAATGCAGTCTCTGGGCAGAAAAGATGGGCTCCAGATACCTCTTCTGAAGCTGAGCAAAACTACTGCTGGGCTGTTAGGAAAGTGTTTCCCACCTCTGGACCAACAGCTTCATATTGCTGGTACCAGGGAGGGCAGCTCCCCTGAACTTTCAGTTTCCTGCTGAATATTGCCTGATTCAACAGAGAAAGCCAGAGACTTACAGCCTTGCTAGAAGGGGAGTTGGCAGTGACAGAAATCAAGAGAGCCCATGACCACAATAATAAATGGCCTGCTAATTTTTTGTGACACATTTGCCTGTGAAATATATAAATATGGTTTCTATAAACTAGGATCACAGACAATCTTTAGGAAGTGAAACAGTTGGAGAAGAGAAAGCCTAGAGCTTTAAAGAAATTTTTTTAAAGGAAGAAAATTTTCTTGCCACAGCCTACCCTCCCAGCCACCCAATAGACATTGTTAATCAATCATGACTGTCATTCCTGCCAAGCCCTGATGCGGCCAGAATCCTCAACAACTTATTCCAGGTAGTCACTAGCAGTCAATTTGAGTTAGCATGCATGATGAGTACCATGTTTTCTATCTCTGAATTTGAGATTAGGCAAAACTTCCAATGCATAGCAAGAAACTTGAGCACATGCCAGGAGTAACTTGAGGCAGACATTGTTGACTACCTACCCAACAATCATTCAACCTTTTCAAAAAGAAAAATGTCCAGTTTTGCTCAGTAGCTATTCTCTCTTTTACATGACCATGTGTATCAGAGAGGAGGCCCCCAACTCTCTTCCCAAGAGGTACATTATGTGTGCTCTAAGCCAATCACAGAGATTCATTCCCAGTGTTTGGTTAGGCTTATGCATCATGCTTGCCAATAAGACGTGAAGGGAAGACTTGGGAAAGCATCTGGAAAAGGGTTTCTCTTCCCAAGGAAGGAGAGAAGAAAAAGAGGGACGAGAGGAAGGCAGGCAGGAAGGCAAGAGTGGGAGTCGGAGGGCTTCTCTCTGCAGGACATTCATATTTGGATGCAGTACTCAACCCATCTTGCCACCAAGACAAACGCACGGCTGAAAGAAAAGCCATATGCAAAGTTTACCAGAGTAAAATGATAGCAAAAACTTTGTTTTTCAACCATTTTAAGACATCTACGTCTACTTTTAGGAGAAATTAAATGCTCTCTACTGTTTAAAGAAGCTGAGTTAAGTCTTTTGTTTTAGCTACTAAAAAAAAAAAAATCCCAAATACTACTTTGGAGGCATTCTAAGCAGAAGTGTACAAAACCATTCCAAAGGGGAGACCAGCAAAACATAAAGCAGCACCATGCATTTCTAACAACAAAGGGCCAACTCTTGAGTTTGAGTTGCAAACAAAGCAAGGTAGGATACTTTTGAAAGAAAAACCTAAGGGAGGATCATGGCCCAGACAGATGAAAGGAAGTTATCAGGTCCAATACCTGGAGGTGACGTCAGTGAGAGGACAGAGAACGAGAGCAGGACCCCAACCAGCCATGGGCCAAGCCCTCCTCTCACTCTGCGTTCCTTACAACCATGTGAGGCAGGTTGATTGTCCTCATCTGCAAGCTGTGGCACAGAGAAAAGTCACGAGGAAGTCAACAGCAGAACTGAGGTTTGACCTCAGGTCCAACTCCCTGGACTATATCATGCCAGGAAAGGTCTAGAAACCAATACTGAGTTCCACCTGATTTTAAACTCTAACCTTAAATTGATTCACTACCCCAACAGGATTGGCTTAGTATAGGACTGACCCTGATGCTGACGGTGTTGGCTTCCTGGGGAGGAAGGAGAGGATCTTGAGAGGAGCAGGCAAACTTGTCACATAGTAGTGACCCCTTCGAGGACTTCGCCTCCAGAAGGGAGAAACAGCAAGCCCTCAAACTGTTGCTTGTGGTTGAAGGAGAAGCCTGGGATGGCCCCTGCCTATATCTTCATGTTAATGGCCACCAATAGACACATCAATGCCATGAATTTGGTGAGAACAGCACTGATGCTCAGTGGAGGGATAAAAGTTAAACAGATTTGGAGTCAGAAAATTAATTTTTTAGTTTCCTGTATTTGCTATAACAAATTACCAAAAACTTAGTGACTTTAAAGAAACCAAAGTTATTCTGCTATAGTCCTGGACATCATTAGTCCAAAAGGACTTCGCTGAGCAGAAAGCAAGGTGTTGGAGGGGCTGCTCCCTAAGGATGCTCCAGTAAAAAATCCATTTCCTTGAGGTTTTTGGCATCTAGAGCTACATTCCTTAACAGGTAGCTCTCCCTCCATCTTCATATCCAGCAGAGTAGCAGCTTCAAATCCCTCTCGGCTTCCATTGTCTTCATATCACCTCTTCTCCTGAGGTCAAATCTCTACCTCATCAAGATGTTAGCGGCCGGCGCAATGGCTTAACAGGCTAATCCTCCGCCTTGCAGTGCCAGCACACCGGGTTCTAGTCCCGGTTGGGGCGCCGGGTTCTATCCCGGTTGCCCCTCTTCCAGGCCAGCTCTCTGCTATGGCCCGGGAAGGCAGTGGAGGATGGCCCAAGTGTTTGTGTCCTGCACCCGCAAGGGAGACCAGGAGAAGCACCTGGCTCCTGGCTTCGGATCAGCGAGACACGCCGTCCGCAGCGGCCATTGGAGGGTGAACCAACGGCAAAAGGAAAACCTTTCTCTCTGTCTCTCTCTCTCTCTCTCTCTCGCTATCCACTCTGCCTGTCAAAAACAAATAATAATAAAAAAAATTTTTTAAAAAAGATGTTAGCTACTATAATTAATCTCCCCATCTCAAGATCTTGATTCACTTGTGTAAAATCCCTTTTTCCATAAAAGTGAACATTCCCAATTGCTTCAGGACATAGGTATGGACAAAGATATTTTACACAAGACTCCAAATGCACAGGACACAAAAGCAAAAATATGCAAATGAGGTAACATATGACTAAAAAGCTTCAGCACAACAAAGGAAACAATCAACATAGTGAAGAGACAACCTACAGAATGCAAGAAAATATTTGCAAACTATTTATCCAACACAATTAATATTATTTTTTTTGACAAGCAGAGTTAGACAATGAGAGAGAGAGAGAGACAGAGAGAAAGGTCTTCCTTCTGTTGGTTCACCCCCAGAGTGGCTGCTACGGCCGGTGCACTGCACCGATCCGAAGCCAGGGGCCAGGTGCCTCCTCCTGGTCTCCCATGAGGGTGCAGGGCCCAAGCACTTGGGCCATCCTCCACTGCCTTCCTGGGCCACAGCAGAGAGCTGGACTGGAAGAGGAGCAGCCAGGATAGAACCGGCACCCCAACTGGGACTAGAACCCGGGGTGCCAGCGCCGCAAGTGGAGAATTAGCCTAGTGAGCCATGGCGCTGGCCCAACACAACTATCTCAGGAACTCAATTCAAAAGCAAAAAATAAAAAATCCACTTAAAAAATGGGCAATAAACCTTTTTAAGCCATACAGCCTTAAGACATACCATGGCCAACAACAGGTCTTTGAAAAAATGCTCAGCATGTACTAATCATCAAGAAAATAGAAATGAAAATCACAGGTATCACTTTAAACCTGTCAGAATGACTACCATACAAAAGACCAGAGGTAACAAATGGTAGTGAGCATGTAGAGGAAAGGGAGCCCTTGCACACTGCTTTGGGAAGTATAAATTAGTAGAACAACTATGGAAAAATACTACAGAGTTCCTTAAAAAACAAAAAAATAGATCTACCATACCATGTATCTACTTCTGGGCATACTCATATATCCAAAGCAAATGAAATCAGTATGTTCAAGAGACACCAGTACTGCCATTTTTATTGTAGTACTATTCATGACAGCCAAGAAATGGAAACAATCTAAGTGCCACTGATGAATAAACAAAGACAAAAAAGGTACATATACAAAATCAAATACTACACAAAGTATGACTTGCTGTCATTTTCAACAACATAGCTAAAAATGCAGATCATTTACATAAACCGAAATAAACTTAAAATAGAAAGATGAACACCACATAATTTCACTCACATGTGGAATCTTAAAAAGTTGATTTCATAAAAGTTAAGAGTAAAATAGTGATTAACAGAGGCTGGAGAGAGTATTCTGGGATGGGATAGGAAAAGGTTGAGTGAGAGCTGCTTAAGTACAATTACATGGGAGGAATAAGCTCTGATAGTCTACTGCACAACTGGGTGATTAGGAATAACTATTATATACCATATCTTTCAAACGAAGCTAGAAGAAAGCTTCTTTTGAAAGATTCTGAATGTTTTTGCCACAAAGAAATAATAAATGTTTAAAGAGACATATGCTTGGCCAGCGCCGTGGCTCACTTGGCTAATCCTCCACCTACGGCGCCGGCACCCCAAGTTCTAGTCCTGGTTGGGGCACCAGATTCTGTCCCGGTTGCTCCTCTTCCAGTCTAGCTCTCTGCTGTGGCCCAGGAAGGTAGTGGAGGATGGCCCAAGTGCTTGGGCCCTGCACCTGCATGGGAGACCAGGAGGAAGCACCTGGCTCCTGGCTTCGAATCGATGCAGCGTGCCAGCCGTAGCAGCCATCTGGGGGGTGAACCAACAGAAGGAAGACCTTTCTCTCTGTCTCTCTCTCTCACTGTCTAACTCTGCATGTCCAAAAAAAAAAAAAAAAAAAAAAGAGAGAGAGACATGTGCTTAACTTGATTTGGACATTATATAATATATTCACATATAGAAACCTCACTCCATAAATATTTATAATATGTATGCATCAATTTAAATAAATAAATAGAAGTTAACATCACCAGCCTTCAGAAATTTGCAGCTGGGTGTCTTTGGTGCCATTATTTGGCCTACCACAGGGATCAATATTAAGTCCCCCACTATCTGCTATACAACCTTGGGAAAATTACAAAATCTCCATTATTGTCCCTTTATTTGTAACCTGGGATATGAATTCTACCACCTAAGAGAATTATTGTAGATTCAGAAAGAATCTGTTCTAAGCCTTAGCATGGCACCGACACATGGGTATCATTATTAGTGAGAAAAATGCAAGTTTCAAAGCAGAACATTCTGATTTTGGCAACTCTGTGTCCCTGGAAAGAAACTCACCGTCTCTGAGCAACTCTTCATCCGAACATCAGGGACAATGTCATGTCGCCTTGCTCTCTGAAGGTGCTTTTGAAAAGGCAATGATAATTCTATGGATAACAAGCCATACAACTGGTTGCACGAAACTCAAACACATAGTGGGAGCAACTAAACAATACAGAGCTGGGAGTCAAAATGGCAGGAACAATGCAAAATTCACGGACACTCCATACATGGTAGGAACAGTCCCAAGTTCTACAAGGATTTCCTCTTTTAGTCTTCACAAATGACAAAGAGAATTGGGTGCGTTTTCCACCTCATTTTTCATATGAAGAGCCAGGCATAGAAAGGTTAAGTAACTTGCCCAAGGTCACACAATTAGCAAGTGTTCCTGTAGCTGTCAACAAATTACCACAAACCATCAGAAACTAATCCTCCTAGTTCTGGATTCCAGGCATTCAAAATCAAGGTGTCAATAGGACCATACTCCTGCTGAGGATCCAAGGAATGACCCGTCCTTGCTTCTTCCAGCTCCTGGTTGCCAGTAATTCTTGGTGTTCTTTGGCTTGTAGACACATACTCCAACCTGCCTCTGTTACATTATGAAGGGATGCCTCATGGGATGGACTAAGTGTTTCCCCTGGGCTCCTGGCTCAGAGCTGCCCCAGATACAGGGGTAGCTGGGTACACGGGCATAGTCACAAATGGTCCCTGAGCAAAAACCCTGAGAACAGCCCTTGCCCCTCCACCAAGACACCAGTAGCCTATGTTTCACTCAAAACTGATTTTACCTCAAACGGAGGCTGAGCCCTATTATCATTACTTAATGTCAGTGTAACGGCGGTGTGATACCCAGGCTTTCACACAATACATCATCCCTGCAGACTTGGATGCTAGCAGGACACAGCAGAAATACAGCCTCCCAACTTCCCAGTGTGCGCTTGGCCATCAATATTGATGACGCATCATCAATCAAATCCAGCAGGCTTTTTACGTGCTCTCATTTTTAACCAAGCCTTACCGTGCATTACAATGGAATATTTAAAGCCATGTACACATTTTATCAAGCCTTCATGACCACTAAATGCTCTCTGGTTTGCAGCTCCAAATATTATTCATTGCATCTAGAGAGATGGTGTGCAAAAGTAAAGAAACCACACAGGAACAGAGTGTGATTAAGGACAGGGAGGGAGAAAGACACCATCAAAACCTGCTGCTGATCTGGGCCTACAGTTCAGACCACAGACATCAAGTAGGAACTCACATCCCATTGTGCCTATTTCCTTCTCATCTTCTGGCCTTGGGTCGAGATAGTTGCCTCAAATCCCAACCCTCACATAAAGGTGTACAGGCTGTTTGCCTCTTCCAGTCTCACTGTCCTCATCTGAAAAACAGAGGCAATTCTACCTAGTACATGGCACCTCCGCTGAATAACTGATGAGTAAATGCACCTGGCAGGCTCCTATAAACATTTCACATTTGCTGAGTACAGACAGACTGAGCCTCTGGAGCAGGCACAGGAACAGCAGCACAGGTATCTTCAGCACTTGGTCTGTGAGAGAACCTGCAGTGTGCTTTGTGTGCATCCTTCCCAACAATCCAGACATAGTCCACAGTCTCCCACTTACGAATAAGGACTGCAGGTCTTCCTGTTCTGGACTTGCTGCACAGTCATGGTGTGACCTTCAGCAGGTCACTGACTCCCAGGCCTCTTTCTTCTGTATGCCTCCTTCCTGTGTATTCCCAAAGACTGGGTTCTTGTTCCCCTGACACAAGGAGCACACTCCAGCATACATTCTCTGCCCTGTCCCACTTTAGCTCCATGGAAGTGAACACCATGGCTTACCCTTCTCTGTGTCTCCATTCCCCAGCCGCTGTTTCATGAAATGGGGTGAATAAATTAATGAAGGTAAAGTCAAAGTCCCACACTGGAATCAGGAATAATGGGTAGTATATATATTGCCATCCCCCTCCCTCAATCCTGGAGCACAACATGAACGAATGCTTGTACCCTTTTGTTCTAATCATATACTCAAACTCAAAATCCTTCTCTGCACTGTTCTCTAGAAAGCTGCTTCCAGTTCATTAGAGGAGGTAGAACAAACACATTCCTGATGTAATAACTTTCATTTCAGTGGCTGTGCCCAAGTGACAGTCCCAGCTGAGCAAATGGGCGTGGGAGGAATGGGCACCAGGCCCACAGCTGCCAGGTCCATCATCCCCCACCATGTTCATCTCCCATGCTCCTCTCTCACCTCTACAGACAAAACCCATGATGTTTATATTCTCATGTTGAAAACGGTGGACCCACAAGACAAAAGATGCCTGGATCCCCAAATCACAGCTTAGTGGAGAGCCAACTACCTGCCAGCCAGGAAATGTTCATTTATAAGAAAAAGAATTGAACATCAACTATATATCTTACACCACACATTTCAAGGTGGTATGTTATAGAAGCCAGCTTTGCTTTAGCTAATAAAGTTAAACTACTTTTTTTCTTTTGACAGGCAGAGTGGACAGTGAGAGAGAGAGATGGAGAGAAAGGTCTTCCTTTTCCGTTGGTTCACCCTCCAATGGCCACTGCAGCCAGCGTACCATGCTGATCCGAAGCTGGGAGCCAGGTACTTCTCCTGGTCTCCCATGCAGGTGCAGGGCCCAAGCACTTGGGCCATCCTCCACTGCCTTCCCGGGCCACAGCAGAGAGCTGGAATGGAAGAGGAGCAACTGGGACAGAATTTGGTGCCCCAACCAGGATTAGAACTCGGGGTGCCAGCGCCGCAGGTGGAGGATTAGCCTATTGAGCCACAGTGCCAGCCAAGTTAGACTACTTTTAAAAAAAAATTCTCTTCTAGCTCTAGATTTCTATAATTCAAAATTTTTCCTTTGTTATGTAAGTGGCCAAGGCACTTCTAATAGCTTAATGAGGCATATGTGCTTCTGGGTGTATTTATATCATGTTATAGGGCACTGTGTGCTCAGCAAGTCTAACTTTTAGTTCTGGGAAATACTTAAAAGAATTGCAAGATGTAATTTCTATCTTAATCTATAAATTGTCTTCTTAGGAAAATATCCATGTGAAATGGCTGTCTGTCCCAAAGCAATATCCCAAGAAATGTAGCAACAAATCACACAATCAATAAGAAATAATACAACTATACCATTATCCATGTGCCTTGGACATGTTCTGGGAAATGGTAAAGAAATCAGTCCGGACATGTGGTAGATTTTGAAATTAGAAATAATTCTTACTAGGACTAGACTCTGCGGTTGTCTAAATGCTAGAATGAAAATCAGTATTTTAATCTGTTTTATGAAAAAGTGCACAATAAAGAAAGGCAGGATAGATGGGTAGATGAATAGATGGAAGAATGAAAGGAAGAAAAAGAAAGCAAGGAGGAAAACAAGATTGATCATTTGGGATTTGACAGTGCAACACAGTAGAAAGCACTCATGCTTTGGAAGAAAGACCTGAATGGAAATTCAACTCTGCTTCTCATTATTACACGATTTGAATTAATTGCCTTCTCTCAATAATCCAGAGTTTCCTACAATAAAACAAAGGGCACATTCTCCCATCACCCTACTGCTAGCTGAGAATTAAATGAGATAAACTATATGGAGCCTGGCACAGTATCTGACCACAGGGTAAGCTCAGTCATTCATTGGTTCAACATTTATGCAGCACTACAAGCACCCTGCAGACAAGATGAAGTTGTGTTCAGCAAATATTAGCCTTCCCCTCCTCATGCCATTTAGTCAGTAAAGGCCATCCTTTCCCCTTCAACAGTACTGAAAGCGTGGTTCCCAGCCTAGGTCTGGCTAGAACCCAAACTGGCAGTCAATGTGCACAAAAACAAAAGCCCAGAAAATGCCACTGTCTCACAAAGTCCTGAGCAATGTTTCAAACATTCACATGTCTCTATTAGGGTGTAGGCTTGGGATGCAGGCAAGTGTTGCCAGGGTTTTCCTTCACTCTGCCAAACAAAAACGTATCCTAGCCCGAGAAAGCACCTCTCCAGACACACCTTTTCTGTACCTGACTCCTTTGCTGTCATCGTCTGTCAAAAAAGCACAATCTGCCTTCTGCAGCTTCCCCGTCACGCTGCAATTTCTGCCCTGTACTTTCAGCATTTAAAGAGCTGGGGAGGGAAGAACCTGTCTAGAAGAATTCAGGATGACAGTTACAGAAATACATCATCAAAAGCTCTGGCGGGCCATTCCTGGTGTTCTCATCAAACAATCCACGTAGCTGGGAGGAAGAAAAAGAGTCCTCTTCTCAGAAAGCCAGAGTGAGTCTGCCAGCCGGGAGGTACCCACTGCTGCCCTACAAACAAAGAAGTTCCTGAGACAAAAGAAATGTTTGGGCCACTTCCACTCAAACACAGCAAAAACTGCATCCCACAGAGCAGCCTGAGACCCAGGCTGTGGTTCTGTAGGGTATCTCTCTCACAGCAGGCCGCAAGGGGACCAACACTGGCAATTTCTTGATGGGTTGTTTGTGTCCCTGAAATGCCAGAAACAATGGTGCAAGTGGAGAGGATAGAAGTGAGGGAGGAGCAGAGCGTTCTCTAAGAGCATCAGAAGGACTGGTAAGCAGAGCAGGAAGGAAAATACAATGCCAGAAACATTGCTTGCTGTGGACGTGAGGCTGGAGATGGGGAAAGTGTCACAGTCTAAGAAGGCAAGGGCACTCAGGGGTTCTGCCCAACAGTCGTCTACAGATCCACCCACATCATGTGCAGGACCCAATGCAAATACAAATGCAATGAAATAAGGGAGCCCGTGGTTCACAAAGCAGAAACATGCTGTGCAAGGTATTAAAATGCCGTTTCATCCGGTCTTCCACAGTCTTCCTCTCAGCTCGTCCTGACACTTTTTGTTTGCTATTTAATGTCATTCTAAGTAAAGAAAAATTAACATTTTAAATTATTAACATGAATTTTACCATTCATCTTTGTGTTTGCAGTGCCAGTTTCAAAGGCAAATATAGGAGCATTTAAGTAGTATGCACACTCACAGAACTCACACACTTAGTATTCCATAGCTCGCACATGCATATGTATTTCATTCTTACCAGAACAGAGCAAATGCTGCACCAAACTATCACAAATGCTTTATTTCTCTTCCTGATACACACGCATGCTACCAACACCTTACTGGTGTCAGGAAGGAGTAAAAGAAAAAGTAACCATGGAATACTCAATCTTTGCATTTTCTTCACTTCCGGCAGAAGTAGGTTACATAAAGCAGGGAAGTAACATGAGTAGGAAAGATCTGAAAGGCCTGGTTTTCACTCCTGTTTTGTAGGACACCATTGTCTTCTTTCTGTGCTCAAAGTAAGCTCTGGCTTAAACAGAAGCCATGGCTCTCAGGGGTGTCTTCCCCTTTGCTTACTTGGTCACACATGGAACATGCTTACCTGGCACTTGTTCTGAACATCTCTAAATCCGCATGCCTCCTGGGCCCTTGGGTTTTCATGTTTATGGGCACTGAAAATGCCACATGCCAATGGGGGGCAGGGATCCGTGGACACACACATGTAGTGTATATCTCCTCTGCTCACGCACAATCTCCACCGGCCCATCAGACTTCACTCACAAAGGTCAAAGATAAAATCATCAAGATCCAAGACAGTGACAGCAGACGTTGACACAAAGGCTGAGCCCTCTGAGAGCAGATGCCCACGTGTCTGCCTGCAGCTGTGTTGATGACCTTACCCAAGGAGCCCCACTCACAACAAAACATAGGGTCCTCCCAGATGGCTAGAGTCAGTACTCTGTGTGATCCAGGGCATTTTTCCTTAATTTAGGGTCTTTGCTCAATGAAGTGGGTTGAAAATATCCTTCCCCCCTCCTCCAAAAAAGGACATGTTCAAGCCCTAATCCCTGGTATCTATGATTGGGATCTTTTTTGAAAATAGGAGTTTTAAAGACAAGAACCTCTAACCGGGACCATCCTGAATTTAGGGGAGGCCCTAAATCCATGACTACCATCTTTATAAAAGAAAGGAGACATAAAGGTAGAGAATAAGGTGACATGAAGACTGAGGCAGAGATTGGAATGACGCAGTCAAAGCCAAGGAACATCAAGATTCACCAGAAGCTAAAATGAGCAAGAGTTAACTCTCCCCTGGAGTCAAGAAGAAAGACGGCCCAGCTGACACTTTCATTTCAGACTTCTGACCTCCATAACTGTGAGAGAATAAACTCCAGTTGTTTTAAGTCACTAAATTGTTAGTAATTTGTTACAGCAGACTAATAAATGATTACACTCATGGCTTTTTTACTGCATGAGCTGTCTACCCCATTCCACCCAACCCCATCACATCTATACTACTGTATTAAAAGCACTTAGCTGAGTGCCTGACACCTAGTTTTTCTTCACTCAACAGTAGCTAATACATAAGCCCCAAAAACACAAGGACCTTGACTCTTGGGACTTCTTTGGATCCTGGACGCCAAGCGTGTTTAGAGGGTCAAGATGTAGTTTTCAAATCAATGAATGAAAGATGATTTCTTGAAGATTCAACATAGGTTTGACCTTCACTCTAAAATAGCTTCCACCTATTTCTAGACATCACCAATAGTGCTGCTGGAGTGTATTCACTATTCCAGTCAATAGCTATCTGTTGGTCTACTATAATCCTAGCCCTACTCAAGGTGCTGTAGCTGCCATGGCAAACAAGACAGGTGAAACCCTTGTTCTCATGGAGCTTATGTTCAAGTGCTAGACACAGATGACATACAAGGAAACAAAGAACAATGTAATAAGATTTCGACTAGGAACAATCACTATTTGATAAAAGGATAATGGTGGGAAGGCAGGAGCTATTTTAAGTGGAGAGGTTAGGATAGGATCTTTGAGGAGATGAATCTTTAGCTGGAACCTGAATGAAGTGTGGGAACATGCCATGATAACAGCTGAGGGACAAAATTAACCCGACAGAGAGCATAGTGAGCACAAGGGTCCTGCTGCTTTACAGGTCGGCAGATGAACAAGAATGCCATGTGCCAGGGGGGTTATATTTTTTTATAAGAAAAGACATTGGGGGTTCTGAGCAGGATGTGATGTAATCTGATCTAAATCCCTCTCACAGCTGTGTGGAAAACAGACTCAAGTGAGTGCAAAGTGAAAATAGAATCAGAGAGACCAGTTAACCTTTTGCAACCATCCAGTCAAGGGGGTATGATACACAAGGCCTCTGTTGAATGACTTCAAAAAGGAGCAGTGCCACACACAGGCATTTCCTATGGAAGGTCTGAAATAAAACTGCATTCATTTAACCCACCGGGGCCATATTTGTGATGGCTGTTCAATGAATGTTTGCACATGAAGCAGTTGGTCCAAATGCCCTTCTCATTGGCACTCAGGCTGACTCAAGGCTCCCAAAGCCTGGTGCTGTCCGGTGCTTCAAATCCCATAAATAGGTGAAGGAACACAGCATAAGTCAATGTTATCTTCACCTGCCACCTGATATACAGCAAAGTAAAATGGTACAGAATCTCCCAGGAGCATCTGCCCCATTCTTTATCCAGTAATCAGCCTGAGTCCTTTTTGCCTGGCTATTGCCAACCACAAATGTCAGCAAGATGAGTGCCATAAACACTTCATGTGTATAGTATATGGAAGATACCGGATACCCCTTTCTGGGTTGTGATCCCATCTTCTGGGAGATGGCCAACAATAGGGTGGTTTTTTCACAGTGCTGTTAGTCATGTGATTTGTGACCTGCTACATATGTCCCCTAGAAGTACTTCAGGGTCGAATGAGTGCAAAGATATTTTGTACTGTGCATGAGATTCATAACCCTTGCAAGCATGCCTGAATCTGCCTAAAAATGATCCTATCAGGTTGAGTAAGACAAAAACAGCAGATGCCTCCTCTTTCTGAAGGGGTACAGTAAGAGCATGAACTGGTCCTTCTCTGATGCAATTTAGGATATCTTGGACCACAGTCTTCAAGTAAGTTAGGGACACAGATTGGACTACGTGACACTTTACCCCTACACCTTTGTCAAAAGCATGAGTAACTGTGTAAAAGCAGGTCAAAGGATCTAATTTAACAAGCCAGGAGGAAGGTGGCTTTAAGAGTAGCATGGTACCCAGAACCTTCACAGATACCTAACAGGAGCTTAATGAACAAATAGAAGGAAGAATTTTTTTTTATTTTTTATTTTTTTATTTTTGACAGGCAGAGTGGACAGTGAGAGAGAGACAGAGAGAAAGGTCTTCCTTTTGCCGTTGGTTCACCCTCCAATGGCCGCCGCGGTAGCACGCTGCGGCCGGCGCACCGCGCTGATCCGATGGCAGGAGCCAGGTGCTTATCCTGGTCTCCCATGGGGTGCAGGGCCCAAGCACTTGGGCCATCCTCCACTGCACTCCCTGGCCACAGCAGAGAGCTGGCCTGGAAGAGGGGCAACCGGGACAGGATCGGTGCCCCGACCGGGACTAGAACCCGGTGTGCCGGCGCCGCAAGGCGGAGGATTAGCCTAGTGAGCTGCGGCGCCGGCAGAAGGAAGAATTTTAGTTCATAGCCTCTAAGACCAACAGTGGAAGCCAAGGGTCTCTCAGCCACTCGTGTGCCCAGGATCTGAGCACCTGCACAATGGGCAGCTGATTGGAAAATCATAAGATCATGTGATTAACATGAGCTCATCCATGACTTGGATTCCCATATAGCCTCAAGAAGTCAAAGAATGGAAACAAATGAAAGTGTTTGTAGTAACAATGGCCATAAATGATATACCTGCATTCCCTGCTCTGAGTCAACTATGATAATAGCATATGATCCTATCCCTCTTTGACCATAGCTGAAGGAGCTGGAGATGCCATCTGATTTAAACATAGACTCTTACAGACAGAAATGAGCCAACAAGTTTCTCTCTTGGGCAGCCAATCAAAGAGGCACAAAGTCTGTCATTAACCTGGCAGCAAATACTTGAGGTCATGATGTGGAGAAGGAGTGGGAAGGCTACCTACCATGGACCAAATCTGGTCTGCCACTTGTTTTTATTAATAAAATATTACTGAAACACAGTCATGCCCATTTTTATATATTATTTCTAGTTGCCTTTATGCTGCAATGACAGAGCTAAGTTGTTACAATACAGATTGTATGTCTTATAAGTTAAAAATATTTACCATCAGTACCTTTATAGAAAAGATTTCTGACCCATGATGCTGATTCAGATCTGACAGCTGCACGGGGATATCATATATAAGACTTTAAGAGGAGTTGCAAATTTCCAAACCTACTCTTCATAAAATATGACTTTATTTTTGGTTTTGTGGGTATATCACATATTCTTCAAGCAAGCCTGCAAGCCTTCTTTTCCTTGAGCTACCTTGAGTGGGCTTATGTTTATCACATCCAGAGACCTGGACGGATCCAGCAGATCAGTGTAGATCAATGCACACATGCTAGGCAGTCAAAGGACATGTTTCAAGGATGTTAAGGAAAGATGTCAGGTCCCACGTTGCTCACTAAGCTTGTATTCCAGCCCAGCAGCCACCCCAAAGACCAACAGGTGACTTTGGAATATCAGTATGTAACAAACAACTTCCAGGGATGTCCTACAGTGGAGGCTGCCAAAAGACATTTGTGTTTATTCTTGGAAAAACCCAAAAACTCTGAATAATTTCCCTTTAGTCTTATAAGTAAAAAGATCAGGGAATTAGAGAGGAAGATCCATAGATGGACCCCACTACGGAAATCAGCCCCCTTGTTCATGACTATGAGTGGATCCACAGTTTAGCAATCTTTATTCATAGGCAAGGGTGGGTATCTGGCACAGCAGTTAAGATGCCACTTGAGAATTTGCATCCCATGTCAAAGGGCCTAGGTTTGAGTCCCAGCTCTTCTTCTAATTCCAGCTTCCTGCTATGGCCACCCATGTGGGAGATCCACGTTCAAGAAAATCCTGCAAGGGGCTGGCACTGTGGCATAGCAGGTGGGGCCGCCACCTGTAGTGCCAGCATCCCATATGGGTGCGTTTCAAGTCCCAGCTGCTCCTCTTCCAATCCAGCTCTCGGCTGTGGCCTGGGAATGCAGTAGAAGAAGGTCCAAGCCCTTGGGTCCCTGCACCCACGTGGGAGACCTGGAAGAAGCTCCTGGCTCCTGGCTTTGGATCAGCACAGCTCTGGCCTTGTGGCCAACTGGGGAGTGAACTAGAAGATGGAAGACCTCTCTCTCTCTGCCTCTCCTTCTCTCTGTGTGTAACTCTGACTTTCAAATAAATAAATAAATCTTTTAAAAAAAAGAAGAAGAAGAAGAAGAAAAGGAAGACCCTGCAAACACCATTTCTGCAGGACTCCAGGGTTCCAAGTACAGCACCAGGAATCTAGCCCTGCAAAGAATCCAGTGCCTCCATTTTAGACCTTTCTTCCCTCATCTTTAATAGTCATTCATTTGCCAAGTGTTTAAAATTACTCCCTAATACCTAACTATGTGCCTACTCCATTATAGGCACTGGGGATACAGGAATTAATGCGACAGGCCAGATTCCTTGCTATCCCAGAGCATGCATTCCAGTAGGACTTGAGCACAGCAGGCAAAAACCAAGTAAAAAGAAACAGTTGCTTCTGAGAGTGAGTAATCTATTACACAGTCTAATGTGGAGCAAACTGATACAAAACCATCTCTTTGAAGTAGTTAAATGTAGTTGAGAGAATTGAGTTCTCCTGACGGCAATGAAAAATCCAAAGAGTCAAAGACTGGGTTAGGGAGGAAATAGCAGGTATGGGGCACACAGTAGGTCCTAGAGTGGAGCCAAGGGCTTTTTCCAAGCCTCCATTCAGCTTCTGACAGCCAAGAAGCATCTTGAGAGTTGGTGTACTGAAGACAAAAATTTGCCCTGAAAATGGTGGTTGGTTTTGGAGGTTTGGGGGAATAAATGATCTCATGAAAATAGGAGTTTTTAAAAATATTTCACACACTTGAAGGAGTGGGTTTCATGCACTCTTCAATTGACTTTAAATATATATAAAATAAGATTAACCATTTTAAGGTGGAAAAATTCACCAGCATTTAGCACACTCACAATACCATTCAATCACCACCACTCCCTGGTTCCAAAACATTTCCATTGCTGCAAAAGCAAACCCTGTACAGACTTCTGTGCAGTGGCTATGGGACCTGATCTGGGCCCATCTGTACAGGGAAGGTAGAAATGACAGGCTCTGAAGGTTGTGTTGGGTGTGATCAGGCAGATAAGAGCATATTGGTGTCAGGTAGCAGCCTGGATCTGTAGTCTGCAGTCTGGGTTATCCAAGGTCCATCTAGAACCTGTATGGTAGCTTTCCTCTGTGCTGCCCTGCCTACCCAGAGAGAAGAATCAAAAGATTTGTTTTCCTCCTGTGGAAAGAGTATATACATGCATTAGGAGTGTGGGTAGTCCAACAAAGGGTAGGGGAAGCTAAGGCAAACATTTTTGCACAACAGGCTGCCCAGGAGCAGCACTTACTCCAATAAGCAGTTGAAGCCCGACAGAGATGGCTTCCTGGGAAAATGCTGTTTGAGCAAAGACCTGATGACAAGCATCAAGTATCGGTTTCTTGGACGATTAAGAGCACAGTGGAGGCAAGAAATTGTGATTCCTGGAAGCGCTGCTTAGGACTACCTACGAACTTGCTAGAACTGTATATTCTCAGGCTGTGCCCCAGACTACCTGATTCAGAAACAGAGAGTGGGGCCCTGCTCTATCTCTCTGGATACATCCTCAAGGAGGTTTGATATAAGCTCTAGTTTGAGAAGCACTACCTAGGGGCATTGCAAATATTTCACAGTCACAGTCAAAGTCTTTTCAGGCTGCCTCCGAACCTAACTTTGTCTCCCTTCTGTCCAGAATGCCTTGCTTCTTGTCCTCCCATTTACGCCACAAGATGCCTTTTTTCATGTTTTACTTGTATCCAGTGCCCACTGTGTGCCAGTGCTTATGTTTTCAAGCATTATGCATGTGTTAGCACAGTTATATCTCACACTGGCTTGATGAGTTAAGTGCTGTCACTATTCCCACTACACAGACAAGGCAATAAAGGCTCAAAAAGACAAGATAACTTGCCCAGCATCACACAGCTAGAAAGTGACAAAGTCAGGATTCATATCAGGCTGACCAGGCTATCCATCACCAATCTATACTGCTAGAGTAATAAATCCTGGGCTGTTCTTACTCCTCCCCACTGTCTCTAACCCCTACACACACACACACACACACTGTAGCACTTATCACAAGGTGTTGATCATATACCCATCTGTCTCCCATACCAGATTATGAGCTCTGGTGGTAAAGGCTGTATTATTCATGTCTGTATCTACCTGGCATAGGTAGGTGCTCTAAAACATTGAAAAGAGAGGATGAATTTTACTCACTTGTAAGCAGCCCTACTGTACACCTGCTGACAAACTCACACTGTTCATCCTAGGATTTATGTAGCTTAATTGGGGGAAATGTTCCATCTTGGGAGACCACAGGAGAAGAAGAATCATCACATCTGGGAAGTGCCCACCTTCCTGTGACTTGGCACCATCTCCAGGAAACTTTCCCAGTCCCCTGGAGACACACATTCTGAATGAATACAGAAAAGACATTTGAGTTTGAAAGCCAGGACCCTAGGGAACAGTCTGTGTTGACTATAAAATGCCACAATCACAGCTGCAGCTGCTATCTCACCATTTTCAGAAAAAGGGCCAACAGGTTTCTCATTTAAGAGAGTAAGCACTCATCGACTGTTTTGACTTGGCATCCTCAGCTTGGGGAATGAGCTGAAAGGGATGTTGCAAGAACACCTTGCCTTTAGGGATGCCCCAATTTAAAGATATAGGAAAGCATCCAGGCTTACCATGGCTCTGGAGCCACACACTACCATGGCGGAACACAGAAATAAAACTGAACAAAATCATGATTGTGGTGCCTGGCACCATGGTTCCAAGTCCAAGTAGTTCTAAAATGGACACACAGATCCCTGATGTTTCCATCTACTTCTGCTTCTCCAGTTCCCTCTCTTTGACAGTCAGGCACCTTCCATGTTCACCTCTTTATCCCAAGAGTCTGACACCAAGAGGAAAACATTTGTTGATGGTCCACTATGTGATGTCAAAATGACTGGATCAATCACTAACAAATTTGAAATGTATCAGTTAGCTATGGCTGTATAGCCAACCACTCCAAAATCAGTGGCTTAACCCCATTATCATTGCCCAAGTGTCTTTGCATCAGCTGCTTGGCCCTGCTGATCTCGAGAAGGCTTGACTGAGCTCAGCAGCACCAGCTCACGCACTTGGCGGCAGCTGGTAGGTTGGTTGGTGACTACTGTGTCTAGGATGGCCTCACTCACGTATCTGGTGGTTGGTTATTGAGATCTCGGGGGAGCTGGGTCATCAGTCCCAGGACAACCATTTTAACCCTGGGCATTGTTCACATGGCAGGGGCAAGTTTCCAAGAGTGTGAGGCCTGCATTCAGAAACAGCATGCCATCATGCCTGCTACAATGTATAGGCCAAAGCAAGCCATGTACGACCCCAGATTCCCAGATTTCTCAGCAATAAAATAGCAGGTGCCATTCCTTACTGGGAGGAATGGCTAAGTCACATCACAAGGAAATGCAAGTCTATTGTGGCCATTTTTGCAGTCTACCTCCCAGTTGCATTTTAAAATCTATGGCTAAAAATAGAGATTATATAGCAAACAGGGAATCCATTGTTGGAGGTCCCTGGAGGGACGCTTCAAGGAGATGGGCTGTTAACTCTCAGAGCTGATGCAAGACACAATTTCTCTTCCTGTTGGCTATCAGTGCCTTAGAGCATCAGCAGTGTATTCAATTATTTGATTGTTCCTAGTGGGGAAAAGGAGTAAATATACCATTAGTGTTATAATGACCACAATTATTTAATAAGTAAGTGCCATGATACAACTATCGACCACATGCCAAACAGGGGATGAGGCCTTACATGTACATTGTTCTCAATCCTTACAAATCCCAAGATTTCAACTTTCTCTACTGATGAGAAAATAAGCCCAGAAAACTCCCCTAACTAACCTGAGCTGCGCTGAAAGAATGCAAACTCCGGCCTCATCATTTCAGAATAGGGGCGTTGTCCATCCTGTGAGGCTCACATCTGAGCATTCCAGGAAGAAAATGCAAATCTGGGAAGTAATTCACTTTGCATGGCTCGGACCCCGGTGCTTAAGAACACAGCTCTGCAGGGCCATGCTGCCTCCCCTAGACACACCTCCTGGTCAATGCAGGGTCAGGGTTTGAGTACCCATGAGTGCATCTATGTTACCAAGGCTTCTATCATCTGATTACTTAGGGAAACAGTATAGCTTAATTTTATTAATTCATATTGATTTATATAGCTTGGCTCTTTCCACAAAGGATTTGAGGAAATTTACAACAAAAACAATACAGCTAAATATGGAATCCTGGAAATCAAATGCTCTCAGAAATATATTCCCAGAACCACTTTTTCCACAGCATCTTTTACTGTGCTATGTAGACAAAATGAGAAAACATCTTTACAAAATCTCAAACCTGCAAGAGGCCATAATGGGTCTCCAATTAGAAAACATAAAAATCACTGGGAAATACGCTAAAATGCAGATTCCCTAGTCCCACTCAGACTAATTCAGGTTGTCTGTGTGAGGCCTTAAAACACATTTGAAATAAGTTTTAAGGTTTATGCAGGCAATTCTGTTTCAAATGGTACATAGACTATACTCTAAGAAAATGTTATAAAATCCCAGACACTTAACAATGAAGAAACAACCACCTTACTAGCATTCACTTCAAATTAGCACACTTTAGAGTCTGCCAGGTAAAGCCTCATGCTTAACCCTGGGTATTGCAAATAAATAAGAGAATTCCTGTCCTTAAAAAACTCAACGTCTAACCATGTTAACAATGATTTACACAACCAGTGGTGACACAACATATTTAGTGCCACAAACTTAGAGGTATGAGCCCTGTTAGGAAGGTAGGCAAGTTTCATTCATTAGGTGCATCAGGAGGCTGGCTGGCTGCTGAACTGCTGCAGGTGACAAGTATCCTGGCTTGGAATGTACTGACCACATGCTCATAGGCAGGTGACTTAACTTCTGTGGCACCTGCCTTTGTCCCTTATAAGGTGGTGATAGGCATACTATTTACCTCATTAGGTTGTAAGGATCCAATGAGAGAATAAATCAGTAGCAAGCTGCATATTTGAATTGGAAAATGTGTTTTGTTTTCCTACCCCAGAGGCTTCCAAATCTGTCTTGCTGATGGTAGTGGTGGTGGCGGTGGTAACAAAGTTAGTGATGACAGTGGTATTTAACCTCTCTTTAGTCTACTTGGAAACACAAAGATTAAAAGAAGCTGCATCCCAAAGCCAATAAAGTAAATATTCTGGTGCCTAGATGTAGAGTGAATTATTTATTTCCTAATTTCCAAAGAAATTAGGTAACTCTGAGGTTTGGGGTGAGGAGTAGGACACACAGCAAGGTCCGCTTTTGTTAATGAGTTAGAGATAAACAGAACCTCCAGCTGGAAAAGTAGATTAGTAGCTATGGAGGAAAAACAAATAAAGGAAATAATGTTTCGAGAATCAGTCACACATGTAGAGAAGGAGAATATGAAGGGGAAATCTGCAGAGAAAGAAGAGGAGAGAGAAGATGACACAGGAGGAAACTAGATGTCAGTGTGGAGGTAGGACGCCTTCCTCTAAAGTGGGGTGCTTTTCAGGAATAGTAGTTTAATTAGTTACAAATTCAACCCGTATCCAAGCTGGTGGAAAAAGATAACACAGGATATCATATCTAATGCCTTGCTGAAGTCAAAATATCCTTTAAGTATGAGAACACTTCAAAAAGTTCACAGAGAATATAATTAAAAGATAAGTTTACACTGGTGCAAAAAAACCTGAAATCCCTAACAGTATTTTCTATGAACTTTTGGAAGCTCCCTCATGTACTTTGGACATAAGCATTCCATCTAACAACCTCACTAGAAGAGGGCAGCGAGACTGGCTCTCAGCAAGCCTATGCCACATCCAAGCATCCCCGCTTGCTTTTCTTGTCTTTTCCTTCATCTTTCTCTCTCTCCCAACCTCCCTCTCTCCCTTTCTTTCTGAGAGGTATAATTCAAGTTTATTTCCAGTTTCAAGTTTGCATTCTGCTATAAAATAGGAGTTTGTTTTGTTTGTTCAGTTTCCTTTTTTTCTGGTAGAAAAATTTTATTAAAAGCAGCATCACTAAAGGCTTCTTTGGAGTAAAACAGTAAAAAGTAGCTTTTACTCTACAGGGATCTTGTTTCTTTTCTGTTTCAGTTTTTAGTTTTATTTGTAATTGATAAATGATTGTAAATATGTTTGGAGCACAATGCAACGTTTTGATATATTCTACAATGTGGAATGATTCTTTTCTATGCAATCATAACTACCCCATAAAAAGTCCACTGAAATTTTTGCAGGTAAGTAGAAGGTTTGACTTCAAGGTTTTTTTTGCAATTTAAAGATTTTCCACCTTCCCCCTTTTTAGGAAATTAGAACATTGGTTTCTACAGGCATCTGGCAGCTCTCCTACCCCCTCATTATTTCTCAGAGATCACAAACTGCAGCTCCACAATTTCAGCTGAGGTTGTCTCCTACAGTGTAGACCTGGGGCTACCCTGAGGCCTCTGAAGTCACCAGTGGTGCTCCACATTCTCTCGAGATAGCCTCACACTTCCAACTGTTGATGGCTCCACATCAAGTTTGTTCCAGTCCTTCCAGTTTGAAGGCCAGTTTCATTTCCTGATAGTGGAAACATACTGTCCTGGGTCAGAATACTGAATTTACTGAATACCCAATTCATGAGCTGTTCCTAAAAATGTCAGGTGTTTACACCCAGAATCTTCTTTCTATGTGCACCTACATTACCTCAACACCTACCCTATAAGATTTGACCCCCACTCGTATGGACTCACCTACCTCTCTTTTTTTAACATTTTTTTATTTATTTGAAATGCAGAGTAACAAACAGAGAGAGGGAAAGACAGAGAGAGAGGTATTTCATCTACTTGCTTACTCCCCAAATGTCTACAATGGCTGCAACAGAGCCAGACCGATGCCAGGATCCAGGAGCTCCCTCCCAGTCTCTAATATGGGTGTAGAGGCCCAAGCACTTGGGCTATCTTCCATGGGAGCCCACTACTTCTATTCCATGCCATTTCACTCTGGTGTGCCTATCCCAAAATGGCTCTTACTTCAGAGACAGAGTTGGAATCTCCTGACTAACCAGAGAAGGGAAGCCCTGTCCCGGAGCAGTATTAAAACCTATTTGACACTCCTGACATCCAAACAGGGCTGGCTGAACCACCATGGAGAACCTGGGATGTCTCCAAAATATACATATTTCTCTTGCCATTAGTTATTGATCTCTTATCAGGCACTAATCACCATGGCAGCACTGGAGTTATGATGGCAAACAAAATTATATACAACTATAGCCCTCATGGAGCTTAAAGTCCACTAAAGAAGAAAGACATCAATCAATTATCACATAGTTCAGGATAAAATTCAGACTCTCAAGTACCATGACAGAGGGTAGAGTGATTCCTCAACAGTGAAAAATAGGAATCTCTTGTCCTGGTCAGGGAAAATAGAGAAGGCCTCCTTGAAGAAAAGACCACTGAGTTGAGAGCCAAAGGATGAACAGGATTAACCAGGTTAGAGTTTTGCACTCCTGGAAGCAAGTGGAAGCACTTCTGGAGTTCCTAAAATGCTGATTCCCAAACATCTGTCCAGACTGCTGAAATTCAAATCTTAGGTGGCTGGCAGGCCCAAACATGTGGTAGTTTTAGGATCCTTTCCCCTGCCCCTCAGCTGATTCTGTGTGCAGCCAAAGGTGGCAGCCACTGGGCTAGGAGGAAGAGATTGAGGTATAGGGAAGGGCAGGCCCAAGGCCCTATAAAGGAGAGGAACATGGCCATCAATGTACAGAAGGCTAGTGTGGTTTAGGCATGGAGAGCAAGAGTCTGATTGAGGATAATGCAGGAAGGAGGGCAGGGACAGGCAAGATCCTGCACGCTGTCCTAGAATTTTGTTCATATTTACATCTCTAGGACTCTAGTGCAGATTTATTTAATTTATTTATTTATTTATTTCCATGATCCGCTTTGCATTCTGACACAATCATTGTGACCCCCTTAATGGAGACCAGATTGAATGGAGCAGGAGGGACTAGGGTCAGCCTGTGTGTGCTGACAGGGAAGGAAGGGGTACACCCTCCTGACCTGCAGGCTGAGAACTGAAGAACACGCAGTGACTTCTGTCCCTGGGCAGTGGGAGCAGACAGGATGAGGTCAACGAGGTGGCCTCCACAAGCAGGCAGCCTTGCCAAGCAAACAGACCATTTTGGCAGCCTCAGTGAGCACTAGTCAACAAGCTTGGCTGCAGCCCCCTCCTCAGAAGGACAAGGCAAAGCGGCTTCGACAGCCTTGCTTGGCACAGGGTTGGGCAAGGCTGCCATGATACAGGCAGCCCGCCGGAAGCCATATGCCCTGCTCAATTCCTCCACAAACCTACTGCTTGCAGCCATGCAGACATATGCAGCCTTAATATGGTTACAGTGTCTCCAACTCCTGAGCAAAGAGGGTACAATGATGCTCCCACCCAAGTGCAGTGATGGAGAGGAAAATTGTCAGAAGTGATTCTTGGCTGAGATTGGCAACATACACTGTCACTTGAACCTATCAATAGACCAGGCTGATGATGTTTTTCACTTAACACCTAGCGACAAGGCTGTCAGAAACTGGCAGGAGATCCCTGCATGCCCTGCCAAGAAAGAAGAACATGAAAATCTGTCGAAATTCATGCTTGTTAATAAATATACCCCTGGAATTCTTTTTTAAGGAAGCCGAGGCTTCAGATGCCTAGGCAATATTTGCCAGGGATTCAAAAAGACCAATGGAGCCAAGAGGTTTCTCTCTAGCTCCAGTTTTCACACAACTTTGGCTTGCAGCAAAAGAAAGGGACAAGGCAGAAGCATAGCAAAGAAGGGGTCCCAAAGATCCTCATCTTTGTAAATTCTAGCATGGGACCAAAGTGCAGGATAAATGCAACAGACATGTGATACTGTCCCTGGGTTCCAATAATGCACTGTACAGCATTAGGGCCAGGATTGTCGTGGTAACAGAAAAGGGTGGAGAAGAGGGGCTCTTTGGAAAAGGAGTCAAAGGGAAATTGCACTTTAAAAATCAGAGGGGAAAAAAACAGAAGGCAGTCCCATCTGGCAGCTGTGCAGTCATCGGTGCTGCCCAATGAATACTCCCAGTAGGATTGTACTTCCCCACTCCCTTAGAGCTGGGCAAGCTCCTGTGACTTGCTTTGGCCAATGGGAGTGATACATGTCACACTTCAGAGGGGAGGCTTTAAGAGCCAATGAGTTATTTGCCACTTGCTCTTTACTCCTTCCCTTGTAGCTTGCACTAGCTGCTCTAATATCTGGGTCACAGAGCAAGGGCAGAGAATATCTCTGACCTAGATTGGGTATGGAGCTTAACTGGAAAGTATAATTAGTTGTTTAAGTCATTGATATTTCAGTGATTTCTACACTATAAGCCAGCTATGTGTTCAAGCCATTTGGAATATTCCTTTCTCTTCCCTCATAATTCCCCCTGCAAAAGCCTTATGGCATAGTAGTTCTAGTCCAACAAGTCTGGGTTCAGATCTGCCAGTGGTGATCTCAGGAGGTGATTTTTTTTTTTAAAGAATTATTTATTTATTTGAAAGTCAGAGTTACACAGAGAAAGGAGAGGCAGAGATAAAGAGAGATCTTCCATCCAATGGTTCACTCCCCAATTGGCCGCAACGGGCAGAGCTGTGCCCATCTGAAGCCAGAAGTCAGGAGCTTCCTCAGGGTCTCCCAAGTATGTGCAGGGCCCCAAGGACCTGGGCCATTTTCTACTGCTATCCCGGGCCATGGTAGAGAGCTGGATCGAAAGAGGAGCAGCTGGGACTAGAACCGGCACCCATATGGGATGCCGGTGATGCAGGCCAGGGCGTTAACCTGTTGTGCCACAATGCCAGCCCCCAGGAGGTGATTCTTAAACTCCCTGAGTCTCAGTTGTTTCACATATAAATATGAATAATAACATGATCCACTCCATAATGTTCAATAATTAGATAAAACCTAGGTAGTGCCTAGGAATGATTACCTTCCACAGCATTCTGTGCAGAAAAGAGTTAACACACCAGCCTAACACTGACTTAGAAAGGCCCACCTGCAAGGTTGGTCCTTGGCTAGCATCTGGAAGCTTGGATTTCTGAAGGTTCCCAGCAACTCCTGGGATGCAAAGGGTGGCTATACTATCTGAACTATTTTCTAACAATATATTCTATATGCAACACCTGCTGTCCTTATGGAAGTCTGGAATTTTGGTACATGCCAGGCAAAGAATACCTTTTGTGGCCAGCTGCCTATAAAAACCTAGCACACTGAGTCTCTAATGAGCTCCCCAGGTTGGCAACAACCGAGTTATCAAAACTCACTGCTGGCCGGCGCCGTGGCTCACTAGGCTAATCCTCTGCCTGTGTCACTGGCACCCGGGGTTCTAGTCCCAGTTGCTCCTCTTCCAGTCCAGCTCTTTGCTGTGGCCCGGGAAGGCAGTGGAGGATGGCCCAAGTGCTTGGGCCCTGCACCCCCATGGGAGACCAGGAGGAGGCACCTGGCTCCTGGCTTCGGATCGGCACAGTGCACCAGCTGTAGCGGCCATTTGGGGAGTGAACCAACAGAAGGAAGACCTTTCTCTCTCTCTCTCTCTCTCTCACTGTCTAACTCACTGCTGAGGGAAGTGAGTGCATCCTGTGTGATTCCGGTGGGCAAGGACTCGGGGAAGCTGTGTCTGGTTTCCTCCACACCTCACCCATGCACGTTTCCCCTGTGCTGACTTTGCTTCACAACCTTGCCCTATAATGAAGCTTGGCCACGTCTGCACTCCATCCTGGGTACTGCGAGTCCTCACCACCAAACCAGGAGATGACCTTCAGGACCTAATAGTGCGGTTAACTCTACTAATCTATGAAAATAGAAATAAACTGCAAGAACTATCAGCATTAACTATAAAACCATGGAAAGCACACAGAAAGAGATGAAATAGGTAGCCACAAACCAAAAACACCAGGAGATGGACCTACTCAACTACCAGCTACTCAGAATGGAGACTATTCCAGCTGAAGAATCTAAAACACCCTCCCTAGGGAATCAGCATTGGCCACCTGGGGACAGGTCTGCCTCTGACTGAAGTCAGCCCACCAGTAGCCTCTTCTAAGGTTTACTGAGAGAAAACAATAATCCCAGGCCAGTATTGTGGCACAATGGGTTAAGCTTGTGGTGCTTGGAGTCCCAGCTGCTCCACTTCAGATTCAACTCCCTGCTAATACACTTGGGAAAGCAGCAGAAGATGGCCCAAGTACTAGGGCCCCTTCCACCCATACAGGAGATGCACATGAAGTTCCAGACTCCTGGATTCAGCCTGGCCCAGCTCTGGCCGTTGTGTTCATTTGGGGAGTGAATCAGGAGATGGAAAAAAATCTCAATTTCTCTGTCTCTGTCTCTATGTAACTCAATCTCTCTGCAACTCTTTCAAATAAGTAATAAATTAACAACCCAAGAGTGACAAGGGCTAACAGTGAGAGAGTTCCCATCTCCACATTTTATATACATTGTCTTATTTAACCCTTAAGCCACCTCTCCAGAGGAGGCACAGGCATCATTCCCAAGTACAGCTGAAGAAAGAAGCAGAGAGAGGAAACTGCATGCCCTCTATGGCAGGTATAACTGCAAACTTGAAATCCAGACCACCTGGGTCCCCATCTCAACACTGTAAGATTGTCCTGTGGCTGCTGGAACAATCTGCCACCAACTGGGGGGCTTAAAACAACAGAAATGTACTCCCTCACAATTCTGGGGGGCAGACATCTGAAATAACGGGGCAGTACGCCCACATTCCCTCTAGGAGAAAATCCTTCCTTGCCTCTTCCTGCTTCTGCAGGCTCCTGGCATCCCTGGCTTATGGCTGCATCACTCCAATCTCTACCTTTGTCCTCACACAGCCTCCTCCTCTTCTCAGTTTGTTTCTTCCCTTATCGCTTATAAGGATAATTTTCATTGGATTTAGGACCCACTCAGATATTTCAGGATGATCCTCAACATACTTATCTGCAAAAGCTCTTTTTCCAAACAAGATCACATTTATAGGTTCCAGCAGTAAAGACATGGACATAGCTGTCAGCAGTTACCATCCAGCCCACTGCATACAAAAACACTGCGTTCCATACCATTTCTGACCAGTTACTTAACCTTTCAGCCCATGACAATATGACTGATGGCAGAGGCTGCCTAAGAAAAACACCCGACAAGTGTTCTGGCATATCATAACAGCCCAATAAATACTAGCTGCTATTATTGACCACCATTGATTATTTTTAAGAAAAGAAACAGAACTTGAACCCAGGCATATATAACCACCCATCAGTCTTATTTCAATGTGTGAACAGTTGAAGAGTCTCTTTTAGGCACGTGCTTGGGGGAATCTTAGTACAAAGTGACTCCTGACTCATCATCCTACAGTCTTTCTGGCCCAGACCCTTGCAAACCCTCTCGAGGACCAGAGTTTGAGAAAGGGCTCAACTCCCCCAACCCACCTCCTGAGACCCTCCAACAACAGTGCTGGAGAATCTCAGCTTCTGTTTCACCATCTCAAAAATCCCAATGGTAATTACAGCTGCCACACTGGAGTGCTTCAAGGGTTATCAAGCTAATGAATACAAAGTCTATGGAACTCTTTAGAGGAAAGAAGCCATATAAGTCAGATCAATAAAAAGTCAATCAGGGGCCGGTGCTGTGGGTAGCAGATAAAGCCTTTGCCTGTAGTGCCAGCATCCCATATGGGCACTGGTTCAAGTCCTGGCTGCTCCAGTTCCAATCCAGCTCTCTGCTATGGCCTGAGAAAGCAGTAGGAGATAGCCCAAGACCTTGGGACCCTGTGCCCATGTGGGAGACTTGGAAGAAGCTCCAGGCTCCTGGCTTCAGATCAGCACAGCTCCGGCTGTTTTGGTCATCTGGGGAGTGAAAAACATCTGGAAGACCTTTCTCTTTCTCTACTTCTGCCTCTGTAACTCTGCCTTTCAAATAAATAAATAAACCTTTGAAAAAAAAGTCAATCAGCATGTGTATTGTGTCCACAGGGCATGCAGTACTGTGCTCAGAAATGAAGATCAGAGGCGAGAAAGCGAAAGAGAAGAGGGAGGAAGTTGAGCTCAACCAAAGTCTGTCTAGGCCATTGTACAAGCCAGCTAAGAAACAAAGAGCTAGAACCTTCCAGTGCTTTTAAAAAATGAAAGCAGTACCTACAAATCAGAGAGAAAAGGAGCTCTGTTGGAAAAAAAAATGGGTAAAAGACTCAAGTAGGCAGTACACAGAAAAATAAATACAAGGAGCCCATAAGCAATGAAGAGATGCCTAACTGTCCTCATAATTAATCAAAATAATAACAAAATACAATTTTCACTTCTCACATGGGCCATTTTATGTTTTCATTTTCTGATACAGTGTGGAAAGTATAAGGAAACAGGTACTGTCCTTCCACTTTTCTGCATATTATAAACTGGAGCAACCTCTCTGGAGAGCAATTAGGCAGGAACTAGCACAATTAAAAATATATATGCATCTCATCTCCTGAACCCCAAGGTGACCCCTCTCTGTTAATTTGGCCCCAAACACCCAAGGGGAGAAGAAGAAAAGAAAGGAAAGGTGCCTTTTATGGATTCAACGGGCCACTTTACAGGATGAAGTCATCTTGAAAAGGATAATTAGACCTCCAATTGGCATTCATTTTATTTCATTTTCCTGCCTGCAGTTGACAAGCAGGGGGGATTGCGTTAGTTCCACAGCCGCCTGCACCAAGGCTGCCCGGTTTCCCCTTATTTCTATATCGAACGTGTGAAAGAGAGATGCCTACTGGTGCAAACTGCTTTGATGAGAGGAAGCATCTAAAATGCATTTTAATTTCAATTTGTGTGAAGCTTTTGTATCAGATTACGGATCTGGGGCAGGATGCGGCTCAGTGAAGGAGCCCATTTTCCTTCAGTGTGGATGTGTTTGTTGTGCTGTCAAGGGATAAAATAATTAAGAGTAAAATCCCATCTCCATTGGAGACTGCTGGTATCCCTCTTCCTGTGTCATCAGGTCAGAGGACAGACCACAGATCAGCATTCAGAGGCCAGCACTGCCTCCTTGGGGAACCAGAGCAGCCCTAAACCCTCAGGCAAGTCAGAGAGCCCAGGGGTCTTCCTCAAATGTAATTCTGCCAATGGTCTGATGCTAACTGAGGATCAGCCAAGTTGCTTGAGTAAATGAAACAAAAGCTAGGAGAAGCCAGTAAAGCAGCTAAATTCTGTGAAACTACCAACCAATGAGTTACCAGCCAGCTGAATTCACCTCGTTGCTTTTATGTGAGTTGGACTGAGCCTGTATGTGGAGTACATAGCAATCAGACTAGAAAAGCCTCCACATTTCTCATTTCTCCAGCCTGGCATAGCAGGGTGGTCTCCTTGGGGTGCACAGGTTCTGCCCCCTACAGGTTGCTGAAATAGATCCTGTTTACTGGAACTGTACACCATCCCCCATTGCTATGACTGTTGACTGTTAACAGCCCAAAGGTGACTCTTCTCTGGAGACCTGCTCTCTGCTGAAAGAAGCTGGTTCAACTAGTAGGGTGCACCAACCCTCCTTCCACCAACCCAGTGGCGGCCAATGACTGCCTGAGACAACTCTGCAGAGTGACTTCGACCCAGAGTACCATACTCTGAGTCACATCGAGGCTGGACATTCACAAGGGCCACACCCTTACTTGGCACTTCCCTTTCATTCTCCTGTCCTTGCTCTCTAACAGTGTTCTGAGAGCATTCACTCAGTAAGCATTTGTGCGTAAGTGCTATCTCAGCCTCTGCTTCTTGGAAATCCAATTGTATTAGTTTCCCATCACTGCTGAAACAAACTGCCACAAATTCATAGCTTCAGTGCAAAGTTCTGGAGGTCAGAAGTTCTATCTATGTCTCAGTAAGCTAAACCAAGGTCTCGGAATGGCTGCTTTCCTTCAGGAACCTCCAGGGGACAATCTGTTCCTTGCCTTTTTGATTCTAGAAACAGCTGTCATTTCTTGGTCCATGGCCTGGCATCACTCTGACCTCTGCTTCCATCATCACGCATCCTTCTCTGACTCTGACCTTGAGGTAGCTATCCTATAATGATTGTGATCCCACTGGACCCACACAGAAAATGCAGGATATTCTTCCCATCTCAAGATCCTTCACTAAACAATATCTGCAAAAGTCTCCTTTTCCAAGTAACATATTCATGGGTCCAGAGTTTAGGAAGTAGATGACTTTGGGGGACATTATTCTGCCTTATACATTCCTGAGCAGTGGTCCAAGAAACAAACTCAAAAGCAGAGACCCTAGAGTTGGATCACTGATTGGCTGCCTGGCAAGGAGAGCCCATCAGTGGTGGGAAAGGAGCATCATCGTCCCTGGCATGAGGGTGCAGTGTGATTGATGAGATAGTCACCTGTGAGGAACTGGAAGCAGCTATGCCTGGAAGAGGAAACACTGGTTTTTCAACCTCTGGTGTTAAAGAAGATATAATGGTGATAAGGACTGTGAAACTGGGTGACTACAGGAGAATAACTTGAATGCTTTGAAGAGGAAAAAAAATGTCAACTCTGAAGCAATAAGTCAACAACTGAAAGTAATTATTTCCAAAAGACTCCTTGGTAGTATTGAAAGAAACCATGATTTTCTTCAGCTTGAAAACAGAGCTGAAGAACAGACATGGGACTTGACTATAAAAGCAGCAAAACTTCAGAGAAGGAGCAGTCTCAGCCTAGGCACATCTCCTCCATTAAAGTCAAGGTCCTTATAGGAAGAAATGGGACTTGCAGACTTGGGGTGGAGATTCCTGAAAATATGCACTTGAGCTCCTTCAACCATAAGGTCCTCCTGAACTCTGTGGGCCCAAAGAAGTGCCCCTCTCCTCTTATTGGGAGATTGGGACCTTTCCCCCTTGCTTAGATAATTAGAGCCTCTGATGAGGTAAGTAGCTAACATAACAATGCCCACGCCTCCCCTTCTGCCACAAGACTGACACCGAAGTTTGAGTCTCAGCCTAACCTGACTGAGCAAGACTGTTAGAGAATTCTGTGCCAGAGGGGCCACAGGACCCTAACATGGAAATGCATGGGTAACATGCCTGTGACATAGGCTGAATTCCTGGGAAAGCCCTGAGAGGGGAGGTGGCTGTGCAGCTGGGGCAGCTCTTGGAAACTTGGACCTAAGCCCCTTGGGATAGGATATGAAGAAGATGCCATGGCAATTACTTCTCTGGAGCCAACTGTGAGCAGTACCTTTCAGCTGGAAAATCATTGCTTAATGTATCTGGAAAAACACATTTGAGCTAACATTCTAGGAAGCCCCAAATCTTCCTGAAATCTAAGGGAAAGGAAACTTCCATTGCTGGGAACTACACCACTGCCTCCTTTATCCAAGAGTAATCCGCACGGTACTGTGTGGCGAGAACAAACGTGGCAGAGCTGAGGAATGCTGTTCTTAGAAAGGACTGCTTGCAAGGTGAGCCTCTGGCTGGCAGCTAGAAAACTGGATTTGGGAAAGCTCATCATGATCCTCCGAACTGAGAGGAGGGCTCACCGTGCCTACATGTGTACAAGCAGGATAATCCACACTGCACATCTGCTTTCCTTCTGGGAGCCTGGAACTTGAGTACCTGATAACTGCCTACATAACCATCTCCAATGTAAACCCAGGGCAATAACTCCGTAGTGAGTTTTCCAGACAGACAACATTTCACATGTGTTGTCATAATATGTTGCTGGGGAACTTAAGCCTCTAACCTCTTACTATCATCAATCCTTGACTTTCAGACGTAAACGTCTACACATGTTTAGGAGCCATATACTACTCAAACATGTCCTATGTATTTCCCCTCAGCTCTTGGAGAGAACTCTGAAGTTTGTGCCTGGCTTCCTCTAGACTTCACCCCTGCTTGTTTTCCAGTCTGATATTAATTTTACTTGTATCCTTATCCTTCCACCAAAAAAAAATCTCAGCCTTAAATATAACTATATGCTGAAATTATGATTCTTTCCAAAAAATCACCAAACCTGATAGTGGTCTTGGGGACTCCAACAGACACCATGACAAACAGATACACATACTCTTCCTCGTGTATATTTTTCTGGACCTTCCTGAGGGCGAGAAGTTTAAGATCTTGAAGAAAATACTCTGAGTTCAAAAGTTAAGTTATTCCTTTTCTTTCTATCCTAGAGGATTTTGTTTCCCTTTATAGCCATTATTAATGTGTTCCATCTTATTTAATATATAAGGAGTTGGGTTTTATACTTCCAGGTTTATAAAATAGACCTTATAAAATAGAATTTTTCAGAATTTCTTATAAGGGCTCTGTATGAATCAGATTTTCAACACTGTAACTAAATTCCTGACACAGTCTACTGATGAAGCAATGAGGTTTGTTTCAGTTCACAGTTTTAGATATTCACAGTATGAGAACAGGTGGACTCCACAGGTTCAGCCATCTGGTGAGGCCAAGAGATGACAATGGTGGAATGTGTGCACAGGAAAGATCACATGGCAAGCTGGGAAACAGAGAGAGCAACTGCACCCAACGCAAGCTTTTTAAAAAATTGTTTAAGAATTTTATTTATTTATTTGAGAGGTAGAGTTACACACAGAGGGAGAGACAGGTCTTCCATCTGCTGGTTTACTCCCCAAATGGCTCCAACAGCCGTAGCTGAGCCAGTCCAGAACCAGGAGCCAAAAGGTTCTTCCAACTCTCCCACATGGGTGCATGGGCCCACGCACTTGAGCCATCTTCCATTGCTTTTGCAGGCCATTAGCAGAGCAGAAGAGAAACAGCCTGGACACAAACTGGCACCCATATGGGAATGCCGGCACTGTAGGTGGTGGCTTTACCTGCTATGTCACAATGCCAGCCCCTCAACTTAAGCTTTTATAATCGAATATCTTGGGAAAACTACTTTCCAAGTGCAGGCCCCTAATAACCTAAGGACCTCTCAATAGGCCCACCTCCTAGCCATCACATGTGGATCCACCCATGACTTGGAGACTTAAGTGTCTGCATATGATATTCAAACTATAGAAAGCTCCTTTCCCATTCTGGAAGTATGGGTACAGATATTTTTATCCCACTGCCCTCAAAGAACTCTAAAATGTATGAAAGCTTAACGTTCATTCATTTCCCAATCACATTTTCTAAACAATCCCTTCACCAGTGAGACCAAATTCTGCTGGACACGTTTTGTGCTCTGGAAGTGGGGGAGACGACTGAGATGATGCTGTGGGAGTACAGAAGTCTCCGTTAAACTGAAAATAGATAAGGTTTCTTGAGCCTCTCAGTTGATCTTCAAGAAAGAGTCAATATTTTAACAGTTAACCACATCTTAAAGAAACATTAAGAATTATGACAGAAAAGGGGAATATTTGAATGAGGAAAGAAAGAAGTAGGAAATGCAGAAGCCATTCCAAGAACCTGCAAGGAGCTCAAATTCTAGAATTAACAGGTGGGAGATGGCCTAGCCGGGTACATATGGAAGATGGCCCCTCAAGCAATACCACGGAAAGGAAAAGGATACTATAGTGACCAAGGCATTAATGAAATTGAGCTCTGTCTATACAGCTGAAACCCAAAAATCATCTCATCAATTGCCATCAAGTTGCTATGAAGTAATAACTGTGGTTGGAACTTTTTTCTCCTTGATTATAGGTGACCAGTTCTAGACAACTTCCCTTTCATTTCCTCTGGTCCTATTTCCTGGCTAAGCTGCTCAGTCCTCAGATCCCCTGTTCTCTGGTTCAAGACAAGTGGGGAAAACCAACAGGGAAAGTTGATAGCACTCCCCACACTAGAAGGACAGATGGAAGGGGTATTACTGAACTCAACAAGATCTACAGCACTAGGAAAGACCACCTTGGAAAAGCTATGACCAAGTACAGAGAAAGGCAACCACTGCCAACTTGAGTCCCATCAGGAAGTGAATCAGAAATTCAAATGTGCCCAATTCCATTTCTTCTTTCCCTCCAAGATCCCACTGGTGATTCCCACTAGTCTAACCCAATGAGAAAACAGAGGCAAGAGAACTCACTGGCAGGCCTAGAGGCGCATATGAAAGGTACAAATCAAGACATAAAAACAGAAATACAATCAAGTTAGATTCCAAATGCTTTTGTTTCTAGGAAATAAACACCAGAGGAGTTCAAATATTGACGTGGAAATGCATTTGCGCACTTGGACAGCATGTGCCTTGCTAGACTCGCTATTAACATATACAGGTACTGGAATGGCCCTCCCCTTCGAGTGGACTGACAAAAGATGCCACTTTAGAACAAGATGAGAGAGCCACTGTGAGTGGAGCAAGGCTCTCCAGTGCTCTCTGGAGTGGTAGATACATCAGAGATGGTGCAGCTTGTCTGCTCCACAGCGATGTCAACACTTCCTAGCAATCATGTCTCTCATAGAAGCAGTTCCACTGCTCTGCAGTTATGAGGTCACAGCTGTGATGAGCCCACCTTACTTTTTGCCTTACTCCTCAGCCGTCTTGGGGTCTTGTTTCAAAAAGGGTTATCTGTGATCTATTTCACATTTCTACAGTCAACCAAAATCAATCCTCATGCACACCACTTATTGTGGGTTCTCCCTGACAAGTGGTAGGAAATTCCTGCATGAAATGATGAGTCAAATGTTTGTGCAGCTTCCTGCTAAGATCCAAAGCTTGACAATTTCTCCATAACTGAAATTGCCAGTCTGCAAGGGCACGGGATGGAGTGGCTGGCCACAAGAGCAGAGAAAGGGGGGAGGAAGGTTAAATGTCATTGGTTCTTGCAGGTGGCTGTGATGTCTGCCTACACAAGTAAGCAGAAGAGTGCCCATGAAGCCTGTGCTCCCTTGAAGCCTGTGCTCCCTTTCCCTTTCATGTAAAATTCTTGCTCATTTTACCATACAAAAGGTGGCTTAGTAGCTTTACTAGTGGGTAACATTCTTAGGGTAAGATCATTTTTCTTCCAATTGACAGTTGGGCACTGGTTCATGTTCCAGCTGCTCCTTTTCCAATCCAGCTCCCTGCTAATGGCCTGGGAAAGAAGCAGATAATGGCCCACATCTTTGGGCCCTGTACCCACATGGTAAACCCAAATGAAGCTCCTGGCTCCTAGCTTCAGCCTGGCCCAGCCCTGGCTGCTGCTGCAGTCTGGAGAATGAACCAGCAGATGGAAGATTTTTCTATGTCTCTCCCTCTCTCTCTGTAACTCTGCCTTTCAAATAAATAAATGAATAAACAAACAAATAAATACATCTTTAACAAAAAATAATAATAATAATGTCTTCTTTATTGGGAGGTACCATCCTCCTTAAGTACTGTAGAGAGGCAGGATAGTATGGTGGTTAAGGGCTCAAGTTTTGGAGTCAGTCAGTCCTGGGATTAAATCTCAATGCTACCATTTATTCTATAGATGACCTTAGGAAAGCCACGTAACTTTCTGGGCCTATGTTTTCTTATCTGTAACTCCATATCTGTAAGAGGTAATTATAGTCCTTCCACAGAACTGGTAAGAGTACTAAAGAAGAGATGACAAAGGAAGCTCGCCTATTTTTTTAAAAGCTTTATTTATTTATTTGAAAGTCAGAGTTACAGAGAGAGAGGGAAAGAGACACAGGTTTTCCATCCGCTGATTCACTTCACAGATGGCCACAATGGCCAGGGATGGGCTAGACCAAAGCCAGGAGCCAAGAGCTTCATCTGGGACTCCCACATGGGTGGTAAGGGCGCAAACACTTAGGCCATCTTCCAATTCTTTTCCCAGGCCATTAACACAGAACTGAATTGGAAGTCAGGACATTAACCAGCTCTCATATAGGATGCCAGTATCACAGGCAGCAGCTTTATCTGCTACCATATTTTCTAAAAATAATCAATTGTGAAAAGGCTGTTGAGATGTTAATGGGTAAAATGAGGATGAGGGGTATATTGAACTTTTTGTTTTATTACATTACTGCTTTTATTTTATAAATTTTAAACTATTCTGAAATAAAATGTTTATAAAAATGAAAGAAAAAATAAGCAAAATAAAATTACCACATGAGCCAGCAATTCCACTCCTACATAAATACCCCCAGTGAACTGTACACAGGTATTCAGAAACTTGTGCCTTAATGTTCATGACAGCATTAGTCACAATAATCCAAAGTCAGAAATGGCCGAAATACTCATCAACTACTGAATGGATAAACAAATTGTAGTCTATGCATGGACTACAATGGAAGATTATTTAGCCATAGAAAGGAATGAAGTTCTGACACATGCTACAATATGAATGAGTGGCAGAAACATTATGCTAAGGGAAAGGAGCCAGATACAACAGGCCCATATTATATTGTGTAACCCCATTTACATGAAATATCCAGAACGGTTAATCAGTAGAGACAAACAGCAGACTAGTTGGGCTAGAGGGAGAAGAGAATGCTTAATGTAAGTGGAATTTTCTTTTGGAGTGATGAAAACACATTTGAACCAGAAAACACATTTGAACAGAAAGGTGAGTGTTTTAAATGCCACTGAATTGTACAGTTTAAAATGGTTAATTTTATGTTATAAGAACTTTACTTCAATTAAATATAAAAGTTCAGCATAGTGTGAGGCATATAAAAAGTATACAATAAATGGTAGTGGTTATGACATCTCACCGGTAATTTAAATCACTTTCTGAGTTGCATTCAAAGACTCCCTGTCACCTACAGGATAAAGACGTGTTAGCTTGGAAGCCAAGGGTCTCTACAAACCAGTCTCCAAATCCTGTCTCCAACATCGTCTCTCAATATTTCCCTATGCCAGTCCTTCTCATCATGTGGGGTCATTTAAGAATCTTTTCAAAGTACCCAGCCCTTTCTCTGGGGGCTAAGAGGATGCAAACAAAGTTTTCCACTCAGCTTGGCAGGTTTCAAGGCCATTTATAAGCAGGAGTGCTCCTAATCTTTGTAAATTCTGGGTCAAAGAAATTCACAAACTCTCAGCAAAAACCTCCTTGGTATTACCTGCACCTCTACATACGTGCTATCTCCGGACCTCCTTGACTCTCACCCTATCCTCACCCAGTAGTTTCTGCCTATACTTCCTGGCCCAAATAATTGATAACATATCTGTTTTGACTACCCTATACTTCAAAACTTTCCTTCCCAAGAATTCTTCTGGAAGTCTAGATGATGTCACCCACTTGATATACTATCACATGCTGTTCTGTATTTCTGGCTTTCTTTTCCTTAAAAAAGAAAAAAAATAGGTTTACTTTTATGAGTGTCTCCAACTCTATTGTCCCAATTCAAATGTCCTAAATCAAATCTTAATTCAAATGTCTCCAGGAACCAAAGAGTTGGGATTGCAGTAAACTAGAAGAGAACCAGCATCTTCTAAAAAGGCTGGTGTCATCAGGCCTACCAGTTGTCAAGGAAAGTCAGCAACCTAACATTCACGGGAATAACTTGGGTTTTCAAATGTCAGTAACTACCTCCCAAAAAAGGAGGGGTCCATGCTCAGCCCATGGCTGGTCTCGTTCAGTCAAAAGGCATCATCAGGCTAACTACCCTGCTGGGCCATCACAATCCTGTGTCACTAGAGCACAGCTTAGATGAGGTTTAAGGGGCCTCCAACAGCACATTCTAGCACAACCACCTGTTAGCAAAAGTGTCAAAGGTCTGATTTATCTGTAAAAGGCCTAATTTTTACTTTAGGGCTTACTCCTGGGATGATTTTAGGCTGTGTCCTAATTGGAGACTTAATATCAGAGCAAAGCCATGCTTACAAGACAGGTTGTGATACCTTGAACCATTTCAGGGGCGTTCACACAATTATTTCATGACACACACTGTACCAGGACCAGCACGGAAGATACAGCAAGGGACAAAACAGACTGTCTCTATTCTCAGGAGTCTAGAAATGAAGTACAAGAGGATATTCGTGAGGGAAAATAGAAAAATGTAGACGGGCAACCAATACACATGAAGATGTTCACTATCACCAGTGTTCAGCAACACACAAATGAAAAAGTACTTCACATGGGCAAAAATTAAAACGTATGCTAATATCGATGTGGGGATGTGGATTGTCTTAAAGCTGTAAGTAAGAACATTTTGCAATATAGGTACCTGAGAGGGCAATTTGCCAGAAGCAAATGTGAGACTGTGTACCCCCTATGACTCAGCAATTTTCCTTCTTCATAGCCACCCTGGAGAAACACTCAGAGTATAAGAGACATAGTCAGGATGTTCATTGGAGCATTGTTTGCAAAGGTTAAAAAAAAATCCTAGATATATATCAGTAAGATTCTGAGTAAGCCATCCTAGGTGGTCATACAATGAAATACTACATGGCACCTAAATCAGTGAGGAGTATCAGCAAGTCTCAGCTCAGAACAGCTCTAAGACATGGCGCTGGGGAAAAACACATACTGAATACTACTAAATATTTATTCTATAAATAACGGAGTAAAAGTGCATGGATTATTAAATTTTAAAGGATCTGCATTCAAGAAGAGCAACTTATGACATGGAGAAATTCCTAGGGGATTGCTGGGGACAAAGCACCTTGGAGCTTATCTGTAATAGTCCTTGAAAATATATGTGTATTCCTCACCTGTGTGGTTGAAAAAATTAAAAACACTTCCATGATGACTCTGTGGATCTTTTTCTACCAAGAGTGTCTCGAGATGTTCCACTTTTTCCCAAGCCCCAAATCATGGTTCTCACTCCAGTGTCATTGGCACATTTTGTTGCTGTTGTTGAGCTTAACATAGTGACTCAACCAATTCACCACAGTGTAACCTTGAGCCTCCCACAAGTTTCAAGAGTAGTGTTTGCTATCTGCTGGGGTTTTTCCATTTGTAAACGTACTTTCCTTTCAAAACAAAAGCTGCTCTGACACACGTGAACTGGGACAAGTTGGGCCCAGTCAGGCTCAGCAAGAAGCCAGAAATCACCCAGGGACAGATGCCATTTGGCTGCTGGGTTCCTCTAGGAATCCACGGTAGGGAAAGTAAAAAGAGGTTATGTGATTAAATGGAACTGGTACCACAGCCTGGGTCCACCTGCCTCTGTCATTCTCAGGGTGGTACAGCGTATGGTGGAGGTGGGGTGTCCGCTAATACATCAGGAGGTGGATGTTTTCCCAGCCTCCCTCATTGGGAGTGCAGGCACAGGTCTGAGACTCCTCCCATCAGACTCATGCCCATGTTTTGGGAAAGGTGGGAGTTGGTCAGCCATTCTGACATTCAGCCTCTGCTTCCCCTGTGCTGTGACCCAGGCTCACTCTGGCCTGCTGACAGCAGGGCATGTCTCAGGCTTTGACGTGGGCAGCAGCAGCAGGGTCTTTCAGTGTTTCTCCCATCTGTGAGGCCTTTCAACCTGTATTGCCAGTACTCCCAGAGATCCTCGGGACCACCCAATACAATTTTGATTCATTGATTTTTCTGCTTAAATTAATCACGGTCTGCTTTTGTTATTTGCATCTAAGAACCCTGACTGGCCCAGTGATCCTGGAAAAATTAATCTCTTCTCTTTCTGCATCTACAAAATGAGGATAATATTACCTACTCAAGGACTACAAGGAAAGAAAATATGTACCATATACTAAAATATGCACTGCATAAGAAATATATTTTTAAATGCATATATATAGTAATGTATCAACTGAATATATTTTATGCACTTACATGAATTTATGAATATTATATATCTATATATAAAATCTTTATTAAGGTAAATACATTAAAATGCCTGACTTGACCTGTCTTCCTAGGGTTGGGAGAGACAGGGCCCGACAGGTTTTCAGTATTTATAGTAGATCTCAGCTGATTTCCACACCTAATGTATCAGAAATGGAAAGGGAAACGATGTACAGCTTTGCAAGGCGGCAAGAAAAAAAATAAAAAGGTGAAATTCGTAGACCTAAGCCTGAGTACAAATAATCACCCCAAACCTCCACTGGCTCACTTACGTGGCGTCTAATCTGCAGTGACCTTCTCACAGAAGGCCAATTTTCTGACACCAAATAACTTCCAACTATAGGTCAGGTGGTTTGTCATCTTTCACAGAACTCACCCATTCTAATATCTGTCACAATAAACATCATTAGGATTGAAGATTTTCTACAAAAGAACTCTCAACCCTGGAGTAAATTCCCCATCCAAACAGTCTGACCTCAAGGGTGACTTAGTCAGGTACTCACACCAACATTCCCGTATCAGCCCAGGTAATCAAGAGGTGGAAGGTGGCAGGGTTTGGGAATGCCTCCAGGATCTGAGTGTGTGAATTAGTTCAAGTCTCAAATTCTCTAGAGCCAAGAATTCATCCTCTCCTTCCATTCACAGGGAGTGTGCAACTCTCATGACAAGTCTTGTAGTCACTCCATCCATCAGGAGAAGGGAGGCTGGAGCTCCCCATTTCCCAGCTCTGTGGGAGCCTTCAACAGAGCTGAGCAGTAAATGAGTGCGCCTTTTCCTACCTCTTGCTGGACCATCTGCACATCTGACACGGGCCTGCCGCACCAGTAGCTAGGGCACGCACACTGTGTTCTTCATTAGCTTGTTCACCTGAGGACTTCCCCAGGCTGTCCCTTCACACATCCAAGCAACAGAAAGGGAGAGGTAGGAATAAGGAAAATGAGGGGAAAATGAATGAGGAGAATGAGGTAAAAAGGCAGCAGCAAATCTCAGCCTGAAACCATAGCAGACCTTTGCTTTAGTCTTAAAATAACAATTGACCTAAAGGAATTGTAGCTAATCTTTTTTTCTCTTAATTCAGGAGCTGGTTCCTGCATTTGGAGAGTATTGCCATCTTTCTTCTTCTTCTCTCCACCCACACTGTAGCCACTTCTTCAGGAAAAGCGGAGTTTTTATACACACCTATAATTCATTCCCCCAACACATGTTTCCCATTTCTCTGTTTATAAGAACCCCTGCTTTTCCCTGTGGGAAACTCATTCCACGTGGTGTCCTTGGGGCTAAACTTGCTAAGGCCTAGAAATCCCCAAAACATGCACACATTATCACCACCACAGCAGTAAACACCATTCCTCAGAAGTTCAGGCTCAAGAATGAACAGAAGTCAGGCCAATCAATGTTTTCCCTGACCTGCAAACATCAGGAAAATGCTTCTGTCTTCCTTTAAGACTGTGAATTCATGAGAACGAAGTCACCATGAGCTGCTTCTGGTCACCACTCACAGAAAAATGGGAGAAGCTCTCAGAATGGGAAGAAGGGTGCCAGCATCCAGAAAGAAAGGAGATAAAAAGATAAACAGAAACAGACACAGAGCCCTTCAATAACCCATTAAAAGAATGCTGATTAATGAAAGAAGAAAATCAAATCAATAAAGTCCGTTTGCCAGGAATAAGGTTTGGGGTTAGAAATGGTAAAAGGGTGAAAGGAAAGTTGACTCCACAGATTTTAAATGAGGGTCTAGGCCATACTGTTATCCCAGCATTTTTATAGTGCCTGCTGTATGCTCCACTCTAAGCCAGGGCCTTCTAACACATTTTGTGTTGCCGTGAAAGGAATTCCTTTTAACTCACACCAATTTAGTCAGGAAGGAAAGTGCCTGGCTAAGACTTTGATATAGAGAGGTACTTAATAAATGTTTTATTGAATGGTTGTGGTCTGATAAATTCAGGAGACAAGGAGACTATAATCTCCCTTGATCTTAACACTATGCTTCTATTAATTCAGCTTAGGCATACAGCTTTTTATCCAGTGTGTCACAGAACTGGCTCTAATTGACTGTGCTGCCAAGCTGAGGCTCTGCGATCCGATCCCTCTGCAAATTAATCTCTAGCGCCCATTCTCAGCTACCAGCTCACTCCTACCCAAATTCTTCTTCTGGTTTCAGCCCATCACACTGGCCTGTCAACAACGTGTAAAATGCTGCCCACATCATCTAACCTATAAGCTCCTTCCTTCTAGTTTGAGTCATCTGGTAATTTAAAAGGTCTCCCTGATGTAACTCTATCCTACCATCGACAAATACAAATGACACGAGGAAAAGAGAGGCCCTCAATATACTGGTGAAGGCAACTCTTTCCACTTCCAAAAATCGCCATTAGTAGAAGATGTTTATATGTAGTTAAACATCCCGTCATAAATCAACCTGTTAGCTCATCTAACCCATGTGTCTACCTGTTGACTACTGGAGTTTTATAAACTATTTTGTCAGATACCTGGATGGGAATCATGCCCATCAGCCTCCAGGCTGTTACAATACAATAACCTAATCATAAAGGAATCAGAGTTGGTTCTACATGAGCAGCTCTTGCTGAACCCATTCTGGCTCCCAGAAATCCCAACTTCCTTTTCTACTGCCTTACAAACCATGTGTTTGATCATTCAGTCTGCAATTGCACCATTCACCAGTGTCAAATTCACTGGCTTGTAGCCTCTAAAACAACCCTTTTCCTCTTTGAAAACTTCAAAATCTGCCTACAGTCAGTCTGCAGTCACCTCTCCTTTTTCTATCCGACAAATAAATATTTAAAGAATTTCTAACATGGGGCTCTATGGAGGCAGTTGGCATACAGAGCGAAGTAAGCAGACAGGGTTGTTGTTCTCGTGGAGTTCAAATGAAGATTGCCGACAACTGTGTTTCAATCAAGCAAACATAACATGGGAGAATCAATGGTATACTTCACCGGGTCTATCGCTGGGGGAAGTAGGAGATCTGAGTAAGTTTAGCTGAATCTTCCTGGTGTTCTCTCTCTGTCTCACTCTCACCTCCCCTGCCCTGCTCATACACACCAAGGAATTTCTCTCTCTTCTCTGGCAGTTCTAAGAAAAATAATGAGACAATGGCCAGCAACTGCTGAGCTGGAATGCTTATTGGGACAAATCTCAGAGGGTTTTTGTTCTCCACTTTAGAAAACTATTTGCTATAGTCAGCCATAGAGATATAAATGAGCAGCATAGAACAGAAAGGATGTGTCCAATATGGATGAGAAACACACTGAAAATTCACACATTAGCCAAGCCAAGCAAATATCCCCACCACTTATCACCATCGACTCCAGACCTGGAAGCAAACCTAGCAAGGAAAAGCAGAACCACCCTGTCTACACCCAACTGACTCAAGTCACCTGAGCAATGGAAGTTTATTTGTTGTGTAGCATCGTTTTGGCTATACATTGTTGTTTTAGTGGTAGTGCTCAAATATAAAAAGCATAAAGAGAAGGGAGGGGAGGGGCATTTCAATAGCAAGCTTATTAGGAAATTTGCCACACAGATGGTATAAATCCTTCACACTGACACACAGTCTTTGTGCCAAAGGCTTCTTATGGAATAGATGCGGAAAAGGAAGAACATGTGCCTGGGTGACTGTCATAAATATCCTGAGGAAGATCAAATATCAGACAGGGGAAGGGAGGGCGGTCAAAGGTAGCATCTCTGTATCACATGGGGCAACCATTGCCATAGATTTTATCCTTGAAAGTTGCAACAGACTCACAAGACAAATTTCATCGAAGCCTGGAGACCTGGGCTCATTTCTATGCACTGATATTGGCTTCATGGCTTTACTCCCATACGGGGTCTCGATCCCTCCCCTTTGTTCTACTTCTCATAGCAAGATCATTCTCTCTGGTAGACAAGTCAGAATTCAAACAGCAACCAAACAGTTCTGCTTTCTCTCTCATCTGTTAAAATCTCCCCCAAGCAGCCCTTTCCTTGTTCATCCATTTATTTCCCCTCTCAAATGGAGGTAGAAAGCTCTTTTTAGTTGTCTGCAGGATGTTTCTGAGAGGGTTAGCTCTTTTGGCTTTGGGGAGGAGTGTGACAGTTAAGAGCACAGGCTCTGCAGTCAGACGGACATGAGCTTCTGTTCCAGATACGCTACAAAAAGCTATGTAACCCTGGGCAAGTTTCCTTAGACTTCAGAACTTCAATTTTTCCTTTCTATAAATGGGATAATTCATTATATCCATGTCAGAGGGATGTTTTGAATATTAAAAGATAAAATATAAGCAAACTACTTAGTGGAGTTACTGACATAGCAAAAACCCACTACCCAGCAGCTAACTTGATTCTTTAAGCTCAGGTGGTGATAAGTGGGTATTTTTTCAATCCTTTGCTATTTTTTCTGCTACTGATGTGCCCTTTTGATATCTGGGCTTTTCAGAGGCCTCCACGTACAAATATGAGGCTACTTGTCAACATGCTCTTCTTAATCTTCATGAGAATCCCTCTATGGCAGGACACTGATCAGAAGTGGACTTTGCATTCCTGGGCAATAGGAAGTCAGGCCAATGTTAACCAGGCCTCGACACTGTGAATGAAGAGGGAGGATTCTGACCTCACTGCTGCCAGCGCCTCCTTCCCAGTCCCTACTTTCTACATCCTCCAGGCCCAGATACCATTTGAGAGAACAGTCAGCCTTGATCCTAGGCCAGAATCCTGGCAGGAAATTCCAGTTTCTATCAGATGAGACTCCTACGAATGAGAAGAGTATCACAAATACCCACTACCCTCACTGCCTACTCTGTTCCCCTAAGCCAATCTGTGGCCTTCCACTCACACCATGGTCTAATCCCTGGGCTGCCAGCCAGTAACAAGATGTCCACCTCTTTCTGGAATACCCGGGTCTGCTCAGGCTCTGTCCCTCCTACTCTACCCTCTCACCTTCTTTCCTTCCGGCCTTCCCTATCTCCAAACACCAGCTTCACACCAAATGGGGACTGCTTTGCCGGGTCACTGCTTGCGATAGTTGTGTGCGTCAACTCAGCCAGGCTCTAGCATCCAGTTATTTAATTAAACATTAGTTTGTATGCTGCTGTGAAGGTATTTTATAGATATGCTTAATATCTACAATCAATTGACTTAAGGCAAAACAGATCATTCTCCCTAATCTGGGTGGACTTTATCTAATGAGTAAAGCCCTTGAGAGCAAAACTGAGGCTTACCAAGGGAAGAAGAAATCCTAACTATGAACTGTAACATCAGCTTGTGCCTAAAATCACCTGATAGCTTGCCCCGTGGGTCTCAGACCTGCCAGCCACCACAACATGTGCATCTGTATCTCACCCCCTACTAATTCTGTTCTCTGTTAACTCCCTGGCTGACCCAGCCCCCATGTCTGGTCACCCCTGCCACCACCACAAAGACTAGGCAGCCAAAATATCTGAACTGATACTCCTCCAAATCACAGCAAAATCAGCCAGCCATTAGTCACAGGGTAAATGCACTAGGCTGACTGTCCTATTAGTATGCACAACATCAAAAGCTAACGATGTTTATTGAACCATGACTATGTCCAGGGATGGTGCTAACTCTCTGTATGTTTTATTTAATCCTCCTGGCATCCTACATGGTAGGAACTAGTATTAGTCCTAGTTTTTCCAAGGAAGGAATCAAGACTCCGAGAGGTCTCATGGAGCCTGACTGAGGACACCTAGCTACTAAGAGGGAGAGCTGGAATTCACACCTGCTCCTGCAGCCTCCTAGTCCCACCTTTCACGATCTCTTGTGTTAGCAGCTTTCTTACTCCCTGTTTTACCTTAAATCCACTTTTCCCATGGTAGCTGTAGTGGACTGAATGGTGGCATCCTGAAAAACATGTCCCCTGGAACATGTATTTGCAGAAAGCGTCTTAGCAAACATAAGCAAGGATGTTGAGGTGATATCCCTGATTGGATGGGCCCTAAGTCCAATGATAGTGCACTTAACAAAAGAGCAGGAGAAGACACCAAGAGTGGAGGCCGTGTGACGCTGGAGGGATGCAGCTAGAAGCCAAAGAGTAGCATGGATTGCCAGCAGCTGCAACGAGGAGAGGGGCAGAAAATGATTTTTCTCTCAGAGCCTCCAGAAGAAAACAACCCCACTGACACTTTGATTTTGGATTTCTGACCTCCTGTGAGAAAACAAATTTCTTTTGTTTTAAGTCTCTCAGTCAATGTGTGGATTAAATTTTTTTGTTGTTACGGAAACCCTGGGAAACCAATACAGAGGTCCAAGTAACGCTTTAAACATGAATCAGATCATGTCATTTCCAGCTAGAACACTTCCAGTGGCATCATATGACTCTCGGGTAAAATTCACACCCTTCACTTGGGCCCACCAGGCGCTGCATCTTATAGCTCTCTCTCCCTAGCAGTCACGTCATCCTCAGTCCACCCAGGCCTCAGCTGCCCTCTTTCTGCTCCTCTTTCTGTACCAAGCTGATCTCCGGACCTTCTGGACATGTTTATTCCAGGCCTGCCCAAGGGTGGCTCCTTTCTGGCCTCAGAACTCTACAGTCACCTTCTCAGAAATGCCTCCCCAGACCAGATGTTCTAAACAGCTCCACACCAGCACGCCCCAGCCCACTGTCCAGCGCCATTCCAGCACAGCAGGTGCACCTGATTTCCACACTGACCCGTGAGCACTGTGTTTCCCATGACAAGCTGATTCTTGCCTGCTCTGTTGCTGATGGATCTCCAGCACCAAAAACAGTGCTAGGCACATAACAGGTACCCAACAAGGTTTGTTTAATGAATAAAGACATTTTGTTAAAATAATCTAACTCTATAGCCCAAGAAAGCCAGCAGATCTTGAGGGAGAAAGACTCACCAATCTAATTCAAAACCTCTGTTCAGGTGACAGCTGTATTTGAGCCCAAAGCTCAATTGGTCCTTGTAGCAAGTGGATACCAAACTACCTGTCAATGTCCCCTCCTGACAACTGCAGCAGTCACAAAGAAAATTTCATCCCTAAAGCAAAGAGGAGCTTCATTCTCACAGCACCCTAAATGCTGCCAACATCTGCCCTCTACCCCTCTATTGCCCCCCAACTCTCCCTCCTGGTCATGACCCTTCTCTGTTAGCCCAAATATTATCCCCAGATGTGTGCCCACAACTGAACTTAGGAGACATTTTCTTGGACCAGAAGGCATTTACATTTCACATCCTCCTAGAGCTGCTCATAGCCCTCCATCTGCCTTACAGACAGGACTTTCGAGCTGATAATGATGTCCTCCCCTGCCTGGGACTGTCAAGAAACCCTAGCAGCACTGGGAGCTACAAGCTCACAGCCCCAGAAATCTTGTGGACTCAAGACTCCCCACCAAGGGCCTGAGCCCAGATTGCTTAATGAGGCCCATTAAGCAGCCAAATCACAGGCTGCAGGAAGTCGATGAGAGTCGATAAAGGCAGAGGCCACCTCTCAACAAAGTCCTTGGCACACAGGAAGCCTGATGAGCACCCATACCAGAATTAAACACAGTTCTCTTCTCCAAGGAGTAGGGCTTCCAATGGCTCTGATGTTGTGTGTAAGTCAACGTAGATAAAGTTGAATGAGTGGTGACAGTTCTGGCTAGAGGCAAAACAGTTCCGCGCCCCACCCTTTCCAAGCTTCCTTTCCCATCCCTGAGCTCAAAAAATTCTATACCTGACTTCTTTGAATCCACCCTCCTCAACATCCAGACATCCAAGATGGCCTCTGTCTCTTGAACACTCACAAGTGAGCTCTATGTCCAGCTCACAGATCTCCTGCTTATGACACTCAACAGTGTGCTTTTAAAAACATTCATACTTGCTCCCCATTCCACCCCCACAAAGATTCTGAGGTAGTAGGGCCAACAGGTATTTAAAAAAACAACTCTTTTCATGTTTTGGTTTTGGGGTTTTTATGTTTGTTTATTTCTTATGTACTTGAAAGGTAGGTCTCGGGGTGGGGTGGGGGTGAAGAGAGAGAGAGAGAGAGAAAGAGAATGAATTTCCCAACTACTGGTTCACCCACCAAATACCCACAACAGCTAGGGCTGGGACAGGTACTCCATCCAGATATCGTACTTGGGTGGCAGGGTCCCAAGTACTTGAGCCAGTATCTGCTTCTTCCCAGCATGAATTAGCAGGAAGCTGGACTGGATATGGAGCAGCCAGAACTCAAACCAAGTACTGCAGTATGAGATGCAGGTGTCCCAAGTGGCAGCTTGACCCACTGGGCCACATTGCCCTCCTATAATCTCTATCTTAGATTGTACTTGAAACTTCACATACAAACTCCAACTCATTTGAACCCTAGGAACTTCCCCTTTCCCCAGACCTTTCCTGCACAGCTCTAGGGCCCTCCTTAACCATTACTGGTGAAGCTGGGAAGAAGGAAGCAAATGCAAACACCTCTAGAGCAGGTCTGATTCAAGAGCTCCCTCACACCTGCTTCCCCAGGAAGCACCCTTGTCAGAGCAGCTGCCCGTGAGTTGGCCAGATCTACCTGATGCTGAACAGATGTAGCTCTTCTAGGTATAAAGAAGCTTTGAAACTCCTCACTCCCAGATGTGTGGAAGCTGGCATTGGGATCTTCTCCAGCAGTGAGTGATGCACTCCAGCCAGGTGTGCTGCCTCTTCTGCTCCTCCCTAGGCCTGATGCAGAGTTGGGCAGATGCATGAAACCCCACTCACGTTCTGGCAGGATTCTCAACCCAGAGAGACTCAAGCAGAGTTGTTGGCTACCAGCATGTGGGACTGCCTCCAGGAGCATGCTCAGATGGAGAACCCGAAAAGGGGAGGTATGAAGAGCTGGAGAGTGCTCTTTAAGATACTGGGAGCTCCCTGTGCTCCCCTGAAAATACCTGGGGCACCTGGTGCCTCCGAGGGCCAGAGCTTCTTATGAAGCCTCTAAGAGAAAGGTCCCAACCTGTTGTTCACAGGGATCATAACCATCACCGGGATGCTTGCTAAAACCACAAGCTTCCAGGTGCTCTGGCCACAACTGACTCCGAATCTCTGGAGAGTGAAGGATGCACTTGCAAACCTCTGGATGAATCTCAAGAGTAGGAAATTTGAGAGAACAAGGATAAATCTTGGATCTAAGCAGCCCACCAGTTCAGTAATTCACCTAGTCTCTTGAGCTTGCTACACCGCAGTAACTGCCCAGAACCGGAAACCATGCTTGCTGAGCACAGGCAATCCAACGCCCTGGAGGCCCAAATCACTGGTACAGCAGTTAGCCGAGTTGTAAAGCTATGTAAAGACCATTTACATTAGAAACAGGGAATCAGAGAGAAGAGGGGTACATAACCTGCTATGATATACAGATTCCCAGGTCACAAGCTAGAGAGACTGAAATAGAACCCCTGAGAACAGGGCCCAAGAACCTATTAACATAATTTCTCTCACAGAATTTCTCTCACTCCTTTCCTTGGTGACATTTAAGAACTCCATGTTGCTGTCTGAAAGAGGGACCAGCAGGGATTTTTAAGGAGCTCAAGAAACTCAACAACAAAACACGCAATCCAGTTAAGAAAGGGACTAAGGACATGAGACGGGCTAAGGCATTTTTCAAAGGATGAACTACACTAGCCATCAGGGAAATGCAAATGAAAACCACAATGATGTTTCACCTTTCCCCAACTAGCTATCATTCAAAAATCAAAAAATAACAAATGCTGGTAAGAATGTAGAGGAAAAGGTACCCTAATCTACTCTTGGTGAAAATGTAAACTAGTACAACCATTATGGAAGACAGAATGGAGATTCTTTGGGATGGGAGAGAGAGTAGGAGATGGGATGGTTTGTGGGTGGGAGGGTGGTTATGGAGGGAAAAGCCGCTATAATCCAAAAGTTGTACTTTCAAAATTTATATTTATTAAATAAAAGTTTTTTAAAAATGGAGATTCCTCAGAAACATCTTAAAACATGACACAGCCACCTCACTCCTGGGAATTTACCCAGAGGAAATAAAATGAAATTTTATTTTGCATATGAAAGAGTTATCTGTACCCTCCTGTTTATAGCAGCTCAATTCACAAAAGCTAAAATCTGAATTAACTCAAATGTCCATCAACTACAGACTGGATAAAGAAATTGAAGTATATATATATATATACATATATATATATACATGTATGTATATGTATACATACATACATACATAATGGAATACTACTCAGCCATAAAGAAGAATGAAGTCATGTCTTTCACAACAAAATGGATGCAAATGGAGACCATTATGGTTAATGAACTATGCCAATCCCCAAAAGACAAATATCATATGCGCTCCCAAATATGTGCTAATACACAGAGTACCAAAAAAGTAGTGTATATGAGTGAAAATGTCATTTTGAGTTTGATTATTGTTGATAGTCCTTATCTATACTCTTGAAGAGTGGTGGTTTTTCTACTTGTTGAATTATTTATTTAGTGGAGGGTTAAGCTTGTGATTATAAAGTAAACTGAAAGTATGTTATAGTAAAAAAATCAAAAGAACAATAAGAAAGGAAGAATGAGGAAGGGTGGGGGAAGCATTATTATGCTCTTAAAACCATATATATATATATATATATATATCAAATACACAAAATTTATTCCCTTTGTATAAACAAAAAATTAAAAAGCAAAAAATAATAAATAAAATAAGTAAATACATAACTATCATTGTGGGGGCCCTAGACACCGGGACACTGCCGTGCAGACAGGGGCCTATTCTGGAGTCTCCATTTCAAGTCCATCAGCACTGATTCCCACTCCCAGTCTGAGCTCTTGAGGAACACTCTTTTCCCAAATCCTGCTGGGAGAACAGTACAGCAGACTATTGGCCACTGCCTCTGTGTGTGCCCTCTTTGGGGAAGCCAGTACTGCCTGCCCTGTGAGGATCTTAGGGCTGGAATTCAGATGCTCCACCACCAGGAAGGAGCCTCCACTCCAGCAGGAGCCAGTCCTTCGCTCCCTTGTGCTCCTGTATCTCTCCTTCCTTTCCTGTGAACTGAATGAGCCAACTCCTCACACCCCTACCCAGTTCTCCTGGAGGCTACACGTGATGGAAGTCACCCATGAACACTGCTTCTTTCATTCTGGACAAAAACGTTGGGCTCCAACAGGTCCCCCACTTCTTTCTTACCCCCCTCAATCCTTTCCCACAGTGGAGACAAAATTCTCTTTATATAAAGTACATCTAAGCGGGTGACTTCCCTGCCTAGAACCCGCTGATGATTTTTTCATGGTTCCTAGGATACAAACCAAAACAGCCTGTGAGAACTGTCACCACAGCACCCACATTCATCTCACCAGCTTGTCCTCTCCCACTCCCTGCCTTCATTACTCTGCCCTACACAGCATCCTCCTCCCATTTCTCAAGAGAGTTGGGCTTCTCCTCTCCTCCGGGCCTTTGCACATTCTGTTCCTGCCTGGAGAGTCCTTTCCCTCGTTAATTCTAACTCATCCGCGGAGCTCAACTATCACTTCCCAGATCGCTCTCCCTCCCCAAAACTAGCTCAGGCCTCATTAGCCTCCCTCATTGGTCTCTTGGCAGTATTCATCAAATGTGTAGTGAACTCATTATCTGCATAATTATGTGCTCAGCCTCTACCTCCCCAGCAGGCTGTAAGCACCACAAGGACAATGACTGTGTCTGCACCACTAAATCCCCATGGGGTCTGGCACACAATGTTTAGTGAGTATTTATTGAACACGTGAGCAAAAAAAAAAAAAAAAAGTCAACTAATACAAAAAGTTTTCACAAGACCTAATTCCCCCTGGAGCACCGTGAGGAACTAAATCTGGACACCTGAATCTCAAGACCGACATATACCAACTCGGGCAAACCTCTTGCTCAGCCTGTGAACTGTTCACAAGTTCAAAATGACAACATTTGCCAAACGGATGTGATTTTTGGTATGACAAAGGGATTCTTCACTTATACAAAAAAAAAATAAAAACCCCTGAAAGCCATCTTTAAATACTGTGTTCCCTCCGGTGCCCATAGCCATATTAAGAGCTCATTAATTATCTGCCAGGGAGGCTAGAACTAAGAGGCAAGTCATAAGGATGGTTGCCAAGGGAAGAAATGATGATAAATCAGCACTTAGAGGAAAGTGTAAATCATGGGGGAAGGAGGACCCAATTTACACAAGTGTGATTTGTACACAGCTTATCCGGAACTTTATTATCTTGAAGCATGCTTGTGAACCAGGAACCAGATTTCCGTCTGAATGCGATCCCACTCTCGGCCTTGGGTTCTGCACAGCTTTGAAAGGTGTCTGAGCACTGGCTTGGGACTGCAGCACGGTCCTGCCCTGCCTCTGCAGCTTACCTCGTGCCCCATCAAACTTGCCAGATCACACAGGGTTGCAGATACCCATCCCTGGCCTGACTATGGCAGAGTTCATACTGGTCTATCTAGGAACAGATGAGGCACCCAGGGGCAGTCCGTCAGGAAAGAGTAAAGATAACTGAGTGGTTCAGGGGTATCAGTGCTTTTTTCCTGCTTCGGTATATCCTAAAACTGTGGGCATAACGACAATCAGCAGAGGCTATTTGTTCAGAGCTCGCTATAGCAAGGGACTCAGCCTCCATCACTTGCAGTTGGCAGAGACTCAAAGGCTGACAGGGGAAAGGAAAGCTTCAAAGTGGACAAAGGGAAGGCTTCAGGCATTCCCTGACTGATGGCTATTGGCACAGGGAAGTGCAGATGGGCTAAAGGAAAGCAGGGCATCCTATGCAGTTGGCTAGGGAAGCCGATTCGACTTTCTCTGGTAGGTCCCATATTGGAAACGGGTAAAACCTGTAGAAGTACTGGGTTTGGGGCCAACTGCAGCCAATATGTGGGCTAAAGTTCTCTTTTTGCCTGTGGTGCAGCTGTTGTCATGGTCTGTATATTCAGTCTCTTACTAGCATGGCACAACCAGAACCTGATTCAAGGAAGGACACTGGTTCTTTACTGTGCAACAGCAAGATGTGTGTTTCCAGCTGCCTTCAAGAGTCTGCTGTCCCTACCTCTTCCTTGCAATTGACCCTCTTCGCCAGACTGGGACCTGAGCTCACCAGGTTTGCTATGTAACAACATAGTCCCTGCCAATCATTCATACTGCACCTCCCTCTATTTCTCATGACCCCCAGAGCTTCCCTCAGATGGGCTAGCCTCACTGTCCTTGGGTGTGATTGATTTGATTCCCCACTCATCTCTGACTTCCCCAGAGTCTTGAAGATGGAGCCATGTCTGAGTTATCTTTAAGAGTCCAGCATAGCTCCTGGCCCACAGAAATAATATGCTAAATATCAAATGATCAGTTGAATGAATGCATTACCTATACTTCTAGCCCTCATGACAAAAAGGGAAAAAGAAAATTAAATAATGAAACCAACATTCATTATAAAACCAAAGAAATCACAAGAATATTCTGCCATCATGAAATGTAAATGGTCCCTTCCCTTCCCTTGTCTTCCCTTCCCTTGTCACTTCTCAGTGATGCTCATTATTAAGAGACTCCAGAAGAGACATTTTCCTCTTCTCCCTTTCCTACATCCTCCAGGTGTGGAGGTCTTCCATTGCATGCATCCTATGAGCCCTCCATATCCATGGGTTCTACCCCTACAACTTTTACCAACTACAGTCAAATTATTTTTTTAAAAAATTACTTCTGTGTGTACTACATATGTACAGATTTTTTTTCATTATTCTCTAAAAACACAGCAGTAACTATTTATGTAGCATTTACATTGTATTGTATGTCATAAGAAGTCTGGACATAATTTCAAGAGTGCAGGGAGAGTATGGGTTGTATGCAAATCCAATGCCATTTTACATAACAGCTTTGAGTGTCCATTGATTTTGATATCCACAGAGGCCCTGGAGCCAATCCCCAAGGATATGAAGGGACGACTATGTGTGCCTATTGCAATACAGGGGATGTGGCAGGGTCCCAAAATGTATCTGTAAAGTGATCTCAAAGTACATAGGGGAAAATGGTAGAGTCAGAAACATGCCAGGGGATTCAAATTCAATCCCATCAAGGTGGCATGTACCAATGCCATCTCACTAGTCCAAGTGATCAATTTCTGTTCACAATTGATCATAATGATAGGACTAAGAGTCAAAGGGATCACATAAACAAGACTAGTGTCTGCTAATACTAACTGATAGAATAAAAAAGGGAGAGAATGATCCAACATAGGAAGCGGGATACACAGCAGACTCATAGAATGGCAGATGTCCTAAACAGCACTCTGGCCTCAGAATCAGCCCTTAAGGCATTCGGATCTGGATGAAAAGCCCATGAGAGTATTTCAGGCATGGAAAGCCAAGACACTCTGGAAAAAAAAAAAAAAAAAAAAAAACAAGCCTAAATGAAAGATCTCTGCGAATGAGATCCCAGTGGAAAGAACAGGTCATCAAAGAAGGAGGGTACCTTTCTCTGAAGTGAGGAGAGAACTTCTACTTTGACTATGACCTTGTCTAAATATGATCAGAGTCGGCAAACTCAAAAGGCCTCCATAGCCTTGGCAACTCATGACAAGAGCCTAGAGTGATTACTGACGCCATAAACAAGAGTGTCAATTTGTTAAGTCAACAACAGGAGTCACTGTGCACTTACTCCTCATGTAGGATCTCTGTCCTTAATGTGCTGTACATTGTGATTTAATGCTATAACTAGTACTCAAACAGTATTTTTCACTTTGTGTTTCTGTGTTGGTGCAAACTGTTGAAATCTTTACTTAATATATGCTAAATTGATCTTCTGTATATAAAGAAAATTGAAAATGAATCTTGATGTGAATGGAAGGGGAGAGGGAGCAGGAGAGGGGAGGGTTGCATGTGGGAGGGAAGTTATGGGGGGGGGGGAGCCATTGTAATCCATAAGCTGTACTTTGGAAATTTATATTCATTAAATAAAAGTTAAAAAAATAAAATAAAATAAAAAGGGAAAAAAAAGTACATAGGGGAGGGAGAGGGCATTTTGAATAAGTATGGCCAGAGCTGACAACGGATAAGTTCATAGGAAAGATCTCATCCTGGCCACCCTAGTCCACAGGAAATGCTTTGTTCTCTACATGACATAAAATGATTACCAAACTGGCAGTTCATACATAATCATTGCATACTGTAGGAGGCAGTATGTGTACTAGGCTACCGCCAAACCAAGGCTTTTGTTTGGGACCCTGTGAGAGACTGCCAAGCAAAATTCTATTTAACCAAGTCACAGGATCCACACCTTTAGAGTTGAGAATATCTAATTAAGTCAGGTAAGACTCCCCATCTTGGTCTCAGCCAAATAATTAAAGGGCAATCAAAGCTTTGAGCCCAAAAAATTGTTAACGCTCCAATGTTTAGTCTTTTGTAAATACAGCAGCAGCCAGCACCTCTCCCCTAACACAACAGAGGGGTGGAACCATTTTCCCCACCCCCCTAACCCAGCCTGTTAACTGCCGTTTTTGCATGTCGGCTGTGTAATGATAATCACGACCCTGAGGCCCTACAAGATTGGGAAATGCCTTCTGAAGCATCAAATAGAGATTAAATTGTCTTGCCTGTAGTTACAGCATTAATTTAAATCACAATTCTTTGGAAAATTGTACTGGATTACCAGTTCTCAAAGGACATGAAACTTTATCTCAGGGTGACTCTTTATGAACCAGAATGTACGATGAACCTTGACATTGGTTTTCTGGGTCTTTCCAGATGCACAAGACTCTCTCCCTTATTTTTCTTTTTTAACAATGTATTGATATAAAAGCCACCAATTACGTTGGAACAGGACATTACAATTGTCAAGCACAGTCTGCCCAGAGTTTCTCATCTGATACCCACAACCCTTCAGAAACACGGATGAGGTGGAATGCCAAGGCTAACGGCAGTGGCTCCCACAGTTCCATTCTGAGTCTACACCCAGACTTTGCTGTGCTTCCATTTCCAACTTGCAGTGCTGTTTTGGAGGATTTCCCGAGAACATTGCCCAGATGGGTGGAGAGCTGGAAATGAGTGGGAATTTACATTCCCTCCTCCCATGGCAGTCCTCATCAGTGACTGAAATGCAAGCAGGTCAAAGGCGCAGTCCCCTTGCCTCAGATGGAGAACAGGCAAGGTATCAGTGACCTTCCAGAGTTCTGTGAGCTCAGGGTGCAGCCAGTCCTGTCTGTGGTCTTCCTGCCCTTGCTTCACTGCCTCCCCTTCTACTGCTCTGCCCTGTAAGCACTTCCCGAAGGTGCTACACAAGCCTGAAGCCACACATCAAGAGCTGCTCCTGGAGAGTTGAGCTTGACACTCAGGGATAATTATATTGACCTCTTACAAATGGAAAAATGAATGCAGAAGAGGAAATTTGACCTGTCCAAGATCACAGAAGCTGAGTCTAGAACCCAGGACTTTTCATTCATCAGTTATTCAATCAATATTTATCTTGGACCTGCCACTGTGCTCAGAATGAGGAATAGAGAAGTTCCTTACCCCACTCACGGGCACAGGCTTGTGAGGAAGACTATAAGACTCCCCACGGTGTTTTTAGCCTCCAGGAATGAAGGGGTAATTGTTAGGCCTTTTCAGGTGGATTCTGTCAGGCCTCCACTTGAAGGCAATCCCAATCTGTTAAGTGTTTTTACTGAGCAACACACATCACTCACTCCAGGTGTCAGAAGTCTAACCACCTGTTTCCCTGCCCATCAGGGGCCCACATCCTTACAACTTCTGGGAAGAGAGATGGATGGAGAGGTGTGGGGAAGGATGAGGGCCCAGCGAGGAAACAATGGAGAACCAGAGGGGAAACAATGGAGAACCAGAGAGGAAAGAATCGGCTGGGCCTCAGAATAATCTCACAGTGAGGAGGCAGTGTTTCTGCATGTGGTCACCATCACTTCCCCTGGGCAGCTGCCCTCAGACCCCCAGTGGCCAGCTTGCTGGAAGGACCCGCACTCACCCTCTTTCTGTCACCCACAACAAAGCCCAGCACTGACTCCAGAGCATCCCTAGCACCCAGTGGCCCAGTGAACCTGAATCTCTGATTCCTGGGCCTTGCTCAATTTGCCCAACACTCAGATGGCTGAGGATACCTAAGCTTCTACAGCCCACTAAGAGACAAAGCCAAGATATGAACCCAGTTGTGCCTGACTCCAAAGTCCACACTTGAAGAATAACAAGAGAACAGAAAGTAGAGTCTTCTCATGAACACTCAGTTTCTCCTAGCAGAGTAAACCACACTGGTAAGTTAAGCTGAGCAAATGGCTAAACATAAAAGTAAATGAAATTCTCACTCAAAAACGAAAAAGTAGAATTAAGTCTTGTATCACAAAGAAATAGCCTGGAAAGAGGGAGGAAAGTCTTAAAAAGAGATGGAGCATTAAACAACATAAATGTTGTAAAACTCTAAGATGTGTCTGCTAGGGAGGAAAAGCTAATGACAGAAGATGCTGGAAGCCATTTGTATGTGCTCACCTTTGTCTCTGTGACAACTTCACTGCACTCTCTTGATACCGCTTGCTGTAAGAAAAGAAACAGTAGACACTGAAAAGGCAAGAAAAGGGTTAAGTAGTATTTTCCTGGTGGGCAGGAGAACAGGGCTTCAATCAGGTCTTTCCTAGGGATGAGAATAGCAAAATGAGAGAGAAAGATGTATTTTTTTTTTAAGATTTGTTTATTTGAGAGGCAAAATTACAGACAGAGAGTGGGACAGACAGAGAGAGGTTTTTCTTCTTTTGGTTCATTCCTCTAAATGGCCGCAACAGCTGGAACAGAGCAGATCCAGAGCCAGGAACCAAGAGCTTCGTCCAGGTCTCCCACATGGGTGCAGGGGCCCAAGCACGTGGGCCATCTTCCATTGCTTTCCCAGGCCATTAGCAGGGAGCTGGATAGGAAGCGGAGCAGCCAGGACTTGAACTGGTGCCATTTGGGATGCCAGCACTGCAAGCAGAGACTTAACCTACTATGCCCCTAGAAGTATTTTTTAACAAATTTACAAACAAGAGGAAACAGGAGGATGTTACAAAGAGGACAGTCTAACTTCATGCAGCCATGGAAATCATTAATTTACCTGATGCTCAACCCTCAAAAACACACATGGTAAAGAGGAGCATGCAGTCTTCAACCTTGTTTGGAAAATGACACCATGCAGTGACGGCTGAAGCTAAGGAATACTCTTTCCATGAGGGCCCCGACTCAACACTCACCATTTCCCAAGCAGAGATGGCAGGCTTTCTCTTGGGAGGGCACCTTGTGGAGAGTCACAGGAAGTCCCTTCTCTAGCCTCTGACGCCCCTGGAAACCATGGTTTCCAGGTCTCCCGCAGGGAATCTGAAATTGTTGCTTGGCTTCCCTCTTGGGAGCTGAAGGCCCATTTAAATGCAAAGAGAGCCTGGGAGGGAAGTAAAGCCCCATTAATTTGAAGTAGGGCCACTGAAATCCTCCCTGCACAGACAAGTCCTCTGTGGTGTGACCTTGGGCAATTCCTGGCCTGCAAAAAAAAAATTAAACAGTGTTGATGGTCAGAGCCTTCTCCAGGGCTTGTTGTGCGAAGGCTAAGATTAAGAGCATGTGCGAGCTCTGTGTGCTCGGCAGATGTGCCACAGCACCAAATACTCTCTCCTGTGACGGAAGACAAAAGTAGACAAGTTTAAGGGAGAAAACGGAGTGCAAAAGAGGAAAGAAGACTAGACCAGAGCTGTAACTGGCCAAAATGGAGGCTCCAAGAAGCATCCTGGGTGAACTGCTGGGGCTAAGAAAATGGGGAGCATATAGGATGAGTTTCTTTCTGCCTCTACCAAATGCAGACACATCTAGAAAGGAGACATTTCTTCCCCAGCACTGTGTAGATGAGGCCAGCCTCCAATGAGAAGCTGTGAACTGGCAGAACTCTTCAGAGCACAGAGTCTACAGAGATACTGAAAGCAAAAAGAAGCCAGAAACTAAACTCTCCTACACCTACAATCCATAGATCTTTTACTTGTATCAAATCAGAATCTTCTGGAGGGCTTGTTACTATAGACTGATAAACCTTCACGCAGCCTTCCTGATTCAGTAGGTCTGGAGGAGAGACCAGAAGTTTGCATTTCTAGCAGGTACCCAGGTGAGACTGATGCTGCAGCTCCAGGGACCACACTTGGAGAACCACTGTCCTGCACCTTCATTTCATAACCCATATGGGAGATTCTCAGCCTAAAGCTGATAGGGACTTCAAACAGTTCATTGCCCTCTTGGCGTCCCAGTACTTTGAGCTGAGACCCTGTGCTGGATAACTGCTAGTTCTGATGTTCTGCCATTTTGCAAGTGTCCTGCCAGGTCCATGCATTCACCGCCTAACTTTCAGCTGGGAATGGGAGAAGACCAGGTAGGTAAGAGTCATTGAGTGATGAAGAGAAATATCTCCAGAAGACAGAAATATCAAATACCACACTTTTTCCCTACTGCCCAATTTTCTTCTTCTTTTTAAAAAAGGGTTATTCATTCTAAAGAGTTACAGAGAAAGCTAGAGATAGGCAGAGATAAAGAGGTCTTCCATCCATTGGTTCACTTCCCAAATGGCCTCAATGGTCGGAGCTGAGCCAAGAGCCCAGGAGCTTCTTCCAGGTCTCCCATGAGGGTGCAGGGGCCCAAGGACTTAAGCTGTTATCCGCTACTTTCCCAGGCACATTAGCAGGAAGCTGGATCAGAAGTGGAGCCGCAGGGACTCAAACCAGGGCCCATATAAGATGTCAGTGCTGTAGGCCAGGGCTTTAACCCCCTGTACCACAGCACTGGCTCCCCCCAATTTTCTTCTATATGCTGAAGTACTCTCCGGACTTCAATTAAGCTGCCCTGGAATCCTGAGCTTGGCAGATATTTAAAGTAAAGAATAAGCTGTTTGGTCAGGTAAAGTTGTCTTAAACACCTTCCCCAGAAGGAGTCTCAGCTTCTGTGACTCAACAGTGACATCTGGTGGCCAGAAGGTGAGTCCCAGGCCTGAAAACACCCACACATGCCTCTGAAGATTGACACTGAAAGGGGATGCCTAAGTGCCCATAAATAAGCCCAACTATTAATCACCTATGTGGCATACCCATACTGTCTGTGAGCAATCTTTTCTCTTGGTTGAATGCAAAAAAGGTTAATGCCTCCAACTCCTATTTTAAATCTCTATTCATTGACCCATTTGAAAGGCTAAGATCTTTAGGAGGCTGGCAACCCCTCTGTGGTTAATGCATCTTAACTACATTCATTTTTTAAACTGTTTGGTTAAAGGGACGCATCAAAGCATTTGGCAGGGAGAAAAATAAAGCCTAACTTTGCTTCCAACGATTTGATCTAAGCAAATAAATAAGTCATTTTCATTTCCAGTTTAACATAACAAGAATATTTTTACATGATAATTTGCTTTTAAAAATTCTAGCTGTGAAGTTTAATAACAGCACATGAAGCTGCCTGTCATTTCATATTTATGTTCCAATCCCACTTTTGACAGTTCCCATGGGCTCTATATTGCTCAGCTAGAGAAATTCTAGGCCACATTTTCAAAACAGGTAGAAAACTCAGCTCCAGAAGCAGGAAGGAGGAAAGAACTTTTAACAGAATTTGAAACATACAACTGGCTCTCTTTTAATCTTGCTGTAACACAACACAGAGAAATGATTAAGCAAACTCCCACCTCTAATCCCCTAAAGAGATGACCATGGTCGCAGGCCTTTCCCAAAGCCAGCCATGTCAGGAAAGCCCCCATCACAGGATCTGGCCGATGGCCATGTCAGCTACTAGTGATTGAGTGTGTGCCCTGTCTATGCTGGGCACCATGCCTAGACCATCCCAGACAGCTGGCTGAGTCTCCACAGCATCACCCAAAATTCAGAGCCACAAGTATCCCATCCCCACAAAGAGGAAACCAGGGCCCACCAGGCAATGGCCTTTGCACAAGGCTTCATGGATAGCATGGGTTGGACCTGAGTTCTGAACCCAAAATTTTTATTTCAGAGTAGAGCCAGGTAGGGTGTGTTGGGGTAAAGGTGACCCATTCCTATTAAGTTAAATTGTTCAAACCTCAGTTTCAGCATTCTGTCTTCCTTCCCTACACTTCTCACCACTGCTACACACACTGCCAAAGCACCTTCCACTGACAGAAAGGCCTCTTGCCTATGGAAGCTCACCCAGCTTCTAACCACCCCTACCCTAGACTACCTCACTTTGAGTGGGTGGCATGAACATAAGCATCTTAAAGGCAAGACTCATATCTAAAGAAGCTGTATTATCCTAGCAGCTGGAACAGGCTATTACAAGCAGTCAGTGGCCCAGGGTTTGCTCACAGAATTAACAGGTGAACAAGTAGAACTTGAGAAATGAACTTCCGCTCTGTAAGAGTCCCCTGGGATCAGAGAGGAGACTCCTTCCATTGGAGGAGTGGACAATGAGGATGGTAGTGGCCAAAGGATTGAATGAGGAGAAAAGATACCCAAGGAATCCGCTAACAAGGGAGCTCTGTGCCAAGGGTGTCACTAAAAACCAGCGCATTTAGACCACTGAACAAGGCAACTTCAAGTCAGAGTCAGGCACTGTGGCATAAAACCTCCCCCTTTTTTGTCCCTATCGTGGGGCCATTTTGAGGCATTTACTACCAGCCCCCTGCGTTATCCCTCTCTGTGCTCCTCTGCACCCTGGGAACTCTGAAGGCACAGGCTGTCTGGTCCTCTGCTAAATCCTGGGTGCCCCTGACTCAACAAATATTGCTTAATCATTCAGTCCTTAGTTCCAGCAGCAACTAAAAAGAAGTGATAAAGAAGAAGCTTGTGTCAAATCTAGAGCAATAACCAGAGTTCATCTGTCTTTTGCTGAAAGGGTGATGTATGTATTTTCATATTTTGTAGATGCTAATTGTTGACAACATGATTCGGTGGCTCAACAAATTGGAACTGACACCATCAACCTGCTCAATCCATTTACAATCTTTCATCGTCAATGCAAGGGACTTTGTCAACTGAGCAGGGCCAGCTTCCCTCATGAGGCCAGCATCTTGTTTCCTATTAGTGATGAGCATTACAAGTAAATAGATTGGCTTAGTGTGTTAAATTGCATCCAACAGCCCAGCAAAAATCACTAATGTAGGAAAGCTAATGTAGGAAAATAAAAATCTGTCAAGTATGGAGAGGGTAGAGTCAAGTCATTGCACATTGACTGAGCAGAAGTTTTGCTAACTAGCTTCTCCACCTCCAGCCTTGGTATCCCACCCTCCACAGAGTACCCAGAGTGATCTTTGTTTTTTAAAATTTTACTTATTTGAGAGACAGAGAGAGCTCCTATCCACTGGTTCACTCCCCAAATGCCCACCAAGGCCAAGACTGGGTTAGGCCAAAACCAGGAGTCAGGATCTAAATCCAGGTTTCAGTTGTGGGTGGCTAGGACCCAATTACTTGAGCCATAACCTGCTGCCTCTCAGGAAGTTGGAATTGCAAATGAGCCAGGTCTTGTACCCCAGCACTCCAAACAGGATGCAGGTGTCTCAGCTGGCATCTTAACCATCAGGCCAAATGCCCACTCTCAAAGTGATCTTTCTAAAATGACAATCAGCCCATATCACCTCCCTGCTTAAAAATCTTTAGTGGGTTCTCCATTCTCTCTTATTATATTATCCTAGACCCTCTGAGATCTGGGCCTTATCTATGTCTCTAACCCAAAAATTGCTTTCTTTCTACTCCACATTGTGTTTAGCACAGACACGTGTGCACATACACACACATGCACACACACACATACATGCACATACACACTCTCCAGCAATTTCACTGCGTAATGAATGACTGTAGTGTCTCTTCCAATAGGACATTTGCATATGCTGACCCTTCTTTCTGGACCATTTTCTCTGCCTTTCCACCTACTAATTCCTTCAGGACTTAGCTCAACTGTTTTATTGCATCCAAGGAGACTTCCCTAATGTAGTGGATTAAATGGCTGCCCTAAAAAAAGACATGTCTACTTTCTAACTCCTCAGAACCTATGAACACGACATTATTTGGGGAAAGTATATTGTAGATATAAATAAGCTAAAGATCTCAAGATGAGATTGTCCTGGATTATCTGGGTAAACCCTAAATCCAATGACAAGTTTCCTCGTAAGAGACATAGAGGAGTGACAGAGAGAGGAAGAAGAAATAGGTCACCAGAATGAAGTGATACAATCACAATTCAAGGAATGCCAGAAGCCACAGAAACTAAAGGCCAGGAAGTGTCTTTGTCTAGAGATTTTGGACAGACCATGGCTCTGATGACACCTTGCTTTCAAATTTCTGACCGCCAAAATTGTGAGAGAATGAATTTCTGTTCCTTTAAGCCACCAAGTTTGTGGTAACTGGTTCCAGCAGCCCTGGGAGACAAATGCACTTGACCTTCCCTTGTGCTACCCAGCTCTGTGCACATCCCTCTCTTCCACATTTTTGAATGATTCTGTGACTGCTATCTCACTTCATTACCTTCCACACTAGCCCCTGAGCTCAGAAAGTGGGGAGTTTATCTTCTGTGACCTTCAACTAGGTTCCAGCACCTCCTTGAACACTCACAGGCCTGTCAGCAGGTTAAGGGCAAAAGTGCCACAGTCAAGCTTGCTATTTAAAATCCCTAAGTCTCCCAGAGATATCTTTTGAGGACAAGCCTGTCTTTCCTGTCACACCCCTTGCTTAAAGCTTCTCTTGGTCCTTATTTAATATCCTCCCCATCTGGCAACAATGCGATCACCACCATTTACCTGGCCTCCTGAATCATGCATCTATTCCCTGTGTCTAAGTGACAAGCCCTTAAAGTCACTCATAAATAATTTCCATGGCTTTCAAGTGTTTGTCGTTGTTTCAGGGTTGAGTACACCTGTTGTCTGTGGCTCTACCTTCACGAAGGGGAACAGTGAACTCACTGTGATAGTTAAATTATTTGTCTCTGTTTTCAACTGTGTATCATTAAATGAGCATACACTGTAACACTAATGAAATGTTAAGTGAACAAATGACAAATATGAATTCATCCTAAGCCTTTTCTAAGCTCCATGAAGGAAACGTAGATAAATAAGGGTAAATCCTTGCTTTCAAAGGGTTTATAGTCTCAGGGAGTCTCATCTTAATTGCTAACATCTTCTGCTTTCCCTAAATCCTTTTCGTTTGACAGCACACAACTATCCCAACATGTGCTACCAATTTTTCAGAGGAAAAATTTTCAAGTTTCACATCCCTTTGTTATTTTTTTAAAAAACCACTCTATATCAAAAATAGACCCCCAAAATATACCTATTTACGAGTAGCTGGCAGGTGAAGCTAATGATAAATCAAAGAAACAATAGGCATTGGTGATGGGAAAGTAGAATTGTATAGATGCCATGGAAAACAATCTGGCAACTCCTCAAATATTAAATACAGAGGTACTACATGACTCAGCAAATCTACTCCTAGCTGTACAACCAAAATAATTAGAAACCAGAATTTAAGCAAATCCTTTTGCATGAATATTTATAACAGCATTATTCGAATTAGTCAAAAGATCCATCAGTAACACAGCACCCAACAGATGGACAAAATGTGTTATATCCATACAATGGAATATTATTTAGCCATAAAACGAAATTAAGTACTTACACAAGTTTGCAACAAACTTTGACACCTGAAACACCCTGCAAGTGAGAGAATCTAGTCACAAACTCAACATATGGTACAATTCCATTTATATGAAATGTCTAGAATAGGCAAATTCATAGAGACAGAAAGTTGCCAGGAGCTGAGGGGCATGTGGATAGAGGGGCTGACAGGGAAAGTGACTTCTCAGTTCTGACTGCTATAAAAAATGCCATCATGATTTCAATGATATTTATTTCTCAAAGCTCAGGAGGCTGGAAGTTTGAGGTCAAGGGGCCAGCACAGTTGAGTTCTTGATGAGGACCCTCTTCCCGGTTATGTCCTCACGCAGTCTGCCCTGGTGTATGTACACAGAGAGGTCGATAGTAGTCTTTCTCTTTTCATAAGCATAGTAATCCCATAAAGATGTTCTACCCTCATGACCCCATCCAAATCTACCTACCACCCAAAGGCTCCAGCTCCTAAGGCTATACTACTGGAGTTAGGATTTCAACACATGATTTGCAGGAGAGATGCAAACAGAGTCTGTAACATGAAGCAGAAAACAGTAATGGCCAGAGACTTCTTTGTGAAGAAGTCTTTTTTTTTAAAAAAAAAAAAAAAAAAAGTTCTAAAATTGATTGTGCTAATGGTCACACAATCCTGTGAGTACACTAAAAGTCATTGAATTGTATACTTTTAATGGATGAATTGCATACTGAGTGACTCATATATCATTAAAACTCTTGCCAATAATAGATGAGGCATTTGGTACAGCAGTTAAGATGTCACTTGGGACATCTCCATCCCACAACAGAGTGTTCAAGTCCTCACTCCACTTCCAACTCCCAGGTTCCTGCTAATGCCCACCCTTGGAGGCAGCAGGTAACAGCTCCCTGCCTCCCACGGGGGAAAAACCTGGATTGAATTCCCACCTCCTGGCTTCAACCTGGCCCTGCCACAGCTGTTGCAGGCAACTGGGAAATGAACCAGTAGAAGGAAGATCAATCCATCAATTGATCGATCGATCTCTGCCTTTCAAATAAATAAAAATAAGTTTTAAAGGAAGACAATGAGAACAGGGATCATATCTTCAAAAATATGAGAAATTAATATATCCTAAAGAAAGATAACAAGAGTCAAGCCCTCTATCAACACCATAAACCAGTAGGAAGCAACTATGAATCAAATCCAGGACAACTAAAGCTCCCCTATCTTCCTGAAGAGCTGATGCATGCTTTTAAGTGACTCTGGAACATTTAAAATGATGTGTCATTTGTACCACTAAGTTTCAAGGACCCTGTGCAATAAGTAACATAACGCCTATTTTACAGAAGCATGGAGAAGTGAGGCTGCTCATCCACAATCACTACCTGGTCAGTGGGAGAGGCCGGGTCTGACTCAAAAGCCCAATGCTCAGTACGGTAGACAAGATGCACCCATGGAGACACAAGGGGTGTAATCTGAGAGCCAAGAGACTACCGGAACAGCCAGTGCCTACAAAGCTTACTAAACAGGAGAATTTTTGCAGAGAAGGCATTGAAAGACTTGACAGGTGGGGAATTTCCAGAAAGGAGGGCAGTCAGAGAGGGAAACTAAGTTTCTGTACCTCTGCATGCTGGACAAACAGCAGCAAGAAAAATGAAGTCCGCTGAGGCTGTAAGCAGGTCCTAAGAGAGAGGTGCTCCAAGTGCGAACTGAACAGGCTGATGAATCTGACTCGGGCTGTCCTAGCAAACATGCAGGCTGAGAGACCCACATACATTTTCAGACCCAGAAAAAATTTGATTGGGCAGTAAGATAAATCTCAAATACAATCTTAATCTCCGCAATATATGTCCCGCAGGACGTGGATTCTCCCTGATGCTAAGAGAAGAGAGAAGGTTGTATGGTCAAATAAATTTTGCAAATGCTTAGTAAAACAGGATGAAGCTTTCTTTAGTGAGGACTTCTCCGAGCCTCCACTAAGCTAGCAGTCTGTGAGACTCTCCAGAGGCTGCAGTGGACTGCAACACTCACCAAGTTTACAAACATCAAGGACCACACTCCCAACACATAAAGGTGGCCTCATTGAACTCAGGTCAGTTTTTACAAGTAGTATCCTTTCCCCTCCCTCCTTATTACGTGCCAAATGCTCATGTCTTTGCTTTCCAGAAGTCTTCCCTGAACTCTCTAAACTGACCAAGGTCTCTTGCTAAGAGAGTACCCCCGACACTCCCTGCTCCACACCATGGCATCCGACTTTTTTATTTGTTAGCATTTATTTCATCCTTTTTTTCTTGTTACTCCACAAGCTTCTTATAAAAGGGTATCCCCAGGGTGCAGCACTCTGCTTCATCCATGGTGTTTGCTCAATAAAGCAGTGGTTAAATGAGTACATGAGTTTCCATCTATCTCCTGATAAACTCCTTTGCCCTGTGAAGACCCATCTAGTCTGTCTCTTTTACCAGTGCCAATCACTGGTCAACGCACAGCCTTCTCCAAGCCCTTTCTATGGTTTGTTTTCCCCACAGTCCTACTGCCCACAAGACTGTATGTATCCACACTGCAGGTCCTTCCCTACCCCTACCCGCACTGGGCTAGAGGAACTGGACAAGAGGCAGCTGATCCAGGGTCTGTATAAAGATGAGCTGGAAAAGTCAGATCAGATTCTTTCCCCTGCTTCGCTAATTAGAAATAAGACACATAGAAAGAAGTTACCAATCAGTAACAGATACTGAACATTTGTTTAATATGTCCTTTGAAATCTCTATCTCCACTGTTCAACATTGTAAACATTAGTTATTTAAATGCACATTTAAATTCATTAGAATTAAAAACTCACAGTTACACTAGCCACATCTCAACCATTCAACAGTCATGTGTGGCTAATGGCTCCTATACTGGACAGTGCAGGTGAAGACCATTTCCATCTTTGCAGAAAGTCCTATTGGACAATGCTGTCCTCTGTCCTCTGTCTTTACAGTAAGGTCCACTTACCTCAAATAATGTAAGTGCAACGTAAGATTCTCCACTTCTTGTAACCAAGGAGTCATTCTACCAGAACACCCATTACATGATTCAGCCCTTCATTCATTTAACATCAAATCTGTATTGATGCACAAAGTATCTCTTGCATACTAGGGATGCATTAGTGGATTCCTACCACTGATAAAACTGGGCAAGGAGACCCTGGCTGGAGCCTTAAGTATCTCACAAAGTGATGGCCTTTGCACATTTTCCCCATGCTAACTGAACTTGTAGCTGGGAGTACCAATGTTCCAGGCAGCCTGCTCCTAAGCTCCCCACATCCAGTGAGGCCTCTGGCCCTCAATCCGCCCTGAACCCACCTCTGCCACTCTTGTGGCTGGCCTGGTTCCTGCTTTGGCTCTGCTAAGCATCCCCAGTCCTGTGCCCCTGCTCCCCTGGCCTTCCTGGCAAAAATCTTGCCTCAAATTCCAACCTCCCCACTGTCTTTCCTTGCACACCCAGCTATGCTCATTAATCAGAGATGGCTGTCCTCACCCCTTAGTAGGTACTCAGGGTTTCCCTTAATGGCCAATTTTTCTGGATTCCTTTTCTATCACTGGAACACATTTCTTTAGGGTTTTAAGAAAAACAAATCAAGGTGATCATCAGCCCCTAAGTAATACAGGGCACCAGCAATACATTAAGCACTTGATCCCTTCCAGTCCACACCGCTGTCCTGTAAGGATATCAACCCCATGCTAGAGGTGAGGAAACAGCTCACAAGGATCAACAAACTGGCTCCAAATCACACAGCCTAGAAATGAATCAGTTGGGTTTTATATTTTATATTAAGATCTTATGTCCCAAGGCCAAAGTTCTTTCTATTATATCTTAACTTTAATCTTCTCTCATGGGACTACTGTATCTCAGGGCTCCAGTAGCCTCAAAGACTCTCCACACTTACAGTATCTCCTTACTCCTGCCCTCTATCAAAACACACAATTCTTTCAAATATTTCCCAAAGACAGATAATAGTTTAAAGCCTGAGTCCACTTGGAGAGATTCACATAGCAGCTAAATCAGAAGTTGTTAAGCCCTGGCTTGTGGTAAACTTCTGGCCCACCACCCATGAGCTAAAAATATGACCCATGAGCTAAAAATGGTTTCTAAACTCCTTTTTTTTTTAAGGGTTATTTATTTATTTGAAAGTCAGAGCTACACACAGAGAAAAGGAGAGACACAGGAGAGAGAGAGAGACGTCATCCATCCGCCAGTTCACTCCCCAACTGGCCACAAAGGCCAGAGCTATGCCATCCAAAGCCAGGAGCCAGGAGCTTCCTCCAGGTCTTCCACAAAGGCGCAGGGGCCCAAGGACTTGGGCCATCCTCCACTGCTCTCCCAGGCCATAGCAGAGAGCCAGTCAGAAGTGAAGCAGCTGGGTCTCGAACTGGTGCCCATATGGGATGCCAGCACTGCAGGTAGCAGCTCCACCCACTATGCCACTGTGCCGGCCCCTCTACATTTCTTAATGGTTGGAGGAAAAAAATCAAAAAGAGAATAATGTTTTGTGACATGGAAAAGTTATATGATTTTCAAATTTCAGTGCCAATAAAGTTTTATTGAAACACAGCCATGCACATTATGTATCTTTCTATGACTACTTTTGTGCTCCAAGGAAGAAATGAGTAATTGTAAATTACTAAAATATTTATTATCTGGACAATGGTAAAAGATGTTTCACACCTATGAATGAAACTAAGCATATTATATGCTGATAGTGAAATCTCAGACACTGATCATGACGGAAACCAAATACGTAAGACTGAGATCTCAAAGGTGGCCTTGGAGTTGGTAGCAGTTATGTAAAATTCTCCTACTCTCTGTGTGGGGTGCACAGTGAGGGAGGGGCCTGAGGAGTGACTCTAGTAATAATTAGTAGGTGGGAAAAAGGGACAAACTGTGACATCCTCGATGACACAAACTGCTCAATCTGATCATGCCAGATACTACTTCAAACCTAAGCAACACTTCACAGGAAAACACACTGGGAACATGAATGCCTAGATGGACTGAACATTGACCAAAGAGAGAAACTGAGTCAATTAGGCCGAGAAACGAGCCTCCGCTCTCTGTTACCCCACCTAGCATTACCTGCTCATGCACAGAATTTCCATCAGGCTCCTCGTCCACCGGGCATTCTCTATGGTCTTTCAAGCACTATGATTACTGTTAACGGAACAGTTATACTCTGACACAAGCAAAGGGGTTCTCTGCTATTCCATCCTTTATTTATTTATTGTTGCAACAAATGTAAAGCAGAGAGCCAAGCATCAGTCTGCAACCCCTTTCCCTCCTGCTCTCACTTCATTCTCATCAACAAACACCAAGAGGAATGAGCAGGTCCCCCTCTAAGACTAATTACTCAGACTCAAAGGTGGCTGTCTCTTCCCTCTGTACCCAGAAACATGAGAGAAATAAATAATGAAAATGTTTCTTATTTCTTCTTTTTCATCTTCTTTTTGTCTCAGGGATAAATTTAACACTTAAGCAGAGTACCTATTCTTAGCCTAGAATTTGGGTATTATAATCTATGTCTCTGAAATATTACTCTTGATTTTTTTCATACTTTAATCATTTTTAAAATATATAACTTTCAGTGCTGTACATCTTAAATGATTTTGAAATAGCATATAAGAAGTCAAAAGATTTTGTCTGTATATATATATATATATGTATATATTTATGTATAATAAGCAACATTATGCCGAACAAAAATAATTACCACTTACTGTCAACTTGTATGAGCCAGGCCCTCCACTAGAAGCTTTACATACAACATTTCATTTAATCCTCTCACAATCTGTTCTTTTTTTTTTTTTTTTTTTGACAGGCAGAGTTAGAGAGAGAGAGAAAGGTCTTCCCTTTGCCGTTGGTTCACCCTCCAATGGCCACCGCGGCTGGCACATCGCACTGATCTGAAGGCAGGAGCCAGGTGCTTCTCCTGGTCTCCCGTGCAGATGCAGGGCCCAAGTACTTGGGCCATTCTCCACTGCACTCCCGGGCCATAGCAGAGAGCTGGCCTGGAAGACGGGCAACCTGGACAGAATCCGGCACCCTGACCGGGACTAGAACCCGGTGTGCTGGTGCCACAGGCGGAGGATTAGCCTATTGAGCTGCAGAGCCGGCCCACAATCTGTTCTTTATTGTCAGCAAATAAAGGTGATTCATTAAGAGAGCCTAATTGCAAGTCTGAGACAGAATTTTCAAGATCAGGCCAGGATTTCAGGCAGAAACTGTCTGCAAAGTGCAGCAAGATATTGAGTCCAGCAGGAGTTGTTGATTCACTGGATGCTCAGGGTGGATACAGACATTAGAGGAAGGTAAGCTTTAGCTAGCAAGCTGGAAATACGTACGACCAAGAAAAACAGACAGGGCAAACACCCATGCTCTCAGCAAACATTGAATGAACATCTCAAAACTCGAAAAACTTCCAGTTGTGTGGAGAATATTTCAGTTCTCTCATATTTAAAGAACAGAGGATTGCTACAGGTAAACTACTATGAGAATTCAGTATCCTTTCAGTTTTGGGGAAATAATAGATGGGGAATCAATGACATCACAACCACTGACCCAACTGTCTATACGCTGATGTCCTCTGCTCATCGGATACAGATGAGTGAGACACTGCCACCACTTCTCACCATGTAACAAAGACATGAGAAATGACCGGCTGCCAGGTGAAGATGGCATAATAGGGAGGGAGCTTACGGCTCTAGTCTAGAGGAGGATAGTTAAAAAAAATGGAGAGTCCAATTTCAGGGGAGGGTTAGGGAGAAAATGACAGAGGAAACTCCACACAAACTGGGGGGACAACGTGGACTTACGTGGAGGGTATGCATGTGCACAGCTCGGGACCCCATCAGCTGAAAGCCTCAGTACCAGCTTTGGAATGAGGTGAGACCAGACTGCAGCAGCCCAAGCCACTGGCAATAAAGTAGTGGGAAGAGCCTGCTGTGGGCCCGGCTTGGAGCCCTGTGAGAGACAGTGTACCTGCCAATTTAGAGGGGGAAAATGGGGGGCACGATTCTCTCTCCCTGATCCACCAGGCACTGGTGACCTGTAACTAGCCAAGAGAGGGTGGGTGCCATTCTGTGCCAGCTCGTATCTGCAAGGCTAGCAACTAGCCAAAAGGAGACACCTGAGTCTTGCTGGGAGAACGGATAGGGGGCTGGGTGCTTGTGACAATGGGGTGTCTTGCGTGCCAGGACTGTGAAAACAGTGTGGCAGCATGGGAGGGCACAGGGTGTGGCTGGGACTTTGTGCAGTCACCGTGGGCAACTCCACAAGCTTGAGGCTCCCTGATTCTCTAGTGAGGGTCACAGCTGCAGGATCTCTGTTCACAACGAGGACTGCAAGGATCCTTTGTGCAGTTCCCATGGCAGTGCAGATGAAAACTGTACCCACTGGGGCTACTGCCCAGGCATTTGTCTCCTTTGAGGAAAGGCGGTGAGTGTGAGAAAATGCCAATAGAGCAGAACAAACCTCCCTTTTGATTAAAAAAAGGAGATTTACTATGCCCATGGTGTCACCTTGGACACTCCCCTCACCCTGGAGCACTGAACAGAGCTCCCTGACCACACCCAGAACACTCCTCTGGGTATTCACTGAAAGAGCAGACACTCACCAAGCCACAGAGGCATAGACCAAAGATAAAAGCCATCACAGGGGAAAATAAAACCAACACGTATCATCACAAATGCCTAATAATAAATGCAACAATTCAAGAAACAAGAGTAAGGAAGACAAAATGACACCCCCAAAAGAAAACAATACTTCAATACTAGAATGTGAAGATGAAGACATTGGTGAAATGCTGGACACAGAATTCAAAAGACTGATCATGAGGCAAGAAAAAGAAATCAAAGGGGTATAAATTGGGAAGGAGGAAGTCAAAATATCCCTATTTGCAGATGACATGATTCTATATACAGGGGATCCAAAAGACTCCATGAAGAGACTATTGGAACTCATAGAAGATTTTGCTAAAGTGGCAGGATATAAAATCAACACACAAAAATCAATAGTCTTTGTATACACAGAGAATGCCATGATTGAAAAAGAATTTCTAAGATCAATCCCATTCACAATAGCTACCAAAAGAATCAAATACCTTGGAATAAATTTAACCAAGTATGTCAAAGGTCTCTACAATGAAAATTATAAAACATTAAAGAAAGAAATAGAAAATAACACAAAAAATGAAAAATCTTCTGTGTTCATGGATTGGAAGAATCAATATCATCAAAATATCCATACTAACCAAAAGCAATTAACAGATTCAATGCTATACCAATCAAAATACCAAGGACATTCTTCTCAGATATAGAAAAAATTATGCTGAAATTCATATGCAAACACAGGAGACCCCTAATAACTAAAGCAATCTTATACAACAAATATAAAGCCAGAGGCTTCACTATAGCAGATTTCAAGACATACTACATGGCAGTTATAATCAAAACAGTCTGGTAATGGTACAAAAGCAGATGGATAGACCAACTGAACATAATAGAAACACCAGAAATCAACGCACGATTCTACAATCAACTTATTTTTGACAAAGGAGCTAAAATCAATCCCTGGAACAAAGACTGTCTCTTCAACAAATGGTGCTGGGAAAACTGGATCTCTACATGCAGAAGTATGAAGCAAGACCCCCACCTTACACCTTACAAAAAAGTCCACTCAAAATGGATTGAAGACCTATATCTCCAACCCAATACCATCCAATTATTTGAGAACATTCAGAAAATCCTATAAAACACTGGCTTGGCCGGTGCCACGGCTCAATAGGCTAATCCTCTGCCTGTGGCACCAGCACACTGGGTTCTAGTCCCGGTCGGGGCGCTGGATTCTGTCCCGGTTGCCCCTCTTCCAGGCCAGCTCTCTCTGCTATGGCCCGGGAGTGCAGTGGAGGATGGCCCAAGTGTTTGGGTCCTGCACCCGCACGGGAGACCAGGAGGAGGCACCTGGCTCCTGGCTTCGGATCAGCGTGGTGTGCCGGCCACGGCAGCCATTGGAGGGTGAACCAACTGCAAAAGGAAGACCTTTCTGTCTGTCTTTCTCTCTCTCACTGTCCACTCTGCCTGTCAACAAATAAATAAATACATACATAAATAAATAAAAAGACACTGGCTTAGGCCAAGAGTTCTTGGAAAAGACTCCAGAGGCACAGGCAATCAAAGCCAAAATTAACAAACGGAATTACATCAATTTTTTGTAAACTATACAACTGATAGAGGATTAATAACCAGAATATATATAGAGGTCAAGATACTCAACAACAACAAAACAAACAATCCAGTTAAGAAATGGGCAAAGGACTTAAACAGACATTGTTCAAAAGAAGAAATCTAAATGCCCAGCAGACACATGAAAGCATGCTCAGGATCACTAGTCATCATGGAAATGCAAATGAAAACCACAACAAGGTGTCCCCTCACCCCCAGAATGTCTCATACAGAAATCAACATCCAAGAAATGCTGGAGAGGATGTAGGGAGAAAGGTACCCTAGTCTACAGTTGGTGGGAATGTAAACTACTACAGCTACTATGGAAGACAGTATGGAGATAACTCAGAAATCTGAATATAGACCTACCATATGACACAGCCATCCCACTCCTGGGAATTTACCCAAAGGAAAAGAAATCAGTATATGAAAGTTATCTGTATCCCTTTGTTTATTACAGCTCAATTCAGAATAGCTAAGATATGAAATCAACCCAAATGCCCATCAACTGAGTCTGGATAAAGAAATTATGAGATATATACACTGTGGAATACTACATAGTGGTAAAAAATGTTATTCTGTCATCTGCAACAAAATGGATGAAACTGGAAAACATCATACTTAGTGAAATAAGCTAGTCCCAAAAGGACAAATACCATATGTTGTCCCTGATCTGTGATAACTAATAGAGCATCTAAATGGTAATCTATAGAAATGAAATTAACACTTCAAGATGCAATGACTTGGAACAGCCCTTGTCTCAGTTGATAAGAGACAGTTTTTTTCTTCATACAATTTGTTGAACTCTTTACTTAATATAGAGTTAATAGTATGTGTATAAAGTTAATTGAAAACAGTTCTTAGTAAAAATTAAGAATCGGAATAGGAGAGAAAGGAGGAAGAGAGGTAGGAGCATGGGTAGGAGGACAGGTATGGTGGAGAGAATCACTATATTCCTAAAGTTTTATTTATGAAATGTATGAAGTTTGCATTCCTTAAATAAAAGGCTTCTGGGAGAAAAAAATAAAACAAAGAAATGAGGAACACAAAAGGAGTCTTCCTGGAGAAAACAGCATCAAGGACACTGTATACACTCATGTGCGTACCAGTATTATTTACAATAACTGAAAAGGTGGAAGCAGCCTGCATGTCCACCAGCAGATGAATGGATAAACAAAGTGTGTAATACACATGCAATGGAGTTTTATTCAGGCATAAAATGTGAAAGAAATTCTGACACGTGCCACAACTTTGACAAACCTTGATGGCATTGAGCCAAGAGAAATAAATTAGTTTAAAAATATACTGCATGATTCCACTTAACTGCAGTACCCCGAACTGTCACATTCACAGAGACAGAAAACAGAATGGTGGTTTCCAGGTTCTTGGGGAAGGAGGAAATGAGGAAGTTAATTTCATTTGGCATAGTTTCAGTTGTGTAAGACAGAGTTTGGTGTGTGGATGGTAAGAGGTTAGCACAAGAATGCAAATGTTCTTAATACCTAAACTATACATTAAAAAACAGTTAAAATTGTGTGTTGTGTTTACCATAATTTTTAATAATTTTTTATAACAAGCTTTCATGACTGGGTCATATTTGGACTAGTTGAACACAGAACCAAGGAGACATAAATGAACACCAGAGTCAAGAATGATCAAAAGTCCAGCAAACAGGAAGCACCAGGTCTGAGGGCACCAGGAACAACACAACCTTGATGCTGGCAATAGCTGCATAGTTCCCTTTTTTTTTTTCTTTTTTTTCTTTTTCTTTTTTTTTTTTTTTTTTTTTTTTTTTTTTTGACAGGCAGAGTGGACAGTGAGAGAGAGAGACAAAGACAAAGGTCTTCTTCTTCCATTGGTTCACTCTCCAATGGCCGCTACGGCCGGTTCGCTGCGGCCAGCACACCATGCTGATCCGAAGCCAGGAGCCAGGTGCTTCTCCTGGTCTCCCACACGGGTGCAGGGCCCAAGCACTTGGGCCATGCTCCACTGTACTCCCGGGGCCACAGCAGAGAGCTGGACTGGAAGAGGAGCAACCAGGACAGAATCCGGCACCTCGACCGGGACTATAACCCAGTGTGCCAGTGCCGCTGGCAGAGGATTAGCCTATTGAACCGCGGTGCCGGCCCACAGTTCCCATTTTAAGCCTAATATGCAATCTGTGCAATGGTTCCAGGCTGGGCCTTGCCAAAGAAAAGCCAAATGAAGACAGCCTTACTTTAGATGCAGGGCAGACAGGGTGCCTCGGCCATCTTTCACACTGTACTTACCTGGGTATCCTGGGGTTTTCTGAAACTCTCCCTTTGTGTCTGTAGCAACTGCCCCAAGCTTGGCAATTTCAGGTACCTCACCAAGGTACTATAACCTACTCTGTCATTGTACAGAAACACGGAGAAAGCACTAGCAAGGAGGAGAAAAGGCCCCTTCCCATCATTCATGATATATGGAAAGGTCTCCATAGCTGCCTGAATTACTAGGACACACTTTTCAGGGTTTTGTAGCCTGTAAGCCCAGATTGGATTCCCCTGAAATCAAAGCCTGGGACAAGGACTTGGGATCAAGTGGCTTATTTGGAGGTAATCACAAGTGATGTAACAAAGAAAACAGGGAGCTAAGGAAGGTGAGATAGGGAAGGGGCAAAAGACCAAATCAAGGTGCACAAATGGGATTGCAGCTGCTGATCAAAGGGGCTCGAGTTCTCTGGGAGCTCCAGAGGTGAGTAGAGAATGTCTCCCAAAACTGAGTATCTGAATGCCAAGGTCTAGGGCATTCTTCCACAGACTCCCATCCTATATCGCTTGATGGCAGACCTCAGAGGCATGAGCTCCCTGAAATTTACAGGAAGCCTTTCCATGATGAGCCAAGCAGATTGTAGGAACCCTGAGAGCAGAAAGCTAAAGGAGCACCTCACTTCTCAGCTTCTGGTAGGATGCAGCCAGGTGAATCTGAGCTTCCATAGAACTGGCAGTCTCACAGTCATGGCTAAAACTGGAAGTGAGCATGAGGTAAGGAGCACCAAAAGTGTCTGTCCATGAGCCTCTTGGGACCTGGAAGACTAGGATACATCCAAATTGTGGTGACTTATGACATTTTATTATTCCCATGAGTAACAGAACCAGAGGAAAGACAGAGCTCTTTGAGGGTCCTATCTTAAGATATAAATTACATTACTAAGATCCCAAGAAACTTCTTCCACAAAGATAGGATTACACAATTGTCATTCAGTTTCAGCCACTACAACAAAGTGGCACGACCATGTATATAATGAGACAAAGTCATAGATAGTATCAGATAAGACAGAGTGAATCATGGTATGTGTCAGCTATGCAAATGTAAACACACTTCCATGGGCAGTTCTTTGCTAATTACGGGGAGCAGCAAGGATGCTAAGCAGGCCCATTCCTGGGACACACAGAACTCTTCTGACCCTGAATTAGACTCAGGAATGCCCCCTGTGGCTTTGCAGACACGTTCATAGCCTGCACCATCATGAGATTCCACCTGGCCTTTCCTCTTCTTTACTTGGTCTCAGAATCGCACACCAGTCCAGCAGCTTTACTCATCTTTCCCTCCTCACTTTCTCTCACAGACATTTCCCCTAACAAAATCTTTGTGTAATGAATCCGTCTTAAAATGTGTTTCTCAGAGGACTCAGATCAACACGAAGTGCCACTGAAAATTCCATTTGCCAAGTCCTCTCATGAGATCTGTGCCTTCCTCCCATAAGCACCTCAGAATATGAGTTTTTCTCATTGTTTTCACATTTGGCCCTACCCCATGTCCAGATGGGTTTCAACTTCTTAGATTTTACATACAAGAGAGGAAATACATGTTTAAATATTCCACAAAGAGGAAGAGCAGATTGTGTCCAGTAGATATTTTAATAACTTAATAGATGAGAAAGTACTGGAAGGAAAAGTATATAATATTGCTTCATCCTGGAATATTTATGTCTCCAGATGTACAGTACTTTTAGAAGGGTCCAGAATTTTCCCCCAGTTCTGACCAAAACTACCAACAAGCACCAACTGTGGCAGCCACAGAGGTGTACTGCTCAGACCTCAAGTGAGTCTGTCAAGAAGAGTGCAGGAAACTGACATGTCCAGTGGCAGAGCCTTAAGGTTGCACCCAAGTGGTCCAGCCAAGGTCAAGTTCTCTCTGGGCAGCTCCCAGCCAACAACTTTATAAGGCAGGGTACAGGGCCCAAGAGTTTCTGTATGACATATGATCTTCTAATGGGCAATCTTTACTCCGGAATTATCCACCAGTACAGCTGATATTATATTTGCTCTACTGGCTCAGGCCCTTCCTATTGAAATGTCCGTCAGTCACAACTTCCATCCTTCCCCTTCTCCTCGCACATGTGTCAGTTCTTCACCATAGTCTTAAAGTCTTCAGACGATGGAACTGAGCCCCGGAGACAGAGTAGTACCCTGCCCAAAATTTCTGAGCAACTCCATGTTAGAGCTGGAGACAACACACATAACTCTGAACTTTCAGTACAGCGCCCTTGCCCTCACATCATGCTACCCCTGCATGCAAGTGGGCTGGTTTGAGATCACCACATTCAAATATATACACATATACTCAGCAGTTGTCTTCCTGGGTGCTCAGAGAATCAATTACATATCTTCCAATCTCCATTTGTTGTGCTATAACTGAGAGGACACTTGCCTCACATCAGCTCCCAGGGACTGGGGGAAGAGGAATAAAATACTTCTTGTAGCTTGAAGAAAAATCATAAATAGTAAAGAACTGTGCAGTCAGCTTTCACTTATCAGAGCAAATAGATGGGTGTACTGGCGCATATACACGGCCTGGGGCTCCTGTGACTGCCAGAGCAGCATCAGGACATGGAGAGCAAGGAGACTTGGGAGGTGGAGAGCTAGCAAGGAGGCCCAGACAGCCCTGGGGCGCTGGGCCAGCCTGAGCCAGTCTGAGCCAGCAACCCTAATATATGCTGTTTCAAATGGAAGGAGAGTATGTGCATGCAGGCTTTTAAGCATATGAAGAGATAGATGTTCAAGCTCACTTAAAACAGCAACACAGAAGTAAACTAATAATGAGATAACATTATAAATTAAAATTTGTATGGATCAATATGCAATATTGGTGAGGGTGTACAAACATACATTGTTAATACTTATCCAGAGGACAACTTAGCTATTTTTACTAAAATGTAAAGGCTACATCTTACTGCGTGCTAAAATTCTGCCTAAGGGATAATTTCTTCTGCATCCCATTAAATCCAGAACCTGGGAAAGTCAGGACACAGAATTTCCCAAAGAAAAGCTCAGGTGTCTAAACAAGAGGTAGATTATTTGGGATCTATTCCAGGAAAGTGTGCTCTTTCAGTCAAGAGAAAGGAAGCTATTCTATGTATAGGCTCACCACAGACTAAAAAGCAACTAATGACATTTCTGGGAATGTCAGGATTCTGTGGAATATGGATTCCAGGGTTTGGTTTCCAAGCCTTTGTATAAAGCGTTAAAAGGCCCTGACACAGACACACTGTGCTGAACAGGGGAACCACAAAATTTGTTCCAAATAATTAAGGAGTTTTTAACAAAAGCTCCAACATTGGGAATCCCTGATGGCAGGATTCTGTGGAATATGGATTCCAGGGTTTGGTTTCCAAGCCTTTGTATAAAGCGTTAAAAGGCCCTGGTACAGACACACTGTGCTGGACAGGGAAGCTACAAAAGGTGTTCCAAGGAATTGAAGGGCTGTTAACAGAAGCTCCAACATTGGGAATCACTAATGTCAAGATTCTGTGGAACATGGATCCAGGATTTAGATTCTAGGCCTTTGTATGAGCTGTAAAAGGCCCTGGTACAGACACACTGTGCTGGACAGGGAAGCTGCAAAAGGTGTTCCAAAGAATTTGAGAGCTTTTAACAGAAACTCCAACATGAGGAATTCCTGAGCAAGCTATTCATAGAAAGATCCTCTTCGCATCAGTTGTAGTTTAAATGGAAAGGACTTTACTGAGCACGACTACCTCAGTAAAATTAGGATTGAACTTCTACCTCTTGAGTCTTCATAGATAAACTCAAAAGACACGTCTGATTATCCTGTAAGCCTATCGAAGGCCTTAAACACCTCTTCAAAAGCAAAAGGGTAAGTAAAGCTTTTGCTTTCATCACATCAAGACCACTGTACCTTAAGGCAGACATGCTGTACCTGCCTCTAATTTTGATTCTCTCTGGGAGCTGTTATTGACAAGAAAACGCCTTAGTGGGTTCTTCTATTATAATTCTCTATGCTCAAGCTAAATGGTTTTATAATCTACATAAGGATAGCCTACAGGTACCCACTATCTCGAAGAAGATATGTTCTTCCTGAGGGGCACTCCACTTACAATTGGTTTTGTTCCAGTTTTGTTTACACTAATTGGCAAACTTATATGTCTCAGAACTCAACAACTTCTGAAAATAACTGACCATGCAGGGGACAAAGCCATTGGTGGTGACTGAAAATTTGCTCATAAGGCAAATTTGTTAAATGAAATAGACTAGAGACTTCCAGATCCAGGAGAGGCAGAGCCTTTGCCCCTTATAATCAGGAAACAGCTCTAGAAGATATGATGATTCTATGTCCTTCAGCATCCCTGAAGGTCTGGAATCTCTGAGGGGGGAATGATCTAGGCAGGCAGATAGGATCAAATTGATTAGATCTGGAAGCTGGAGACCACGCCTTCATCTTGCCCGCTGTGTGATTTCAAGCCCCTACCTGACCTCACCTGTACACCCACCTGCCAATCAGACTATGTAACCACTCTTCTTTGGGAGTAAATAAAAGGCCTGGAGCACAGTGGGCCTTTCCCTTGCTGCCCTGTGCCTTCAGGCGGGTGGCCTTTGGGCCTCTGCCCTGCCTCTGCTTTCCTGCCTTGCTTGCTCCATGTGGCTCTGGCCTGCTCTCTGCCTGGTATGGACTCAACTCAGCTTCTAGACTTCTTTCTCTCCTAATTAAAGCACTCATCTTCCTGTGCATTTCTCTCACTGAATAAAAATGCTTAAAAACTTAAAATAAAATAAAATGTAGTATACCTGGAACCAGACATCCTACTTCCAAGACTTCATGACACGTATCTATATGTACAGATACACAAATGCACAGGATGGTCACTGTAACAGAATTTTATTTAGCCAGTCACTGGAAATAAACTCAATGTCTATCATTAGAAGAAGGTTAGGGGTTGGCATTGTGCCACAGTGGGTTAACCCACCATTTGTGACACCAGCATCCTGTATCAGAACACCAGTTCAAGTCTCAGTTGCTAAGCTTCCAATCCAGCTCTCTGCTAATGTGCCTGGGAAAGTAACAAAATATGGCACATGTACTTGCGCCCCTGCCACCCACAGGGGACACATGAATGGAGTTCCAGGGCCCTGGCTTCAACCTGAACCACCCCCAGTCATTGTGGCCACTTGGGCAGTGAACCAGATGATGAAAGATCGCTCGCTCACTCTCTCCCTTCCTCACCCTCCATCTCCCCTCCCCTCTCCATATCCCTCTGTCACTCTGTTTTTCAAACACATTTTTAGAAAGAAAGTTAAATAAATTATAGTTATGTGGGGAATCCCACAGGAGTCCCAAAAACGAGTCATGGATCACCGCTTACCCAATGATCAAAAGGAGATGAACCGTGGAGAAATCAACCGATAGCCCCAAAAAAGAGTTATAGATTACTGCTGCCCACAAAGAAGTAAAAATAAGAAAAATGGAGTTAATCATGCTAAGCCATAAGCTGATAACATCACTTATGCCAAGCTCAGTGCTTGCCAGAAAGATGCTCCTCATCAGACTGGACAGACATCCCTGGGCAGTCCAATAACGTGTGTGCTATGCACGATAACCTCAAGTTACCTTCCTCCTCGCATGGTGATTGGCAGCACCCGAGGAATACTCCAGATACACACTGTCCTAGACAGTGGGTTGGTGGTACCCTGGGAAACTCCGAGAGGGAGCACAACTGATTGGTGATGCCTGGACCCCTACTGGAGACTCCTCCTTCAGAGTGGCAAGGATAAAAGGGTGTTTTTTCCATGTGTAATATGAAGGAATGTGCCTTGGCCCTATGATTAAGAATAACGTTATATGCTTTGCTATACTTATATTAATATAGTTGCATTGCTTTTGAGACAGCTTTGATGCTAGATGTGTGTTATGATCTGTGGATTAATGAATATAACTATATAGATTGGTATGCACAGTGGTGAAGCCCTAGTGAATTGGTATGAGCAATAAAAATCTTTCATTGGGAAGACAGTCTGTGTCTGTGTGTTCCTTCTTCCCCGGACTCTGATACATTGCCCTTAAGCCCTGTTGAGCTGCGTTATAGTAGGCACTCACGACAAATTAATATGTGATGATGATATGGAATAGAAGATACTAATGTGGACTAGTCACTACATGGTTAACAACCAAATGAAAGATGCAGCAGTGGGTTTCCACTCCAGATATATATCATATATATGCATAAGCCTATAAATGCTGAGAATGTTTTTGGAAGAAGATGAAAAAGACTAGTTGAAAGCAGCTACTATTCTGAGAAAGGACTGATAGTAGGAATCAAACAGTTTTCACTGTATAACCTTAATTTTCTATATTTTTACCATGCCTTTGCCTTACTCAGTTGAAAGAAAAAAAGCAGTTAGAAATGTGTATTTTCCCTGTAAAACTAATCGTGGTGGCAAAACTAAACATATAAATAAAGGTAACAACCAACGTATGATCAGCAATTCATACTCCACATGTTTCCTACCCATTTCTTTGATGTGGGCAGAGAGGAATGATTTCTACCCCATTTCTGGAGCCACAGGGAACCCACGGATTGCCCAAGGTCACTGCAGAGGTCACCTGGAAGAAACCATTCTTACTTTTACCACGCTTTCAAAGAAAAAACGTGGAAGAAGATCGTTGTTTCCAGGTTCCATATCCTGGGGGCTTTTCTTTTCACATCTCCTCCTTCGGCTTTACATGGAATAAAACCACTGGCTCCCTTTTTGAAAAACAACAAAGCAAAAGTGAGTTTTTCAAATAAAGGGGAAAACTCATAAATGTTTGGCAAATCCAGAAAAAAGAAATGATCACAGAGGCCTTTCAGACTAGAGAAGGTGGCCCAAGATAGAGGACAGGGAGACAGCATGGACAGCACCAGATGGCCCTAGACCCTCTGGGGATGTCTCCACATTCTGCATTCTCACTACCTGATCCAAGAAGACAAAGAAGCCCCTAACCTTCCCCATCCAGGAGACCCTGCAGGGATTCCTTGGGTTATCAGAAGACGGTTTCCAGCAGCTTTTTTCCCACCAGACGAGATGAATAGGAAAAAAATAAAAAGGGGTTGAGCATTTGGTGCAATGGTTAAGACGCTTTTTGGGATGCCTCATCCCATATTGGAGTCCCTGGGTTTGAATCCAGACCCTGTTTCTGATCCAGCTCCCTCCCATTTCTGCCCTGGGAGGCAGCAGGTGATAGCTCAAGTACTTAAGTCCCTGCCGCTCACAGACAGACCTGGACAGAGTTCCTGACTCCTGGTTTCAGCCTAACCCAGCCCAGGCTATTGTGGCCACTGAGGGAATGAACCAGCAGGTGAAAAATCATTTTCTCCCTCTCTCTCTCTCTCTGTCTTTCAAATAAATAACTTTTTAAAAGTGGAAAGTGTTACCAAAATGGTAACAACAGAAGGATCTCTGCCCGTTGTGACTTCATGGAAATGCTGTGGCTAAAACTCTGAGATGAGATGATCTCGACGGGCGGGCTCCCTGTCACTAAATGGGTACATCACTGCAGGCACTTTCTTTGGCAATACTAAGACACTGAATCTTGGGTCAGTGCAAACAAGACATGGCTATGCGTGCCCCTCAGGGGAGTGCTCACAATGTAGTAATCTATTGTTATGTGAAGATGATATGCATACATACATACATATTCTGCATATCCATCACACATAAAAATATATATGTAATATATGCCATATATATGATACATAGTATCAGTGGTCTTTTCTGAGTACTCAAATGGACTTTTTAAAATTCATTATAGGGAGGGAGCCGGCGCTGTGGCTCACTTGGTTAATCCTCCTCCTGTGGTGCCGGCATCCCATATGGGCACTGAGTTCTAGTTCTGGTTGCTCCTCTTCCAGTCCAGCTCTCTGCTGTGGCCCAGGAGGGCAGTGGAGGATGGCAACAAGTGCTTGAGTCCCTGCACTTGCATGGGAGACCAGGGAAAAGCACCTGGCTCCTGGCTTCAGATCGGCACAGTGTCAGCCATAGCAGCCATTTGGGGGGTGGACCAACAGAAGGAAGACCTTTCTCTCTGTCTCTCTCTCTCTCTCTCTCACTGTCTAACTCTATCTGTCAAATTAAAAAAAAAGTATAAAAAAAATTCATTATGGGGGCCAGCACATAGGCCCCATAGCCGGTATAGCTGCTATGGGGCATAGCAGGTAAAGCTGCCACCTGCAGTGCCAGCACCCATATGGGCACTGATTCGAGTCTCAGCTGCTCCACTTCTGATCCAGCTCTCTGCTGTGGCCTGGGAAAGCAGTAGAGAATAGCCCAAGTCCTTGGGCCCCTGCACCCATGTGGGAGGCCTGGAAGCAGCTCCTGGCTCCTGGCTTCAGATCGGCCCAGCACCCATGATCACAGCCATCTGGGGAGTGAACCAGCAGATGGAAGACCTCTCTCTATGTCTCTGTCTCTCTATAACTCTGCCTTTCAAATAAAATAAATAAATCTTTAAAAAAATAAAGTTCATTGTGTTTTTTCATATTTTCCAAATGTTGCAGTTTTCTGCAACATGCATTTACTTTATATTCAGAAAAAATAATTCTAATAATAACTATAGAGTTTTAAAAGAGAACGCCATTGGAATGAGGGTGTAGACAAGATATACATGACGCCCTGCCTAAAGTCAGGCTCCAGAATTACACCCACTTTGGCAGGCATTTCCATGGCCTTATTCCTCTAGACTGGTATCTGTCAACAAACCTCTAACACCCTGAATTGACATTCCCTTTAAATAGGACCACTGGGTGGTAACCCAAATAGCTTTTTATCTAAGAATGTGTGGTCAGCTTTCTTCCAGTTGACATGTAGAGTTGTTGACAACATGTCAACATTTACAGTATGTTACAGCTATTGTCCTTCACTTCGGGTAGAATTAATGGTGTCCAAACAGATACAAATCAAACAAAGGGGTTTAGTGGTGACTTTTCTGCTCCAGTCCCTGAGAAGGACTCATTCCTAGGCCAAAGTTCAGCCAGGTTCCTAGGGCCCTCATTTTGACTAAGCCTTACCCTTGGTCTGTTGAATCCAGATTCAGCACAAATCCTTCTAAGGCAATTTAGCAAGAACCCCCACCCTCGATATCCAACCAAGTTCTTCTTGCCTACCCTTGAAACCTAGCAAAACTCCTATTAATAATCGTCCAGGCTCTCCCACAACCTGCCTGCTGGCTACACATCCCCAGTTGCCCTTGCTGTATTCGAAGTCGGGTTCAGTCTCTCTCCACTATCGCAATGGTCTTGACTTCTTTTGCAATAGTATTCAACAAAGTCACCCTTGCAATTTCTAGCAAGTGTTTAATGCAATTGCTCTTTAACACTACATGTTCCAGCAGCACCAGCATTACCTGGGACCTTGCTAGAAATGGAGAATCTTAGACCATACCCCAGACTCATTGAATCAGAATCTGTACTTTAACAAGATCCCCAGGCAATCTATATGGACATTAAAGTGTAAGCAGCATGGCTTTTATCAGCATGACTCCATATCCTCCAATACTTATAGGTTCTTAATTCCAGATTTTCAGAGTACTCTCCCTCCCTAGCATCAATCATTCACACCTGAGCAAACTGAGAATCATTGCTTTGTGCCCTGTCTCATTTTAATGCTCTCTTTAACCTCTGTATTCCCTCATCTCTGGATTCCATTTTCCATGGGCTCCGCATTCAGCATGAATTTCCAATCATTCTGCTCTCTATAGTTGCATGGATCTGAGGTGAAGGGAATTTTTCCAGAGTGGTAGAGAGAAGAAGAATAAGAAACCCTAACCAAGGTATGGCCTGGGATGGACCTTCACAAGGCAATCAGACAGTCAACACGCCAGAGATTAGTTACCTGGTATATTCTCACCAGTGTTTTTCCCCCACTCCACCTTGGTTATAACAAAGACACCTTCTAGTATACTGGAGAGTTAGGATGGGAAGCAGGAGTGAACTAGCTTTGCCAGACATGTGACATGCATAATCATTTGACCAAATCAAACTAGATATGGAGAGGAGGAATCCAAGCCATTCATTCAGTGTCAAGAGGCCAAGTAAGCCTGAATTGGGCTTTCCAGAACATGTTTATACTGAAAAACGTGTTGTTTAAAAAAAACTCTTTTGATCTGTATTCAGTTCCTTCAAAACACCCTTACTATATGCCAATCTGAGGTTTCTCATTGCCTGCTCAGAAAGTATCATGAAGTCATTAAAGCACTCTAGATTAGCAAAATATTCCTTCTTGATGTTTCTTTCTTATATTTCTCTGTGGATTTCAAGGAGATCATGAGTATATCCCAGTGACAAAATTTTGATTCATCCACCTCTCTATTTCCTGCATGTCCATCCACCCCTCATTGTTCCCTAGCAAAGACAATATCTCTCTCCTCCAAACTAAGTCATTGGCCTTTACTTCCCTCTAAGTTATGGTCCCATTTAATCCTACGCTATAGTTAGGTGTGCTTTAAGAATCTCTATGGTTTTGACTGTGAGCTCCCTGAGAGCAGGGCTGAGCAGCCCTCCAAACCTGGTCCCAGGCCCTGCGCATGGAAAGCCCTCCATAAATGATTCCTGAAAAAGTCCTAAAGCTTTCTTCCAACCCTGAAAAAGAGCCCCCAGCCGGACTTTGATTTGACTGAACTAGACTGTGATTGGAACTGAAAATGAAATGGCATCAGTCTGGTCCAGAATCCCTGCCAGGGCTTGCAGCTACAAAAACTACTGACAACACTCTTTACAGTGCACTCTCAAAAGACTTTCTTTGGCCTCTGAATGTACTGGTGCTTTTGAAAAGGATGCAAGCCCTTCCATGCCTGCTGAGTTCCATTTTATAATCCACTGCAACCATTAATCAGAAAAAAAGACTCAAATTCTATTACTTTAGCCATTTTCTTATTCAGAACTAGGAATAGCCCCTAGGAGGTGAGGCCTCCAACCTCTCAGGCAGGAGAGAAATAAAAACCTTTACACACTCCTTTTTCAGACTTATGGAAGACCAGGGTTGGAGTTCTACCAGACACAGGCAGCCACATGGTTCCAGATCAGTTCAAATGAGAAGCCCGTTGTTTGAAGGCTTTAGTGGATGAAGGTCCAAGTTCAAAAAGATGCCATACTCACCCCCGTTGAGGTTTCCAGTTAAGCCAATAACCCAATGAGAGTCCTTGATGAACCTTGAGGCAATCCTCACAGCCAGTTATATGGACTTCATGCTCCCCAAGTGACACAACCTGCCATGCTGAGGTGAGTGCCTACTCCTGTTTCTGAGCAAAGGGCACAGGCTAAGTGGTCCTGAGGAGAGAAGGCTTCAAACCACAAAGTCCACCAACCTCACTCTTTATTCTCTGTGTCCTTCCAGGAATTTACTTTCACCCATTGTCCCACCATGAGGAGAGCAGCAGCAGCCTTTCAGTACTGCCATCCTTTCAGGGGGCATTGGCTGATTAATCTGCCTCATGTTGACCCCTTGTCAACTCCAAGAGTATCATCCAGCTCCTAAACCACTCTCTTCTGACATGGCAAGGGTCCCAGGCCAGGCCAATCTTGACGCCCATGTCCCTGGCAACAGCGGGTGTTCTGAGAGGGCATGACTCCAGGTGGGAACTGATGCACTCCCTCTCTTGGGGCCACTGAGCTAGGAGGATGGGAACCTGAGGCTGTAGTAAGGAAAGACCTGTCTACAGACAGAAGTCAAAATGGAGGCGGGTTAAAAAATGGGAAGACATACATAAATCTCATGTCCAAGGCTCTGAATCCTTTAGTTTTTCTCTTGATCTTGCAAGCTGCACATCCTCTTTTGTTTAAGCTAGTTGATGTTGGGTTTTTATAGTATGCAACAAAGGTAGTCTTGACTAATATACTCTCTGAGTTTCCTTCCAACTAGGAAAGACACTTGAGGGAACACGACCCCTTCTTAATTTAAGCACAAGGAAGGAGTCAAAATAAAAAAAGGTACAAAGCTGCAGACTTGTAGTCACTGTAGAGGATGGCTACGGCAAACTGAGGAAAGCTGTCCTAAATGATAAGATGAGTAATAACTACAACTACAGTGACAACAACTAATGTTTTGGGACACTGAAGCCAAAGACTTGGTGAAGCTGATCCTATCTCCCTGATCAAAGCTCACTGAAAAAAAAAAATGGACAAGGCTTTGATTAAATCTAGCCAAATAGCAAAGATGAACTGAACTAAAACATCAGGCAGAACTGAAGCACAAGACTGCCATTTTGGTGCATTTCAATGGACCCAGTAAAAGAAGACGTGTTGTCCAAGAACTGCTAAGAGAGAGTTAGGAAGCGGGCACTTCCTTATGGAAAAGCAGAGGGAAGACAGGAAGTAGCTCTCGTTCCCCTCTTCAATGTCCAGCTACACACTCTCTATGTCCCGCCACAGAGCTGGACAGTGTTCTTCTGCACCTGCTTAACAACCCTCCTTTTCCACTTGAGACACTCCATTTGCATTCTGACTTGGTATAGCAGGACAAATGAACAGCTATTGCGATGGTTGGCACCAGAATATTTTTAAATGTTATATGCTTTTATAAAATTCAGCTATATTAAGAAATACACTTTGTGGCCGGCACCGTGGCTTAACAGGCTAATCCTCCACTTTGCGGCGCCGGCACACCAGGTTCTAGTCCCGGTTGGGGCGCCGGATTCTATCCCGGTTGCCCCTCTTCCAGGCCAGCTCTCTGCTATGGCCCGGGAGTGCAGTGGAGGGTGGCCTAAGTGCTTGGGCCCTGCACCCGCATGGGAGACCAGGAGAAGCACCTGGCTCCTGGCTTCGGATCAGCGAGACGCGCCAGCCGCAGCGGCCATTGGAGGGTGAACCAACGGCAAAAAGGAAGACCTTTCTCTTTGTCTCTCTCTCTCACTATCCACTCTGCCTGTAAAAAGGAAAAAAAAATTAAAAAAAAAAAGAAATACATTTTGTTTCACTGCTTTTTGTGAAGAAGGCCCTAACCTGCCTTATAAGGAGATCAATAAGAGCACAATAAATTAATATATTAGAAGTAAGCAAAGAGATGTGAAAAAAGGAAGAAGATACCACAGCAGGAAGCTGTAGCCTGCAGGTTAGGTTATCATTGAGAAGTTCCCTCTGGTGAGACAGCCAAGAAGTTTTAAGAACAGAGTGTCAAATCAATACTTTTTTTTAACAGTTAGGAGCCAGCACTGTGGTGCAGCAGGTTAAAGACCTGGTCTGCAGTGCTGGCATCCCATATGGGCTCCAGGTTGAGTCCTGGCTAATCCACTTCTGATCCAGCTCTCTGCTGTGGCCTGGGAAAGCAGTATAAGATGGCCCAAGTCTTGGGCCCCTGCACCCGCATGGGAGACCCAGAAGAAGCTCCTGGCTCCTGGTTTTGGATCAGTGCAGCTCCGGCCATTGTAGCCATCTGGGGAGTGAACCAGCGAATGGAAGACCTTTCTCTCTCTCTCTCTCTCTCTACCTCTGCCTCTCTGTAACTCTGCCTTTCAAATAAATAAATAAATCCTTAAAAATAGATTTATTTATTTACTTAAAAGTCAGAATTACAGAGAGAAAGGTAGAGACAGAGATAGAGAGAGATCTTCCATCTGCTAGTTCACTTCCCAGATGGCCACAACAGACAGTGCTGAGCCAGGACAAGACTAGGAGCCAGGAGCTTCTTCTAGGTCTCCCACATGTGTAGCAGCAGCCCAAGTGGTTGGGCTGCTTTGCCCAGGGAGCTTTGCCCATTAGCAGGGAGCTGGATTGGAAGCAGAGCAGCTGAGATTTGAACCAGCATCCATATGGGTGCTTACATCACAGAGAGTGGCTTTATCCACTATGCCACAACACCAGCCCCCAAATCTACACTTTAAATTTTACACTTAACACAGATAGGCATCTTCCATACCATCAAACTTTAATAAAGTCTGTCAACGCATGTGTACAAGTTAAAAGAAGAAAACAAGGTAACAGGGTGAATACCATGTTCAAGCTGGCACAAATATAAAAGAGAATATTGGAATGGGGTGGGGGGTAAGGCATGAGATGTGCATGAAATCACCAGCAGTAGAAGCTAGAGATAGGAGACCCACCATCCTACTCAGATTTCCACAGAATTTGGGGGAAGAACACAGACTTTTCATATGATTTGGAATACAAGTCCTTAGAGAAATCACCTAAAACCCTAGGCTTCCTAAGCCCTTTGCCAGTGACGCTGACTTGAATGCCAGGCAGTATTTTCACATACCTTGCAGACTCATAAACTTGAGCTCTTTGAGGACAGGGTAGTGTCATTCATCCCAGTGCCTGACATAATACCTGGAACACATTTTTTAAATCAATAATAAACTTAATTTTTTAGAACAGCGTTAGAGTTACAGAAAACTTGCAAAGACAGTATAGGTTCCCTAAATCTCACACCCAACTTCTGCTATTATTAACATCTTCCATCAGTATAGTAAATTTGTCATGATTAATGAACCAATGGTCATACATTATTAACTGAACCCCATACTTTATTTAGATTATTTTAGTTTCCACCTAATGTCCTTTTACTGCTCCCGGCTCCCATCCAGGATACCACATTCTATTAGTCATCATGTCTTTTTAGGCTCCTCTCAGCTGTGACAGTGTCTCAGCATTGCCTTGTTTTTGATGACTTTGGCAGTCTGGCAATGCTGGTCAGGTATTTCATAGAATGTTTCACAGCCGGGATTTATCTAATATTTTTCTCATGATTAGTCCTAGGTTTTGGAGTGGAAGACCACTAAAGTAGAGTGCTTCCCTCATCTCATCACATCAAGAGTGCACGCCAACAACATGACTTTTCACTGTTAATTTCCTCTTAGTCACCTGACGGAGGCTGTGTTTGCCTGGTTTCTCACTGGGAAGTTATTTCCCCTTCCCTCTCCTTCCATAATTTACTCTTTGGAAGAAGTTGTGACACATAGCCCACAGTAAAGGACTGGGGAATTTGCTCCGCCTCCTTTGGGCAGTATTATCTGCATAAATTCTTTGGACTTCCTCTGCATAAGATATGTATGTATCCAGCAGACTCCTAGAATGACATTCGCAGTAAATAAGACTCTGACCTCAGAATCAAACCTTAAGGCTTCCTGGTCAGGCTGAAAAGCCTGCGAGAACATTTCAGGTATGGAAAGACAAGACTCTGTGACAAAAAAAAAAATCCTACACGGAGGATCTCTGTGAGATCTCAGAGGAAAGAAAGGGTCATCAAAGAAGGAGACACTCTTCTATGAAGGGAGAAGAGAACATCCACTTCACTTATGGCTGTGTCCAAATACCAATGGAGTCTATGGTCACAAAAGGCTTCCATAGCCTTGGAAGCCCATGGCAAGAACCTCAGATGATCACTGATGTCATAAAAAAGAGTGTTAATTGTTAAAGGAACAACAGTAGTCACTGTGCACTTGCTTCCCATGTAGGACCTCTGTCCCTATTGAATTGTAATATGAGAATCAACTGCAAATTCTCTCCCCAAACTGTACTCTATATGTTGTGTGTGGGCATGGGTGCAAATTGTTGAAGTCTATGATTAGCATAGAGTTGGTCCTCTGTATATAAAGACATACTAAAAATGAACCATAATGAAGAGATGGGAAAGGGAACAGGAAGTGGGATGGGAGCTGGGGGGGGGGGGACGGAGTATGGGGGAAAGAACCACTATATTCCTAAAGTTGTATCTATGTAAAAATGCATTCATTAAATAAAAATTTTTTAAAAAGATACGTGTATATAGTCTCCCTTATTTATGTATTCAATCATTTACATCAGAATGGACACATGAATATTGATTTTATACCCAGAGTTATTAGCTAATCTTTATTTTATTGATGAAATGTTTCCACCTTTGGCCATTGGGAGGTCTTTCAGTTGGCTCCTATGTCCCTTTGAGATCACCAATCATTGTGAGGATGGGGGTGGGGAGTGTTGTTTGGTTTTGTTAGGGAGAATTGGGATTTCTGTTTATTTTTATGTGGGGTTTTTGTTGTTGTTGTCATTTTTGAGAACTTCCTTATTTTTGGGCACACAGATACTCCAGGCTTTACTGGCCTATTTGCTATCCCAAGTCTTAGACTTCCTGGGGCACCTCATATTCAGTGATTGATGGAAGTGTGATGTAAAGGCTCACCCATTTCAGATCAATCAAGGTCAACCGTGATAGATTACTTATGCTCAAAGCTCCCCAGGCTTTCCCAGGCCTACATCATTGATGTTCAACTTTTCCCCTACCCAATCCTGTTTCCTCCTTCTCTACTGACAGGTGCTGATTTCTGATAAATATCCTGTACACCAAACTCTACCTTGGTGCCTATTTCCAATAACCCAACATATGACTCTCCTTATAAAGTGAACTCATTTTCCACAGCACTTCATGAATGACAGGGTAGATTTTTTTTTTTTCCTATTAGATCAGCTTCACCAAAAAAAAAAAAAAAAAAAAAAAAAAAACAAGGGCATGGGCATGGAGGGAGAACAATACAAAAATTTTCTCACCATTTTGTTATCACTTGAGAATGCTCAATTTTGGCACATGGTTGCAGGATGAGATGTATTTGACATTATCACTTGATAGAGATTCTTCCAAAGCTCCTTGCCCCACATTGCAGGGTAATACAGCCACACTAACAGAGATTCTGGGACTATGAAAATGCCTGGCTCCTATTTGTCGACAAGAGTGGAATTCAAATGGGGAGATGTTACAACCAGAAATCCTCTTCTCAAAGCAGCACCAGACGAGAAGCCAAAGGTTACAAAAACGAAACTCAATTTGAAATCAGTAAGAGGGTTATCAGGATCCAATGAAACAGAGTGCTACCACCCAGAACAGTATCTCACAGATCAATATACATGTTCAGTCAATACTTTCTGGATGAATTAATGAATACTAATTTGGAATCAGTAGCTCTGGCCTCTGGTCTCAGATTTTGGACACATGGTATACTACTGAGGGCAAACTAAAACTGAAATGGGCCATTTTCACTTCCATGAATTCAACTCTCAAGCATTCCGCACACTGACACTCTATATATTGAACTTTTTTACATCTGTAGATGTAAATATAATTCAGAGTATCATTGCTGGCTAACATATTTCCATTTTAGCAGTATCCCCATCTTTGAAGGCAAAGCAATGTTTATGAATATTTCATCTAATTTTGTTCTTATTAGGTTTCAAACATGAATGAATAAATAAAAATGAAGGTGCTAATGCCCATGATAGAAGCATAGATCTCATTAACTCAATACAGTTGCAGCAGATAGAAATCACTAGGCCTATGGAAAGTGATAATTCATTAGCCTTAATCAGATGCTCATTGACTTCAGGCTGGTCAACCTTGTGGTCTGCTATGAAGGGAAAATTAAATGAAAGGACATGTATGAAATCTATACTCATAAATCATCCAGGTTGATAACTAAAAGGCAAGATGTAATTAGGGATGGTAGAATGGTTTCACCTCTCTGGTTACAGAAGCTACATGTAATCTTGAGAAGTTTTATACCTTTGACTTTTGCACAAGTTTGAGAATATGATGCACAAAATCAGGGAGATGGTTCAGTTACTGCATAGGCTACTAGTCTTACAGAGTCATACATCTCACCCTACACAATAAAATATGGGATTGGGTTCTAGTCTGTCATATTTAAATAAACCTTGTTAATTTGTAAGTCTAAGTCTACTGAGGGTTTTGTTGACCTAACACAAATATGTATAGGGATAGGGAAAGATATGGGTTATGAGGATGCATGTAGAAACATATACCTAAGCACTTTAACAAACTCCTTTTTCTGTAATGCAGTCTATGAGGAAGGATGTTTAGAAACAAAGAAGAAAGTATGGAAAGAATAATGGGATAGTGAAGAGAGAAAGGGGGAAGCAGACTCCTAGGTCCAATGCCCAGCCCTTCTCTTGAGATTGACCACGTCCCTTTTTTCAGTACTAGATCAATCATCTTCGTATTTTTTTCTTTTACCTCTTACTCAACAATTCATCATGAAGGCATGAACCCAGTTACCCTAGGATCATTTATTTTAGACAGGATTTTGGTTCCCAGTCACTCCATGTGAAGAGATTCAAGCCTAGAAGGTGAAGAAAGCTCAGCCTTTGACCTGACCACACCCTGGTCGTCTGAGGCCAATGGAGAGAAGAGGATGGTGGCCTTTTACCACATCTTTTCAATGAAATGCTAGATGTAATGCAGCCATTTAAATATTTTCTTTTTTTAATTTTATTTTATTTTTTTTTGACAGGCAGAGTGGATAGTGAGAGAGAGACAGAGAGAAAGGTCTTCCTTTTTGCCATTGGTTCACCCTCCAATGGCTGCTGCGGCTGGCGCATCACGCTGATCCGAAACCAGGAGCCAGGTGCTTCTCCTGGTCTCCCGTGCGGGTGCAGGGCCTAAGCACTTAGACCATCCTCCACTGCCTTCCCGGGCCATAGCAGAGAGCTGGCCCGGAAGAGGGGCAACAGGGATAGAATCCGGCGCCCCAACCGGAACTAGAACCCGGTGTGCCGGCGCCGCAAGGCGGAGGATTAGCCTGTTAAGCCACGGAGCCAGCCTAAATATTTTCTTAAATACTGAAATCATTTATTGTCAGCATGCTCCAATATTTTACTGATGACAAGAAAGCATTCTGAAGAACACACAATAGGCATTTCTTTTTTCATTTGAAAATTTAACATTCATGGTTTGGCCAATTTATGAGAGATCTTGGAGGACCACGACATGAAGCAATTCATAATTTTGCTAAAGCAAAATGGAATCACCTGTACTATAAGCTGGTGTGCTGCAACCTATTTTTTCAATGAGGTATCATGGGAAATAGTCTGCCTACCAATGTTGCGCAATGGCTTGCTTCCCCACCTGCAGTAGACTGCTCATTTCACCTTCCCTCTCTTTCTTGCTGAGAGCCCCTCAGTATCGTCCATGACAGTAGTAGATCCAATCTCTACTTCATCCATTCCCTTTATGTCTAAGTATTGCCCTATGAATCCAGTTCTGACTAAAGAGATGTAAGAGGAGGCCATTTGGAAAACTTGTAGGAAAAAATGTGCTTTCCCATCAAAAGGACACATATGGCACAAACCATCACTGACACTTTCCTGCCTTCAACATGGCCAAAAAGTCTAAAGTTCTGGCAGCCTTCATGCAACCATGAGGCAAGGAGTAACAGAGGAGGTTGGGTCTAGGCTTTCATAGAAGGGCTGTCTTGAAGCAAAAGCAATGAGTAACACAGAAAGAATTGCAGTGACAATAGGTCCTGACATTTTAGAGACACTGAACCAACACTTCTAGACTTCTAGAATGCATGAGAAAAATAAAATTCTATCTTAAGTCATCGTGAGTCAGTATATCTGCTTCATATGTCCAAATACAAGTACATTATTCATAAAAACAAAAAGACTATCAAGATCCAGGGGAACTTGGTGACTCTGAGACAAGAACACAGTGAGTGTGTGTAAACAAATGGTAACCCCCATGACACTTCTGAGACAACTCTACACATATCATGGAACTCTCAGCTAAACAGGAACTCCAACTACGCAGACATAAAGATTACTCTTCCATACAAAGGGCAATAAAATTCAGCTCAATTAAACTAACAGTGTTGGAAGCACCTACTATAAGCCAGATCATAGGAGAGAAGCTGGGGACAAAAGAAGGAGTAAAGGTCATGGCCACTAAGATATCATACGCCATGATAAGACAGTAAGCTGCTAATTCCCCATTTTCAGGAGAATTCATTCCAGGTAGAGATGTAACGAATTCTTCTCGCCTTTGGAGTTGCAATGTGTCTCTGTCTGTATCACCAAGCCAGATGCTGTTTACTGTACCTCATGCTGGGGGTTGGGGGTGGATAGGCTCGTTAACTTACTATTCATCCTCAGTCTATGCGATTCTTCAAGCTGGATGCCCAGCCTGGATGTCAACATTTTACAAATAACAATTGAAGTTGTCAGTTATCTTGATGAGCAGCACTCCAGTGAAAGAACAGCATAATTGGGGGGTGAAGTGTTAGTGAGCTAATTTTTTTAACCAGCAACAGGAACAAAACATCTTTCTGGGGATAATGTATTTACTGTTATTATTTGGTGTGTAGCACATAAGACCCAAATAATACAAAAGTGAAAATATAAATTCCTCAGCTTTTAGGAGAGGCAGACCATATAATCTCCTAGGTTTCAAAAAATACAGAGATTCACAGAACCGTATTTCTTTCTTTCTTTTGTTTCTTTCTGCCTGGTTTTAAACAGAAAAAAACCTGGTGCTTATTTTTCTTGGGTGTTTGTATGCTTAAATACAAGGCAGCAAGACTATAAAAAGACTTCAGTGTTAAAGCCTCAAGGCAATGATGATATGAATTTAAATGATCTATGGCATTGTCCTCTCACACACTGGATGGATCATTATTAAGTCAACCAAAATGTAATTTCTAGTATCCTTCCCATTCCTCCAGGTCTATCAATCTAAGACTCCAGCAATTTGCCAAATCCTGATCTTCCTTTAAAAACCAACTCAGATGCCACAACCCCAGTGAAGCCTTCTCTAGCCGCCCCCCAAGCAGTGCTAACATTTCTTTTCTCCTAATGTCCATCTGTCTTCTGCCTTTTCTCCTGTTTGCCCCTTCTGAAGCCACATTCTATTTGCTGGTCTGACTTTCAATAGTGAGGTCCTATGAGATACAGACTGAATTTATTCACCTTTGTATCCCAGGGCCTTGTACACTTTCTGGCACATGAACACCCTCAGTAAGTGATGGCTGAATGGGAAAAGGAGAGAATGAGAATGGAAGGAGGGGACATCCTGGTGGGTGACTACTCTCAAAAGAGCTCCATGGTAGAGTAAGGGCAAAAGGCTCCAAATAATCCCAGCAGAGGGCAGCAGAGAGCTTAGGAGCAGAAACTTCAGGGAAGGATAACTAATTCCCAGGAAGAACTTTTCCTGGAATTACAGATAAAAAAAGGCCACATAGCAGAGTAGGGAAAACAAGCCCGGTGACACCAAAAATCAGGGAACACAGCATTGTCACATGCAGTGGGATACACAGGTAGGATACCAAATCTGACAGAAGTGTTTGAGGACATTAAGAAACAAAAGGGACCCACATAGTGAGTCCAAGATTATTGGAGTAGATTGTGTTGTGTGAGATAAGACCTCATTGAAAGTTCCACAGCCCTGGCCCCAGCAGGGGTTGTCCCTCAAGTGATCGCAAGGTCTTGGTAGTCAGGAGGGAAGTAAGAGAGGGCAAAGTCTGAGAATTTGCATTCTAGCAAGCTCTCAGGTGACACTGATGCTATTAGTCTTTCACTCACATTTGAGAATCACACAGTCTGGGTCACTAATCAGAATCCAGGACTTTGGTGAGATAGAAAGATCGATTGTCAGAGGCAGGAGTTGAGCAAAGAGAGAAACCCTGAATAACAAGGAGACGTTTCTGCTGCTCAGCTCAAAAATCTAAGAGCACAGGGCCTGAGCGGAAGAGGGGGAACAGCTGTATTTTGAAATAAACCAAGCTTCCCCCTTACCCCTCTTGAAACTGAAGCAAGTCACACCTTATTTCGCCACTCAGGACTAAAATACATGGCTCCCTATCAACTGCAAAAGCCTCTCAACTAGCCCAACTACCACCTAATCCAATCAAGTACACCCTCACTGAACAAAATCCCAAAGCTCAATTATCCACAGGCAGAAAAGTAAAAACAAACCCAAACTCATACTCAAACCCACAGAATTTTGGTACTGGATTGCATTTTATTGTTACAAAGTGTGATCTATGGACTACATTAATAAAAACTCATTAAAATGCAGAATCTTAACCCCTACTCTAGACCTACTGTGTCAGAATACACATTTTTAACAAAATCTCCCTTGTATCACTAAATTTTAGCATTGTCTCCACCATCTAGGCATTGCCTGCATCTCCAACCATAACCCAAGACCCTCTCCACCCAGACAACTATGTTCATCATACCAACCTTCCTCCTGCTCCTCAAATAAGCCAGGCTCACTCACCATGTAGAGTCTCGGTTCTGTCTGTCTGTCTGGAACCATGCTGGATTTTCTTGACATCCAGATCTTGATTTAAAAATCAGCTTTTCAGAGAGGCCTTCCCTCAGTACCCAAAGCAAATTAAATATCTGAGCTCTCTCAAACATGATGCAATGTTGCTTCCATGCCCCCCCCCCATTGTTCTCGCCACCTTGAGCATGCATTAGAATCACCTGGGGAACTTGTGAACCCACAGATCCCTGTGCCCAGCCAGAGTCAGTAGATCTAGGCAGAGTCTGAGAATTTGCATTCTAGCAAGCTCTCAGGTGACACTGATGCTATTAGTCTCGCACTCACATTTGAGAATCATTCACACTGTCTTAAGAGGTGGTGATATTTTTCTTTATCACTTTTTCTATAGAATTATCTCAACTCCTCCAGTTCCATGACAGAAGGAAGTTTGTATGAGAATACTGCTCACCCTATATCTCTAGTGAATACTAGGTGCCTTTGAATATTTCTTGAATAAAGAACAAATTGATTAGGAGCCAATTCTTTTAATTATGAGTTTTATATCATTTTTGGACCTAATCTACTTTAGCAACAACTTTGCAATCCATCCTGTACTGACAGCTAATCAGCCCTGAGATTGGTATCCATCAACCATAGTTCAACTAACAAAACTGTAAGCTACATGCAGAGTTGACTGTATTTTATCTACATCTCTCTGATTGACAGGATTTAGGTTTTAGACTTGATTAGTTCATCTTTTATGTGAGGACAAAGATAACCATCTAGTACCCTACTGAAGAAACAGCCACTTCTTTTAACAACAGGAATTCAATGGTATTCTCTTTAAATTAAGTCCAACATCCTTACATACAAAATTGAAAAGGAGAAAGTAAACAATATCATATATTCATCCAGGAGAAAGTAAACAATGCCATATATTCATACAGCCACTCTTTCATACTCTGCAAAGTAGCATTTCTCATATACATCAGAACCAAATACTTCATCATAAGGCTTAACTAATCATTATGAATACATCTCAATAAGAGGGCTCCTATATTGCTCATAAAAGGATGGTTAACCTAATGATTGATTTGAGCATGGCTCTAAGGAGACTTACCAAATCACATGTTCCTAAAGTTACCGATGGGATCAGCACATTGCCCAGTCCCTCTGTCACCCCTCTATCTTCTAATCACAAACAGTGCTGCTGGAACCGTCCATTTATGAGTCTACTGATAACTGTGTTACTCTGCTGCTCCTGTCAAAACCACCACCTCCTCCCCTTCCTGTCCTGTTCCCCCTGACAGGCATTACCTATACCTGGCTCTTTGTCCCCACCAGACTCTGGATTTCATTTTCTCTGAGAGCCAGATTTGTCTTCATGTCTTTAATGATGAGGCAGAAATCCTCCCTGCATATTAACAGCCATAATCAAAAACCAGGTTTGCGACTAACTTCACTGGGTTGGTCACTGGGGGGAGCACCTGGGGAGATGGAAGGTGAGAAGAGTGGCCTTGTTAATTAAGCCAGATTCAAGGTGTCTGGAATCAAGTGCAAGCATCTGAGGCTAAATGTCAAAGTCCAGGAGCCAGCTCATAGAATGAAAAACTCTGTCAGGATGCTGACAAGCAGACAGCAGGGACTGGGGAGACGCTGGCTCTCTGTGGTTCAACTGTGTCATAGCCATCCTTCCTGAGTGCTAAGGACCAGGATCTGCTTGAAGAAAGCAGGTGTCCTGTGAGATCGGCTCCTTCCTGACTACACTTGTAAGACATTATTGAATGCACTGACACAGATGGAAATAAGCATCTGAAATGAACACTTCATCACAAGTCAAGGGCTGAGACAAAAATCAAAGGCAATATTAGGGCAGGCACTGTGGCACAGTGGGTTAATCCTCCACCTGCGATGCCAGCATCCCATATGGGCACTGGTTCTAGTCCCGGCTGCTCCTCTTCCAATCCAGCCCTCTGCTATGGCTTGGGAAAGCAGTAGAAGATGGCTCAAGTCCTTGGGCCCCTGCTCCCACATGGGAGACCGGAAAAAGCTTCTGGCTTCCAATCGGCACAGCTCCGGCCCTTGCAGCCATTTGGGGAGTGAGCAAGCAGACGGAAGACCTTTCTCTCTGCCTCCCCCTTTCACTGTCTGTAACTCTGCCTCTCAAATAAATAAATAAAATATTAAAAAAGACAATATTAATTCAATAACGCCAATTTGAAGGCTTTGAAGTTTCACTTTTGCTTTATTAATTACAAAACATGTTGACTTGATTTTTTTTTTTTTAAGATTTATTTGAAATACAGAGTTACAGAGAGAGGCAGAGCCAGAGAGAAAGAGAGACAGGTCTTCCATCCGATGGTTCACTCCCCAGATGACCGCAATGGGTGGAGCTGCACCAATCCAAAGCCAGAAGCTTCTTCCAAGTCTCCCACATGCGTGCAGGGGCCTAAGGACTTGGGCCATCTTCCAGTGATTTCCCAGGCCACAGTAGAGAGCTGGATCAGAAGTGGAGCAGCCAGGACTTGATTCAGCGCCTATATGGGATGCCGGCACTGCAGGCTGGGACTTTAACCCGCTGTGCCACAGTGCCGGCCCCTTGACTTGATTCTAAATTGAAGTTACTTAATGTTATTTTTAAACATGTTGTTTTGGTTTTCAAGACAGGAAAAAAAAATTTGGGTATAGGAACTGACTAATGAGCATTAGTTCTGGCTTTTGATGCTTGGTTTCTTTTCTAGGTGTGGCTTGTTGGTTCATGTAAAATAAGCATTCAGCTGACTCTGGATCATTTATTTTTGTCCTTTTTTATACTCCCAACAGCCCTATGAAGTAGGCAGAGCAGATATTAGTAATCTTTACTACTCCGTTTTACAGTGTAAAACACTCAGACTCAGAGATACCAATGACTTGCCTAAGATTCCTGCTATGAAGTAGTGGAGTTTGGACCCCATTAGTGCTGGGAAGGGAGCTCTTGGGGACAAAAAATTCCACCAGTGAGTTCAGCTACTGGCCATTGCACAGCCTTGGAATAGCCTCTTCCATGGTTTCTTCGACTGGGTGTGCTCCCTGGCAGCCTTATTTATGGCCAATGAGCCTAGAACTCAGACTGCCTTCTCACATACCTCACTGTCAGCTTCTACAACTCCTTCTCTTTACTTTCAGGTGCCATAAAAGATCCTTTTTCCAACCCAAATGATGCTGGTAACTTCAGCTTCAGCTGCAAATGGTTCTTAAACTGAAACTGCTCTGGTGGTTGGTGTAGAGGAAACAAAATTTTAGATCTTTATTGAATATTCTCTGGGTTTCATTTGTGATGGTGTGATCTTTTCCTTCTCTCTAGGCCCATCCTAACGTTATCTTCCTTTTAAGAGGTGGCACTGACAAAGCATGGGTGTCAGAATGGACATCCGGTAATACAGGTCAATGTGGAAAAGAAGGAGACAGACTCTGTGAGCATCATCACAAACAGTGGCTTTGCCATACAATCAGCGCTGGCAATACAAAAGGTTTAGTTTCAAGGTCAAAAGCCACCAGGAGCACAATACCAGCCATTCTAGAGTACAGTCAAATGGAACCGGATAGTGGACAAGCTTAAACAGGTCCCTAGCAGAAACCAGAATTGTGGCAAGGAGGGGTTAGGGGCAAGAAGAAAGAGAGAGGGTACAAGAGGACAGTTAAGGAATAAACATGTGGGCTGGCCCCAAAATCCAGGTTTGAAGAATCTAAGAGCCTTGAGAGACAGGAAGTTTATAGAAGTTGAAGACAAAAGAGGCATTAATCCAAAATCTTCTACCTATGGCCTCATTACAACTCGAAAATAGAGTGCAGGGCCGACCCCTGGCATAGTAGGTTAATCCTCCGTCTACGGTGCCAGCATCCCATATGGGCGCAGGTTCTAGTCCTGGCTGCTCCTCTTCCAATCCAGCTCTCTGCTGTGGCTGGAAAAGAAGAGGAAGATGGCCCCTGCACCCATGTGGGAGACCCAGAAGCAGCTCCTGGCTCCTGGCTTCAGATAAGCTCAGCTCCAGCTGTTGTGGCCATTTGGGGAGTAAACCAATGGAAGGAAGACCTTTCATTCTGTCTCTCCCTCTCACTGTCTATAACTCTACCTCTCAAATAAATAAATTAAAAAGAAAACAGAGTGCAAAGCCTCACTGGAATATTCTTTTGTGGCCATTTGGGGAGTGAACCAATGGAAGGAAGACCTTTCATTCTGTTTCTCCCTCTCACTGTCTATAACCTTACCTCTTAAATAAATAAATTAAAAATAAAAATCTAAAAAGAAAACAGAGTGCAAAGCCTCACTGGAATATTCTTTTGGACTCTGTGTTTGAAGACATGCAAAGGAAGACAGCATAAAATGTTTAATTAGAACTATCACACACACACTCACACACACATATCTACCTACGAGTACATGTGTGAGTGTGCACACAGACACCAATCTCAGGTAGATGGAAGCTATACCTATAACCCTTTCATCCACTAATATAGAAAGGGAAATTTTGAATTGTGGATTATAGCTTCTGCCTCCTTAATAGAACCATATTATATCCCTGGATGAGCTGTCAAACAGCCTGATAACACTGTTTAAAATTCACAATTGGGCATATGTTTCAATTTGATTTGAGAAATAACAAAGCCCATTATAACCAGTGATACGCTACTTATCTTGCTACTTCCTCCTTCGTTGTCAGTGTTTTTTTTTTTTTTTTTTTGAAATGCCTGTGCTACTGGCACAGTATTCTGATTACAATATCAGACTGCCCGAAAGCAAATGCTGCGAATGACAACTTAGTCTAAGAACTGAAGTCCTCTTAGCCCAGGGTTAAGAAGCCAGTTAGGGGCCGGCGCCGTGGCTCAACAGGCTAATCCTCCGCCTTGCGGCGTCGGCACACCGGGTTCTAGTCCCGGTCGGGGCACCGATCCTGTCCCGGTTGCCCTCTTCCAGGCCAGCTCTCTGCTGTGGCCAGGGAGTGCAGTGGAGGATGGCCCAAGTGTTTGGGCCCTGCACCCGCATGGGAGACCAGGAGAAGCACCTGGCTCCTGCCATCGGAACAGCGCGGTGCGCCGGCCACAGCACGCTACCGTGGCGGCCATTGGAGGGTGAACCAACGGCAAAAGGAAGACCTTTCTCTCTGTCTCTCTCTCGCTGTCCACTCTGCCTGTCAAAAATTAAAAAAAAAAAAAAAAAAAAAAAAAGAAGCCAGTTAGGGAGTCCTCCACGGACACAAGAAACTAAGGCAGAGAGTTGCATTCCTAAAAGGTAGCCTGACCTGTCTGGAAATGTGAGTTAGTATAGACCAATGCCTTTTGTAGAGAGACATATTCAGGTACCTTTACTCTTACCAAACCCCCATTTTTCATTGAAACAGATAGGGATGGTTTTATGTTTGTAAAGATGAAAAGCAGTAATTTTTGTTGCTTCTTGTCTCATTTCAATTTGTATTACATAGATTGTATGCAGATACACTCATGCTGTAAAAGATTCAAACAGCCAACACGACATCATTTAAAACATGAATGATCCCCTTCCCTACTCTTTGATGACTACCCTTCATGTTATTTTTAAATGCATTTACTTGCATGTGTGATTACTTTTTTAACACACAAGGGATCACCTTCTGTCAGCTCTCTGTGACTTGCTTTTCTACTTTAACAACACATCCCAGAAACTGTTACATCTCAACACACACTGCTACCTTATTCTTTGTAATGGCTGCATATTACTGCATAAGAAAGGTACCTGATAACTGACTGACTATGCACTTAATTATTGGCATGTCATGCTGCCTCCAATGTTTTGCTATTATGGCCAATGCTAAAATGAGTTTCAATGTACATAGATCTTTATAAACCATATGATTTAAGGGTTTTTGTAAAAAGTCTCCCAGACATGGATTGCTGGATCAAAAAATTATGTGAATTTTAAATTATGATTAATACCAAATAAGTGCCTTCCCAATAAGGCTTGTGCACGCATATGTCCAATGTAGGAGAATGCATTCCAACTGTATTGTTGTAAAGACCTGGCATCAATCTTCTGAATTCTGGCATTCTAATGAATAATCATTAGTGATTTATTTATCAAGTGTATTTTAATTTTCATAACAACATTTTTGGATAAGTATATTTCAGTAAATGTTTTCAGCATTTTTTTCTCCTTTTGAAAATTTCCCAGTATTTCTTTTTCTGCATGTTTTACTGAAGGGTTTACCATTTATAGTTACTAACAAGAGGTATTTATTGGATTTTAACATATTTCTTATGTACACTGAAAATATTTATCTTAGTCATCCGTTCACAATGACCCTTTAGCATAAGTTTTATTAATTTGCCTTAAAATTTGTGATTAATATTCTTATCTTAGGTCATCAAATTTCTATGTTTTGTGGTTATGTAAGATGGTAATATTGGAGGAAGGTGGGAGAAGGGTTTATAGGAACTCTCTACTATACTTGCAACTTTAACATAAATAAAAATTATTTCAAAACAAGGACATTGGTATGTATATGAATACAACCACACACTCTTTTTTAATTCCCTTTCTGTAATATCTATTCCCCATATCTCACAGAGATCGTGACTATCAAGGTTTATAAAATATTTTTGAATAACAATGACACATAGTTGTAATTAAATCAATAAGGTATTAAAAAGAATATGTGGGGGCCGGCACTGTGGCGTAGTGGGTAAAGCTGCCTCCTGCGGTGCCAGCATCCCATGTGGGTGCTGGTTCGAGTCCCACCTGCCACACTTCTGATCCAGCTCTCTGCTATGTCCTGGGAAAGCAGCAGAAGATGGCCCAGTGCTTGGGCCCCTGCACCCATGTGGGACACGCAGAGGAAGCTTCAGGCTCCTGGATTTGGATTAGCACAGCTCCAGCTGTTGCGGCCATTTGGAAAGTGAACCAGCGGATAGAAGACCTTTCTCTCTCTTTCTCTCTCTCTGCCTCTCTATAACTCTGCCTTTCAAATAAAAATTAAATAAATCTTTAAAAATCAAAAAGAGTATGTGATTTGAAAGGCTGAAAAGAGACCATGGTCTCCACAAGGTTCTGGTAAAATGCACACATACAATTTTGCAGGATAAATTAGAGAACTTCAAATGACTTGATTCATTCAAAATGAAAAGGCCAACAAATTTACACCTGCTCTTATTTCCACTGAGATCTGGTACCAGACAGGGATGCCCACTCTCACCACTGCTATTCAATATAGTTCTCGAAGTTTTAGTCAGAGCTATTAGGCAAGAAAAAGAAATTAAAGGGATACAAATTGGGAAGGAAGAACTCAAACTATCCCTCTTTGCAGATGATATGATTCTTTATTTAGGGGATCCAAAGAACTCTACCAAGAGACTATTGGAACTCATCGAAGAGTTTGGCAAAGTAGCAGGATATAAAATCAATGCACAAAAATCAGTAGCCTTTGTATACACAGGCAATGCCATGGCTGAGGAAGAACTGCTAAGATCAATCCCATTCACAATAGCTACAAAACAATCAAATACCTTGGAATAAACTTAACCAAGGACGTTAAAGATCTCTACGATGAAAATTACAAAACCTTAAAGAAAGAACTAGAAGAGGATACCAAAAAATGGAAAAATCTTTCATGCTCATGGATTGGAAGAATCAATATCATCAAAATGTCCATTCTCCCAAAAGCAATTTACAGATTCAATGCAATATCAATCAAAATACCAAAGACATTCTTCTCAGATCTGGAAAAAATGATGCTGAAATTCATATGGAGACATAGGAGACCTCAAATAGCTAAAGCAATCTTGTACAACAAAAACAAAGCCAGAGGCATCACAATACCAGATTTCAGGGCACACTACAGGGCAGTTGTTATCAAAACAGCATGGTACTGGTACAGAAACAGATGGATAGACCAATGGAACAGAATAGAAACACCAGAAATCAATCCAAACATCTTCAGCCAACTTATATTTGATCAAGGATCTAAAACCAATCCCTGAGGTAAGGACAGTCTATTCAATAAATGGTGCTGGGAAAATTGGATTTCCACATGCAGAAGCATGAAGCAAGACCCCTACTTTTCACCTTACACAAAAATTCACTCAACATGGATTAAAGACTTAAATCTATGACCCAACACCATCAAATTATTGAGAGCATTGGAGAAACCCTGCAAGATATAGGTACAGGCAAAGACTTCTTGGAAAAGACCCCAGGAGCACAGGCAGTCAAAACCAAAATTAACATTTGGGATTGCATCAAATTGAGAAGTTTCTGTACTTCAAAAGAAACAGTCAGGAAAGTGAAGAGGCAACCGACAGAATGGGAAAAAATATTTGCAAACTATACTACAGATAAAGGATTGATAACCAGAATCTACAAAGAAATCAAGAAACTCCCCAACATCTAAGCAAACAACCCACTTAAGAGATGGGCCAAGGACCTCAATAGACATTTTTTCAAAAGAGGAAATCCAAATGGCCAACAGACACATGAAAAAATGTTCAAGATCACTAGCAATCAGAGAAATGCAAATCAAAAACACAATGAGGTTTCACCTCACCCCAGTTAGAATGGCTCACATTCAGAAATCTACCAACAATAGATGCTGGAGAGGATGTGGGGAAAAAGGGACACTAACCCACTGTTGGTGGGAATGCAAACTGGTTAAGCCACTATGGAAGTCAGTCTGGAGATTCCTCAGAAACCTGAACATAACCCTACCATACAACCCAGCCATCCCACTCCTTGGAATTTACCCAAAGGAAATTAATTTGGCTAATAAAAAAGCCATCTGCACATTAATGTTTATTGCAGCTCAATTCTCAATAGCTAAGACCTGGAACCAACCCAAATGCCCATCAACAGTAGACTGGATAAAGAAATTATGGGACATGTACTCTATAGAATACTATACAGCAGTCAAAAACAATGAAAGCCGGTCATTTGCAACAAGATGGAGGAATCTGGAAAACATTATGCTGAGTGAATTAAGCCAGTCCCAAACATCATATGTTCTCCCTGATTGGTGACAACTAACTGAGCACCAAAAGGGAAACCTGTTGAAGTGAAATGGACACTATGAGAAACAGTGACTTGATCAGCTCTTGTCCTGACTGTTGATGTACAATGTAATACCTTATCCATTTTAGTATTTTTTGTTTTGTTTTGTTCTAGTACTATTGGTTGAACTCTGTAATTAACACACAATTATTCTTAGATGTTTAAATTTTAACTGAAAAGTGATCCGTGTTAAATATAAGAGTGGGAATAAGAGAGGGAGGAGATGTACAATTTGGGACATGCTCAATCGGACTTGCCCCAAATGGTGGAGTTAGAAACGTACCAGGGGATTCCAATACAAACCCATCAAGGTGGCACGTACCAATGCCATCTCACTAGTCCAAGTGATCAATTTCAGTTCACAATTGATCACACTGATAGGTCTAAGAGTCAAAGGGATCACACAAACAAGACTAGTGTCTGCTAATGCTAAATAAATCTTTTTAAAAAAACCTTAAAACAGAATATAAAGAAATGGAATACTCACATTTGACTGTAAAATACCAGTACAAAAACTGTAGTTTGAACATTTTAAAACATCAAAGGTTAATTTTCAGTGCCATAAAAAAGTAGAAGACTAAATATACATATATACATGCATATACATATATGTATGTATGTATGAGTGTGTGTATGACATGCAAATGAGAGACAACTAGTCCTTGATGATACTGAAATGTGGTGAACATGAAAATTGCTAGGACAATTGCGGAATGTAGATAGGAGTTGATAGCCTAACATTGAAAAGGCAAAAATAGGTGTCCCAGTGTCCCTGGGCTAGATTTCAAATCAAGGAATTTACTCACAATACACACAGGCGACTATAATAAATTCAAAGACAAAATGAAAAATACAAATTTGTATATATATTACAATAAATATTATAAGGTGATGATTGTGAGTACAAATGAATAATTAGGAGGGCCGGCGCTGTGGCACAGTCCATTAATGCCCTGGTCTGAAGTGCTGGCATCTCATATGGGCACCAGTTCAAGACCAGGCTGCTCCACTTCCAATCCAGCTCTCTGCTATGGCCTGGGAAAGCAGTAGAAGATGGCTCAAGTCCTTGGGATCCTGCACCTATGTGGGAGACTCAGAAGAAGCTCCTGGCTCCTGGTTTCAGACTGGCACAGCTCCGGCCATTGCAGCCAATTTAGGAGTGAACCATCAGATAGAAGACCTCTCTCTCTCTCTTTCTGCCTCTCCTCTCTCTGTGTAACTCTGACTTTCAAATAAATAAATAAATAAATCTTTTAAAAAATGAATAATTAGGTAGGATCAGCAACGGACCCACAAGCAGATATAGGGGACATTTATAGAAGGATTATAAATATCATTTTGTATTTTCTTCTAACAATTTTTACAGCTTTGTAGTAGTGGTGGTGATACTTTCCAAATTTAATTTGCTAATATACTTGGAATTTACCTTTGTTTATGATACATTATATAAAATACAAAATTTCATACAAATTTCCCTTCAAATGAGGAATCCTTGAGCCCAACATTTTTTAAAAAGGTCTTCTATTTTCTGACTAAAATACTTCCTTTATCATAAACTGAATTTTCATATTTAACTAAGCCTGCTTCCAAAGTCTACCTCAGTTCATTATTCAGTTTATCTACTTGTAAATTAATACCACACTTTTTATTCTTTTCAGGGTTTTTTCAAAAACATTTTACTGAAAATATGGTATACATACCAAGAAATGCACAGAAATGTACAGATGAGGTGTTATTTTGTCCTCGGATAACACTCATAACCAACACCCAAATTAAGGATAAAACATTACTAGTATCCAAGAATCTTCACTTATCCCCACCATACATTTTTTAACATGGAAAAGAAGAGTACATTGTCATTTACATAATATGATTCAGTGAAGCAATATTTATAACTATATACCAAATGACATGACATCCACACAATTTTTAGACTCTCTCTTTATGTTAACTAACAAACATGAGAAAATGTGATATAAATGCTCTCATGGGCTTTTCAGTCAGACCAGAATGTCTAAAGGGCTGATTCTGAGGTCAGAGTGCTATTTAAAGCAACTGTCATTCTATGAGTCTGCTGTGTGGACTGCTTCCCATGTTGGAACATTCTCTCCTTTTTAATTCTATTATTATTACCAGACATTTTATTTTATTTATTTATATGATCCTTTTAATACCTAATCCTATAACACTTAATCCTTTAACACTTAAGACGGCATTGTTACCACGCAGCTTAACGGAATTTGAGGTCCTAATCCTTTAACACTTAATATGGTCACTTTAACACTTACGATGGCATTTTTACCACACAGCTTAATGGAATTTGGGGTCCCATGAATGTCACACTTTTAAAACCATGATGGCTCTACAGCACATCTTATTTCTTTCTTGGTTTGTGAGAGGCCTTCATATGGCCTCTAATGTCCCCTTGATCAATTCAAGTAAATGGGTCTTGTCCCAAATTTATTTTTTTAAAAAGGAAACTAAGTACCTTTACAAAAAGTGCTTCTTATCCAAGAATAGGGTTTCTCTACTTATTCTACTGTGTCCTTCAGTAAAAATTTATGATTTTAATTATCTTAATTTAGTTATTCATTTCTTATTGTGTTTATTCATAAGTAGTTGATGGATTTCATTTCTAATAGGAAGGAGATTCTCTTTTTCCATTATACTTTCTAGGTGATTATTACTGGTGTATATGAGAGCTGCTGATTTTGGTTGTAAATCTTCTATCCAGTCACTTTATGAAACACCATCTTTGGAGCTGATTTTTCCATTAGTTTTTCTTGCATTTCTCTATTATACTCAGGCTATACACAAAGCAATGGTGATCACTGGCTTTCTTTGGACATTTTTATTTGAGAAGGAGAAAAGAATATCTGGGCGTTGACATTCAGCAGGCTTCACTTTAAGATGGGCAGGTACTATCACCACCCTGACCACCAAATGCCAAACAGGGAGATTTTTAGGTTGCCATGTCCTCATGGCTGCTTGGCTCAGCTTTGGTCTACTTCATCATTTATTCCAAGCCAAAGGCTTTCATGTGGCCACAGTTGGATCTCTCAGCTTCACTTCTAGGTGGACAGAAAGGGTTAAACAACAATGCTGAGCATGGCTCTCAAGGGTCAGCACTGATTTGTGTACCCATATCCAAAATAATTCCTATGGCTAGGGCATTAGACAGATTTATTGATCGGTTTAAACTAATTGGAGCAGAGATCTTCCTGTCCTTTTTCCTATAGCCTACCTCACATAACTGTAGTTGAGAGGAGTAGCATATACATGTAACCTATCTTCTGAAGATGGGTTAAACATAGGAGCTCTTCAGCCCACTAAGAATGGGTATCTATCTTGGCCACTGCTCTACCTCCTGGCTCCAAAACCCAAATTCAGTGGCAATTTCCACTGCTGTCTGCAACTTCCTAAAAGGACAGAGGCATCACCTGACACAGCTACATATGCCACTGATAACCGTCTGCCTCCTGTAGGCTCTGCTTCGGGAGTTACAATATCTCCAGAGCTGATTCCTTCATCATAGCAGTTGTCACTTGTGTGCATTTGGCTGCATTTTCCTTCATCAAAATAATCACATGTACATTTTTTCAAGCATCCTTGATTTTCCTCATTCATGTTACCACTATAGTTACGAATTTCACTTCTTTTCTTGTGTCATTTCTTATATTTTGGGAGATTTTGGATGGGAGAAGAGATGGGTCTGTACATTTCTTTCCAAACATTTTGATCCAACCTCTTGGAATTTGTAAAACAAAGATACCAATATTTCACAATCTATTCACCTTTTAAACAATTATTTTTTATTTTTTGTATAATCTTTTGCAGATTTTGCATATAGAGATACATACTGTTAAAATCAAAATGTACTTAAAATTTTACATTCTTCTTTTCCACTTATATTTAAGTGTATCTTAAATATTTTCATGTAATCCTCATAATTACCACTTTGATGGCAGCACAACTGTATATTAAGGTGATCCAGTATCATTTCCTTAACTACCCTCAAATTTTCCATTATTACAGACAAGTAGAAATGAACGTTTTCAAACATTTTCCTTCTTTTCTTCTGATGGATTGCATTCTTAGAATATATGTAGAATGGAATGACAGGTGACAGAGCAGGAAGAGTTTTAAGGTCCTAGAGCTCTTGTGTCGTATTGAATTTCAAAAGGATTTACCAATGTACTCCTTTTACTATAATTTTATCAGCATTATTATTTTAGTTTCCTTAATAAACATAAAAGCTTAACTTGCCTTAATAATGGTTGAGTTTTAATGTCTTTTAAAAATGGGAAGATTGAACATTTTCTTAAATACTTATTTGCTTTCCATCTTCTATAAATTATTAAATATCTCATAAATCAAATGAGGTATGAATTTTATTCCTCAGAGATGAATGAGTTTTTTAATATAGTGTAGGTATTCATTAACACCTGTCTCATAATGAATGCAAATATCTCTTCCAATCTGTTTGAGTGCTCCTTTTTAATGATAATTTTGACTTTTCCGCTATCTAACAGTGTTACATTTTATAGTGGTAAACGTATTGACCTTTTTCTTTGTGCTGTATCTCCAAAATTAAGAAAATCATCATCACTTAAATTCTTTGGCAAATATTTTTACTCCTCCAGTCATATGGAATTGATTTTGGATGAACCACTAGGTAGGAACAAATGTCCCTCACCCTGCCCCAAATGCTTTGGGGATGCATCCTCTCAAACACAGAATATATCCTCTCAAAGAGGCAGTGTCATTGGGGCAGAAAGTCCTGCGATGCTCAGCACAGTAGCCCCCAGCCTCACATGGCTTCTAATCTCTCAAAATATGGCTAATCCGAAAGGTAAACACCAAGTTTTACAGACTAGGTATGAGAAAAGAAATGCAGAATCTCTCTTTAAAATTTTTATATTATTTATATATTCTGTGCCTACCAAAATGCAGGTTAGACTTAATTTAATCAGATGTTTGCTTCTCTTTTAATTTGGCTGCTAGGAAAGTTAGTTACATATGTGGCTTGCATTCATGGTGTCCATTATATTTCTGTCAGACAATGCTGCTCTAGCAGATACCTTTACTGTCATAGCTCTTGATAAGAAGCAGAGCTGAGCCCAGAGGATGAGGGCAATTATTACAGCTCTCTGAAAGAAGAAAATGCTTGCTTTCCACGTAATGAGGCTGAGAAGGAAGAAAAGTGTCACTATCCACTGCTGGAGTCCTCTGTGTCAAGACTACACATGTGCTCATCTTTCAGGGCAATTCTAAATTGATTCACTGTTGAAAACTCCTTGGGGCTCAGAAGAGTGTGGACACAACACCAAGACCAGGCCAACTTCAAGGACCATACAATTCCAGTTCCTATTGTTGACTAGTTTCTCAGAACACAAAGAGGCCAGGAGTCCACCTTCCTGCTTCCCATCTTTATTCCTCCTGTTTTTCAGGTTCTTCATGTAGCTGCCGCTAATTGCTCTGCTTCCTGCTGATAGCCCCACTTCTCTGAGTTTGCTGCAGCCTTAGTATCTGTAACATGATTGGCCATTGTGCTTTTTGCTAACGATTTTGGGTGACACCAGAATCAACATGGAACATTCTGATACCTGTCACATTTCCATGACTGCTTTTTCTGGTCATAGGTATTTTCAGCATATGTGGCTAACAGTGCTCATTCTATTCTTTGGCCTAAATTATCTGAAAATTTAAAGTAATAATAACTTCATATTCCACCAGTATTCTCTCAAAGTATTTTCATTCTAATGATCTCATTTAAACCCAAACAGGATCCAAGTCCAACTCACCAATTTTATGCATCCTTGTTCTACAATGTGTTATAATCTAGGGACAAAGTGAGGGGTTCCAACCACTGCTTCTCTACAGTGCTCATACCATAAGGATTATTGCTTCAGTCACGAACTACCCAGAATAAAATTCTCCCTTTACAGCATTTGCTAGGCTGTCATAATGCAATTGCATTTTATGCCATTACTAACTTCTCACCACTTTGCACAGAAAAACGTATTTGTATGACAGTAAAAGTGATTAAATAACTAAGTGGGCCTTGTAGTAAATGAGTTATTTCTTTACTGCCATTATGTCTAATTCACCATAGATTATTCTGTCTGAAGGCTTTTTAGAATCATAAGTAGCCAAAATCATTTTTCACCTCATCATCCCATTACCCATAATGAGAAAATACTTGTAAATGTGAAGATTACTCTTTCCACAGATCCCTGGTGAACACTCCTATAGATATTAGTGAAATTTATTAAGTGTATTTTTTGCTACAGTGGCAGTAGAAAGGAGATGATAAATGACACCCACATGGTCCTGCCAGGGACTCCCAAAATCCAGTTTGTTTAAAACTATATATGGACCCTTCAGAGTGGTCTACTGAATTCATGACTGACCACCTCACCTCACCACCACTTGGTGCACAAGATATTAACAGACTTTGAATTTACATCCAAAGATTTAGGAGAAAGAGAAAGTCTTGTTCTGGAGTGAAATTTCCTGTGGAATGTCAGTGGATCTCACCAGTCTCATTTTGAGTCCATAGCTCTAATAACTTTTCCAAGTACGTTATAACTTACAAAGGGCTTCCATATGCATTTTCCCATGTAATTCACTACAACCTAAAATCCATTTATCCACATTTGCCAGGTTAGGAAAACGATGTTCAGTGACTATCAGCAATTTGTACAAGATCACAAATGGAGTTAACTTTTGAGCTAAATCCCATGCCCATGTCCTTTGAATTCAGATGCCAGGGGAAGAGAACTTTAAGAAACAGCTCAAGAGAGAGAAAAAAAAAATGCCTGTTTGGTCATTTACAACTTTTTGAGCTTATATACGTCACTTTACCAGAATGAAATGGACCAGATAACTGCTAAGACTCCATACCAACTTAATCACCTTAAGTTGCTTTCTAGTGCTTTCTATATAATTCCTAATTTGCCTGTGTCCACCCCAGTCCTTGCACTAGACTCCTGATAGTACTTCCAAAATTTGGTAGGTTCTTTGGGTTTTTGCTCAATTTACTCCTAGTGTCCTAAAGGATATCAGGGTCTCCATTCATCCCAACCTAGAGCAAAAAGTACCAATCACACCAAAGAGTTCCTGAGTCTTAGAAGTCTTAGAAGAGGGGCTGATGCTGTGGCACAGCAGATAAAGTTGTCACTTTCAGTACCAGCATCCCATACGGGCACCAGTTCAAGACCCAGCTGCTCCACTTCTGATCCAGCCCTCTGCTATGGCCTGGGAAAGCAGTAGAAGATGGTCCAAATGCTTGGGCCCCTGCACCAGCATGGGAGACCTGGAAGAAGCTCCTGGCTCCTGGCTTTGGATAGGCCCAGCTCCAGCCATTGCAACATGTAGGGAGTGAACCAGTGGATGGAAGATCTCTCTCTGCCTCTGCCTCTCTGTAACTCTGCCTTTCAAATAAATAAATCAATCTTCGAAGAAAAAAAAAGAAGTCTTAGAAGAAAGAAGGAAGTAGAGACATTCCTCTGCTTGTAAATACCCAGAACCCTGTGCTTAAAGGAGGAAGCCAAGTTCATCCTCTGTTACTGTATAAACCACATTTGAAATACATTGAAAGTTGCTTCGATAATAATTGTTATACTACAGGTTTCACATATGACAGGACTTTGAGGAAATAGCTTCCAAATGGGAAAATGATGTCCTCTTCTGGAAAATAAGCTCAGGAATATCAAAGTCTTTCCATCAGATGACACAGGATGGGTACCTGAGTATATCCACTTGTGCTGAAAATATATGCTCAGGTCAAGACAGATGTCTGCCCTTGGTTAATCTGAATATGCTAAATATATTTTTATAGAGTTAAAAAATGTCTTTTCCGCATGACTAGAGCCTAGGGAGATTACTGACGCCATGAACAGGAGTGTCAAATTGTTAAGTCAGCAACAGGAGTCACTGTGTACTTACATCCCATGTGAGATCTGTCCTTAATGTGTTGTCTAATGTGCAGTGATGCTATAACTAGTACTGAAACAGTATTTTTACACTTTGTGTTTCTGCGTGGGTACAAACTGATGAGATCTTTACTAATTATATACTGAATCGATCTTCTGCATATAAAGATAATTGGAAATGAAAAAAAAACAAAACCTGGTGTTAAATTGGAAATGGCATAGAAAATTAATTAATTTTTTTAAAAAAATATTATGTAGGATCTCTGTCTTTAATGTGCTGTACACTCTTATTTAATGCTATAACTAGTACTCAACAGTATTTTTTTTCACTTTGTGTTGCTACATGGGGGCAAACTGTTGAAATCGTTACCTAATATATACTAAACTGATCTTCTGTATATAAAGAGAATTGAAAATGAATCATGATGTGATTGGAAGGGGAGAGGGAGCGGGAAAGGGGAGGGTTGTGGATGGGAGGGAAGTTTTGGGAGGGGGAAGCCATTGTAACCCATAAGCTGTACTTTGGAAATTTATATTCATTAAATAAAAGTTTAATTAAAAAAAATGTCTTTTCCTGCCATTGTCTCCACTAAACTCTAACAATTCATAGAACTGCTTTCCCTGAAGATAATTACTATAGTATCTTAGATACAAACTCATGAAAAGCTGAAACAGTTGACAAAAACCAATTGTGACATTCTCTTTCTCTCCCCTGCCCCCAACCCTGTCTCTCTTTGGTAGAGCTAAGAAGTAAAGAGAAATTTTAGTAGGAAATCTTGAATGCAGTATAAAAAGGAAAAATTTGCTTTGTAGTACTTAGTCTGTATCTTTTTGTTTTGTTATTTTTTCTTTTGTAGAACTAGATGGGCAGGCAGAAACCCAAATATGCTAAGGATTCTGAGTTAAATTTAGATACCTTTCTAGACAATAGTATTAGTAAGAATAATTTTCAATTGTATCCATGAAAATGAATGCAATTCAGAACTTAATGTTAATTTTTTGAATAATCATTTGATATGGTCCTATGTTTTTAAACAAAACTGAAGTAGTTTCAAGAGCTTCATATCTTCCTAGAAGAGATCGTATGTCTCATGTCCTTAGGGATAGAATACTGAACTTTCTGTAGCTTAATAATGTAAAATCTGGAGAATCAATATTCTATAGAAAGCATATAGAGCTCACAATTATAAGACATGGCTTCCAAGCTTAGATGTGACTTCTACTGACTGGCTGTATTGTCTTAAGAAAGCCACTTAACTTCTCTGAACCTCATTTCCTTCACTCATAAAAGGGGTCCTAATGAATTAATCAAGGTAGGCATTGAATATCAATGGCTGACACCATCACACACAGGAAAGGAAATACTCAGGTTATGAATCATCAAGGAAAAATTAACCTAATTCTGATAAAGCTTCAAAATCTAGCTACCAATTTATAAGAAACGCAGGGGACAGAGGATTATATTAAACAATATCAAAGGGACACAAGCAGCAGAATTCAGATTATAGGAAACTGTAAGATAAATAATCTGTTGTCTCTGACAATAAAAACAACAACAACAACAAAGGAAGGCAAAAAGAAAAAACTAGAGATCAAAAGAAACTTAAGGGGCATATCAACATTTGGTTATATAAATTTTATTTGGATTCTGACTCAAACGATTGTGGAGCCTCTAGTTTTCATGCAAGAATAAAGAGAGCTACACAGAGCACTGATGTCAATCTTACTAACAGCAACAAAACAAAAAGTCAAACAATTGCAAAGCCATGACTTTTTTCAAAACTGTTAGAGAACTGAGGTCTGAAGGCAATCAGTAGTTCTAAAATTCAAGGAAAGACAGGTTCCAGTAGAGACAGTGGTGATGTGACTAGCAGCTAATCTAGAGTAGAAACAACTGGACTAATTGTAGGAAAGTTCAGGTAGAATAGTTAGCACAGGAGGCCAGTGCTGTGGTGTAGTAGGCTAAGCCTCCAACTGTGGCACCAGCATCCCATATGAGTGCCACTTCATATCCGAGTTGCTTCTCCTACCATCCAGCTCTCTGCTTATAGCTTGGGAAACCAGTTGGAGATAGCCCAAGCGCTTGGGCCCCTGCATCCACAAGGGAGACCCAAAAGAAGCCCCTGGTCCCTGGCTTCAGATCAGCTCAGTTCCAGCCATTGCAGCCATCTGGAAAGTGAACCAGAATATGTAAGACCTTTGTCTCTGTCTCTCCCTCTCTCTGTAATTCTACCTCTCAAATCAATAAATAAAATCTTTTTTAAAAGTTAGCATAAAATCAGCAAATCAAACCCAATAATAAAAGAAAAAAATAATATTTCACAACCAAGTGAGATTTATCTTGAGAATGCTGGTTCAACCTTTTTTTTTTTTTTTTTTTTTTTTTGACAGGCAGAGTGGACAGTGAGAGAGAGACAGAGAGAAAGGTCTTCCTTTGCCGTTGGTTCACCCTCCAATGGCCACCGCGGTAGGCGCGCTGCGGCCGGCGCACTGCGCTGATCCGAAGGCAGGAGCCAGGTGCTTCTCCTGGTCTCCCATGGGGTGCAGGGCCCAAGCACTTGGGCCGTCCTCCACTGCACTCCCTGGCCACAGCAGAGAGCTAGCCTGGAAGAGGGGCAACCGGGAAAGGATCGGTGCCCCAACCAGGACTAGAACCCGGTGTGCCGGCGCTGCAAGGTGGAGGATTAGCCTAGTGAGCCGCGGCTTTCGAAAATCAATCAATACTGGGTTTTTTGGTACAGTGGGTTAAATTACCACTCTGGATTCCTGCATCCCATGTTATCAGAGTGTTGGCTCAAGTTCCAGCTGCTCAGCTTCTGATCCACTTTCCTGCTAATGCACCTGGGAAGGCAACAGATGAAGGCTCAAGTACTTGGGCCCTTCCACCACATGGGAGACTCAGAAGGGGTTCCAGAATCCCAGTTTCCACTTGGCCCAATCCTGGCTATTGGAGGAATTTGAGAAGTGAACCTGTGGATAGGAGACTTCTCTCTCCCTTTCTCTTTTCCCTCTCTGTCTCTATGATTTACAAATACATAAATGAATCTTTTAAAAATATAAAATAAACCAATATCACTCACAATATAAGTAGAGAAAACAAAAGAAAAATCACGTAATGATGAAAGACTGAGTGCTTTCCCATCAAGTTCAGGCCAAGGATGTCCTCTCTAACCACTCCTACTCAGCATCATACTAGATGCATCCTAGCCAATGCAATGAAAACGGAATAATAGGCCGAAAGATTAAAGAGGAAGAAAGAAAATGGTCTCTATTCACATACAATATGATTGTATTCTCAACTTCCGGAAGGATTACATTCCAATAATCCCATCAAAAGTTGGAAGCAGAGTAAGTCAAAAACGCATTTGGTATGCCAAACCTCTGAATACCATAGCTTGGCAACACAGTCACAGGACTGTATCAGTTGTTGCCCATTGATTATGTGCTGACTGGGAAATGTGGCTAAAGCAATGGCCTAACATCCTGAGAGAATACTATACCACTTATCACTAGACTGGGAACGATTAAAATTCAGAGTAAAGCTTCTACTGATTACTTATCACTTTCACACCACTGTAAAGTCAAAACCTTATGTTGAACCATTGTAATTAGGACAGTCTTAGAGAAAAATCTCAAAATATCAATCAAAAGTACTTTTTACAACTAGTATGTGAGTTTGACAAATTTGCAAGATATAAAGCCAACATAGCTACACACTGGAAATGAAAACTTAGAACTCAATTTTTTAAATACATTATTTACCCAAATAATCATGTTCATGAATTGGAAGATTCAATACTGTTAAGATATCTATCATTCCCTATTTGATTGTAGATTTAACATAATACTGATGATAAACAGTAATCTTCTATACTACTTTGAAATTCATTTGTAAGTCTAAATTTACCTCAAAATTTGAAATGTTTAAAAGTTGTAAGATAACTGAGACAACATGATGTTTTATGATATGAAGGGATTCTTCATTTGTTTTAGGTGATATAATAGTATTAGAGTTGTTTTTAAACCTTTATATCTTGGAGACACAAATACAAATTTTAAATTGTTATAAAATGATTAAATTGCACAATAGCATTACTTGTTTCAGACATAAACATAGGTGTTAAAATTAGTTCATGAAAGTTTGAGAAACTGGTATTGTCTCAAAATATCTCCCCACAAGATGTTTATTTTTAAAACTGATTCATTTTATTTGTTTGAGAAGCAGAGTGACAGAGAGAGAGAGAGAGAGAGAGAGAGAGAGAGAGACAATCTCCCATCCTCTGATTCTCTCCCCAAATGCCTGCAACAGCCGAGGCTGGGCCAGGTCAAAACCAGAAACTTGGAACTCAACTACAGGTCTTCCAAGTGGATGGCAAGGACCCAACTACCTGAGCCATCACTTCTGCCTCCCAGGATGTCCACTGGCAGGAAGCTGGAAACCGGAGTGGATCTGGAACTCTAACCCAGACACTCCAATACAGGATGTGGATGTCCCAAGCAGCGGTTCAATCACTACATCAAATGCCCTTGCCAAGATACTTATTAAATGCTATTTTTTTAACTTTTCTAAAAGTAGAAGTTATTCCCAAATAAGAAATTTTCAAAACTAACAAAAAAGATAACACCTTGAGTCCACATCCTACCCTTTTTCTACCTCCTTTCTGTCTATCCCAGAAGGAAACTGGTTCTATGAGTCCATCATTTATTAGAGCATCATGGCCATAGCTTAGTTTTCTACTGTAACATATTACCACAAATGTAGTGACTTAAAACTACATAAACTTATCAAAAGTCCAAAGTGTGTCGGGGCGGCACCGTGGCTCACTAGGTTAATCCTCCGCCTGCGGCACTGGCATCCCAAATGGGCGCCAGGTTCTAGTCCTGGTTGCTCCTCTTCCAGTCCAGCTCTCTGCTGTGGCCCAGGAGGGCAGTGGAGGATGGCCCAAGTGCTTGGGCCCTGCACCCTCATGGGAGACCAGGAGGAAGAACCTGGTTCCTGGCTTGGGATCGGTGCAGCGCTAGCCATAGTGGCCATTTGGGGGGTGAACCAACAGAAGGAAGACCTTTCTCTCTTTCTCTCACTATTCAACTATATCTGTCAAATACAAAATAATCCAAGGTGTCAGCAGATCTGAAGCCTCCCTTCATAGAGGCTCCAAGAGAAAATGTGCTTCCTTGCCTTCTCCAGATTCTAGAGATTTCCTGAATTTCTGGACTCACGGCCTCTTCCTCCCCATCTTCAAATCCAGCAGCATAGTGTCTTTAAATATTTCGCTGGCTCTCACTTTCTCTTCTGCCTTCCTCTTCCAATTTAAAGTACTCTTATGATTAAAATACACTCACTAGTATAATCCAGGATAATCTCCCTATAAGGTCAGCAACCTAATTCCAACCACATCCTAAATTCTTGCCGTGTAACCTACCATTTGCAACCTCCTGGGATGAGGATATGGACATCTTTGGAAACCATTATGCTGCCTATCACAGCTACTTTTTGCTAAGAATGCCTCAAAAGTGTGCCCCTATAACCAAGCACTTCTGGCTCATCAGATTCCTCAATTGAACTCTTCCAAAAACATGTCCCTAGGTAGTTGGAAATGTTATAGTAATTGCCACAGGTATAACTTCCTCACTCAACCATCCCCAATAAGTTTACTGATTTTATTTGTGTCTGTTTGCTTGTTTAGTGTACAGGCTTTCTATCTTTGACTGTTATTATCATTGTCTGTCTGAGCCTATAAATTAAATTGGAAAACTGATGTAGACAAGTAAAATGTTGCTGATAAGAAAACTCTTCCTAATGTTTAACTTAAATTGCCTCTGTTGAAATGTAATCATATTTCTTCCTGTCTTCACTTTGGTAGCAACAGAAAACAACAGTCAATATCCACCTTATAAAATCCTTTTCGATTTAGAATCTGTCTTTCTAATGCCAAAAAAGCCAGATAATATGTCAACCAACAAGCCAATCAGAATAAAGACCAGTCAAGTTAGTTCTGGAAATGATGGAGTGATACAGGTAAGCTCTAAGATAAATAGTCATCAACAAAGGTGACCTCCCTTTCCACCCTCCCCAACCCCTTAGCCAATAATGCCATCATTCAATCACTGCTTATTTCTTGAAGTTCTCATAGTTATCTTTCCTTGGAGCTTTCCCAAATCTTTTCTGAATCTCCCATCTAAGTTCAACTTGAACCTGCAGCATTTTCCCTCTCCAACTGGCAATATTTGCTCATCTTTTGAAACTTCTCACATGATCCTTTTCTTTCCCTCTGCAAGAACAATTAATTCTCTTCTTTGGGCTTCTATCAAATGTACTGGGAGTTTAGACCTCTGAGAGAGCACTTCACTTGTGGCATTGTGATTATATGCATTGCTGTCAACACTGAGTCAGCAAATCAACAAAAACATTGACTTTTTTGAGCTCATGTCTAGTTATTAAACTATGAATCCACCATGGTAGCAAATATGTTTCATGCTTTATTGTTCATTAATTGAGTCCTCCTGAATATCTTCCTTCCTCTCAGATTGCTCCATCTTCTATCTTCAGGTAAATTCTCCTTTACCTAGGAGAATTATAATTCAGTACTGGAAATCCTCAATACTTGTTCCATGGCCACCTTCTCTTCTCAGTGTATAATGCACTCCTTTTACTTCATTCATGCAGTCAGTTTCAATGGCTATTATCTAGCAAATTACCCCTCAGGTATATTTCCAGACCAGATCTCTCCTCTGAGACTAAATAGAAGTAGCCATCATCTCTGGAAAATCTTCAAGTCACTTCAAACATGTCATTTTCAGAACAAAACTCACACAATTTTTCCCTGGTATTGAGAACTTCTAGTTACCTTCTCAGGATCTATTTCCTTGTTTCTTATTACAGAAGTGTCCTAATTTCCTTTTTTAAAAAAAGATTTATTTATTTATTTATTTATTTGAAAGTCAGAGATACACAGAGAGAAGGCGAGGCAGAGAGAGAGAGGTCTTCCATCTGGTGGTTCACTCTCCAATTGGCCACAATGACCAGAGCTGCACCGATCTGAAACCAGGAGCCAGCAGCTTCTTCCAGGTCTCCCACAAGGATGCAGGGGCCCAAGGACTTGGGCTATCTTCTACTGTTTTCCCAGGACATAGCAGAGAGCTGGATCGGAAATGGAGCAGCCAGGTCTTGAATCGGCACCCATATGGGATGCTGGCACCTCAGGCCAGGCGTTAACCCACTGTGCCATAGCACCGGCCCCCTAATTTCCTTCAGTGAACTTCGTCTCTCTCACTGTTGGCCAATCTGATCTCCATACAGTTCACATGGTCCTCATCCACAACTCCAGCCAGGGCCACTGTTGAGCTGGGGACATAATCCAGTCCAGCAAATGACTTACAGGGATGTTTTGGCTGGTGTTCCCAAAGAAAGGAACACTCACCCTTCATCTGAACATGGTAAAATAAGAATATGGTCACCTTTCTTCCATAAGTGGCAGAGTTCCCAGAGAAACAGTGTTGAGAAAGTGATCCTTGTCATATTGATCCCTAAACAAGTCATGCAATGCCTATAGCCAATTTACCTCCTTTTTTCTCTGGTTGTATTAGCCAATTAATTCTTTCTTTGTTTAAGCCAGTTTGTGTTAGGTTTTCTATCACTTAGATTCAAAGAACTTTCTTTTTTTTTTTTTGACAGGCAGAGTTAGACAGTGAGAGAGAAAGAGACAGAAAGAAAGGTCTTCCTTTTCTGTTGGTTCACCCCCCAAATGGCCACTACGGCTGGTGCTACGCTGGCCTGAAGCCAGGAGCCAGCTGCTTCCTCCTGGTCTCTCATGCAGGTGCAGGGCCCAAAGACCTGGGCCATTCTCCACTGCACTTCTGGGCCACATCAGAGAGCTGGACTAGAAAAGGAGCAACTGGGACAGAATCCAGCGCCCCAACCGGGACTAGAACCTGGGGTGCTGGTGCCGCAGGAGGAAGATTAGCCTAGTGAGCCACGGCGCCAGCAGATCACAAAGAACTTTAACTAATACTCCTCCTTGCCCCTGATCTTGCAAAGTGCCCTAACCAAGTAAACTCTGTCCTTAGCTAACCAGCTATGACAACCAGATGCTGCGGAGCTTTTTCTGAATTCCTTCTCCATTTCATCCCATATCTAATATGTCACCAGATCCTGTCTATTAGAGGCCATAAATATTTCTCAAGGCTGTCTATTTCTCTCCATCTTGATTGGTCTCACTCTGTCCCGATTACCTTAATGTTTACTTAGACCAATAAAGCACATCAACTTCTCTACCTTCATGTACCAATGTCTTCTCCAATCCAGTCTCCACAATAATCTTTTACCTGTGAAAATACTAATTTTACAATTTATGGAAAATGCTCAATCATTTTCCATTGCTTTTAAGACAAAGACAAAACTCCTTAACCTAGAGTTTTGGGCTGCCTTTCCCCAAAATGCAGGACACAAAATCTTGCCTGCATATAGTTTTCATTGGTAAGCAACCCCAGAAATAAGAATTCATGTTAGGGAAAGTGAGTAAAACAGAGAAGGAGGGAATGAATGAGCAAGTTGACCACAGCAGTGAACAGCTGTGATTAACCCTGTAAGGAACCTCTAATGGACCATGGGGAATACGTCTCCTTCAGAGATGAATGGAGAAGCACTCACCCACTGACTTTCATCTTCCAATGGTTGAGATGACCAATGATTGAGAGCTAACCCCTACCAGTTCTGGAATGCTCCTATGCAGTTGACAGTTGTCTTCTGCAAAGAACCCAGACCTGGGGACAAGAGAAGTCCCCGCCACACTTGGGATGAAGTTAGCTCAAAATCAATGGGAGCTCGTGTGGCACTGTTCATCTTATCCTTGGATAGAATTAGAATGAGGCTCATATCATGCCTCACTGCTGTTCAACACCATAGAGGTCTGACCTCTATCCGTCTCCACAGCTTCTTCTCACCTTCCGACTTCATTTAAACACACCAGTCTTATAGTGCCTGGACTCCACATTCCCCTAACCACAGGGCCTTTGTACATGTTGTTTCCTCTACCTGGAAAACTCTTGCCCTCCCGTTTTATCGAGTTTCTTTTATTCATTGATCAGAACTTAATGGGCAACTCACTTCCTCTGGGAAGCCTTCTCAGTGCCAAACCACCCATAAGGGGGCACTTACAGCTCTGCATGCTTCTCCTTTGAGGCACATGTGAAAGTTGAAATTGTCCCCTCATGTGATCATCTGAGATCGGCTGGCTCCTCATAAACAACATGAGGAAACCCTTAGAATCCCCAGTGTTAGCACATATTTGGCACACACAGGGTGCCAGATAAATCATAACTGATAATATAAAAAAATATATCTCTTTATTCCTACTAATAACTGGAAAATATAGATGCTCAAATACTTTTAACATAAGTAATCAATTAGTGAATGAAGCTTGTTAAGAATCATAAATGTTATGTTATGGAGAAATTCATATAATCCTCACTGAATTACATTCAATTTCTCTAAATTGCTAAAGCGAGTCTCTTCTGCTAGGAGCCCTAGGATAGACATTATATCTTTCACTTTGTGTGATGCCTGTAAGCAGAAATTGCATTCCTCTAGAAAGAATAGTTGTGAAAGAGAAAAAACAGAAATCACCAATGCAGATAATAAAACTTCTTTGTGAACTAAGACAGAGATGCTATCTAAAACAAATGGATATAGGGTATTGACCACAGAAAGAGTAAAACTCATTGGTTACTTCCCAGAATCACTCTGGCTCTCCTTCTCAGCCAGGACCATCAGTTAGGATTATTAAGTGCCTGCTCAGCTGCACTACAGTGGGAGAGGCAGGGAGGTTTGGTAGCTAAGCAACAGGCCAGAAAATCAAAGGGTAGGAGTTGTGATCTGGCTCCTCCATAAAAGTGATTAAGTAGCCTTGAGTAAACTTCCTTGCCTTGTTTTCTTCATCTGAAAAATAGCATCACCATTCTACCTTTCTGCATTGAGGGGAGAAAAAGAGAGTAGTACTCTGTGACTGCAGGCAAGTGACCTTATGGGGCCTGTGAAGTAAATAATACACCAACAGTCTGGGCTTTCACTCAAATCACCTCTTTACTACTAACAGTTTGAGCCTGAGTATGGCATGCCTTGGTTTATCCATCTGGGGTGATTCATAGGTAATGGTCTGGTCCTAATTTAAAATACAAATTCAAAAGTATGTCTTTATATCTGTAGGATCTAGGAGAAAACTCAAGTAGAGAAACCTCTTCCCCAATGTGCACTGAGGATTTCTCAAGTACCCTTTGTCTACTTACTTTGCTAAAGCTTCAAAAATACTATGTTTACATCCAGATTAAAATTCCAGACTGTCTTATTTGTTTATACCTCTGACTCATTTGTGAGTTCCAAAGGAGCCACACCATCTACCCTGTCTGAATATTTACCATCAAACACAGTCTGTTAGGATGGTGTTTAATCAGTGCTTGATGAAAGAATGAATAAGAATGAATAAAAATGAGTTAATGAACTAACAGGTATGATTGAACCAACAAACAGGCCCTTCCCCGTGTCCCTACTTTGTCCCTATGTTACTCAAAGGATGGCACTGAATTGACTTCACAGGACGGCAATCAGCATGTCCAAAGTAGTCTGCAAGGCCAGCAAGGGAAGGAAGGTTTCCAAGTGTGAGTGACAGAACTATTAGATAGCAGACAAGAAGCAAATAAAGACATAGAGAGTTTCTTTCTTAGATCATGGAAAGCCTGTGGAGAGATGAGCTGAGATGAAGGGCAGAGGTGGGGCAGCAACACAGGAGAACTGTGAGACTTGGAGTGGATGGGATGGTAACCTGAAGCATGTAAGTGCACTTGGGGGGGGAGGGGGAGAGAAAGGGGATGTTTGTGCAACTGAGTGAGGATGGAACTCATTTCATCTTCTGTTTTGTCATCAGTCTATTTCCATAGGGTGAAAAAACTCCTCTGGGTAAATATAAGCTGGAAGACAAGAATGTTCATGGCAGCACTATTCACAATGGCTGAAAAGTGGAAATAGCCTAAATGCACATCAGTGGATGGATGAAGAAGATATGGTCTATCTATGCACTGGAATATCACTCAGACAGAAGAAGGAATGAAGTACTAATGAATACTATAACTTGTATGAACTTCAGAAACATCACGCTCCGTGAGAGAAACCGGACACTAAAGGTTACATATTGTGTGAATCCATTTGTATGAAACATTCAGAATATGTGAATCCACAGACACAGAAAGCAGACTGTGGTTTCCACAAGTGGGGAAGAGCAGGGAGTAGGGAGTAACTGTTTAATGAGTACAGGGTTTTCTAATAGGATGCTAAGAATGTCTTGGAACTACACAGAGATGGTGATTACACATCCTTGTGAGTGCACTAAATGCCAGTGAATTCCAAGACTTTAAAACGGTTAATGGCTAATTTTATGTCATGTGAATTTTACAGTTTTTAAAAATAATCTACTAGGAAATATATCCATCTTGAATAAACCCCTTGCTATAGCATTCCTCCCTGTCAGGGAGACAGAAGTTGCAGTTACACCAAAACCAGCACGTCTTCCAGTTTGACACAGAGTGTCATGGACTATTTCCTCCTGACTCTATGGTGGGAGAGCTGTCCCTCATCCCTCAAGGCTTCTGTTAGCTGACTTAGCTTTCTCCTTCTCTCCCAGGAGTGTAAACTTCAGGAGGGCAGCGGCTGGATCCATCTTGCCTGCTACTGTTTCTCATCTGTTATCTGAGTTGGTGCAATTACTAGTGTAACCTGCAGTCCCTTCTGCACACTGTGATCACTGATGTCTTCAAAGACATTATAGTCCACAGACCCCACTTCTGCTTTAAAACCCCAGTGGCACAACATTGCTCTTAGAAGTAAACTTAGCTCTCTAAACTGCAAGGCTCAGCATAACCTGGCTTCTGTCCATCTCTCCCAGCTCATCTTGTACCTTTCTCTTTCTCTGTTTCAGGCCTGTGACCTACTTTCTGCCAAAGCAAAAATACTGTCTTCTATTACATGGCCTTTGCATGAGCTACCCATTTGCTGGCAAAGACTGCCCCCAGCATACATTCGTATCTTCTTTTTATCAGCAGAACTCCCTGCGCAGCTATTTTTCAGCTGCTGCCATCTCCAAGTCGACCTTATAGCTAGGTGCGGCCATGTAACTAAGCACTGCCCAAGCAACTATAACATGTTCAGCTTCCAAGGCACCTTGTGAAAGCTATCTGCTCTCACCCATTCTCCCAGATGAGAGTGGTATATACAGGAATAGCCTTGGAAGCCAGATGTTGAGGATGAAAGAGCTGCCCACCAACTTGTACTACTTACCTCAGGATTGTCATATGAAGGAGAATCTTAAATGTTATTGAAGACACAGCAAGTTAGTATCTTTGTTAAAACAGTTTAGCCCGTATTCCAATTAACCCATACTGTTATTTCTAATGAATCACATCAAAGCTCTTCCCTATCCAATGTAACCAAACTGCTCTCAAATAACTGTGGACCTCTAATTTCTACTGCTATGGATGTTAAGTGGGTGCCGAGGTGTGGGGGAGAGAGAAAGAAATTATATTTTAATGCTGCCTCCTCCTCCAGACTATAAACTCCTCAAAGGTGGAAGTCACATCTGCCTGATTTACCATGCAAGCCCCAGAACACAGCCTCAGGCTCAGTGTCTGAAACACGACTGGTGCTCAGTCATGTTTACTGGATGAATACATGAATTATTTAAATAATATCACCTCTTTAAATGGGACAAGATGATACATAACTTTAAGTGAAGCATAACTAGTCTTGGAAAAAAATAAGCCGCAATGAACACCTTTGGAGAAAGAGGCCTTGATCTGTGGTCTTGGGTGAAGGTAAGTCTGTGCTGGGGCATGAATAGCCACTAAATGAGATTTCACTTTGAATCTCTTTTATTGTTTCCACCATTATTTAGAACAGTCCCAAATAATATAGTTCCAGCCCCGCAGTGTTCCTCCCTCTAAATGTAACTGTCATTCCTGTAGAGTAAGTTTCAGAAATGTTTATATATTATCAAAATTAAGTTTCAAAATGAGCTACAGTATCTGGGAAAAGGGGATAATAATATTTCACAGAAACTAATTGGAAACTTGTTTTGAAATAAAGTAGTTATTATTTCCATCATGGAGAGATGAAAGTACAGAGATTTCCTTTTATCTCACCCAGCCTAGTATCTTACATTATTTATTCAAACTGAAATTAAAACCTGGCCAAATCCTACTGAGGCATTGCATATCAGTTAGAGATTATTCTTCTGGAAATGAACTTTTGTTCACAAATTTCATTATGCAGTTACAAATGACTATTATTAAAATGTAACATACAAAACTAAATTGTCTTTTTTTTCTGGCTATGCACAAGGTTCACTTTCCAATGCAGTATTATTCTTTTCTTCAGAACTTAGCAGCATGCTATCCCTCTGCCTACTGCCTGGGTTTCCAGAGAAGCCCACAAAACCTACCACACTGTCCTCCTGACTTCTCTGTAAGCATGGTCCTAAAGCATTGAACCAAAGTCCTGTGGACCCCCTCAATGCCATGTTTATCACTTCTCCCCTTAAGTCCCAGAGAGCAGACATGAAGGAGTTTTCCCTAACCGGTAACCTTGCTAGGACCCATTTTCACTTTTTCTACAGATTCAACCCTTGGGCAAAGCTACTACCTGTAAAAAAAAAAAAAAAAAAAAAAAAAACAGTGCCTGAAGTATGGTGCTGACTGGTTGTTTTCTGAATCCCTTAATACTGAGGGTTTTCCTGTCTGTCCCCCAAGGCTTCTCACATCCTAGTCACTCCGCCTGTGCTTTTCTTTATTCCTTGACTGCCTAACTCCTACTTCTCCTCTAGGTCCCAGCTTAGATGGAATTTCCTCCAGGAGTTCCATGACCTCACTCACACTGATGGGGTCAGGTGCAGCCTCTGTGTGGAATGGCACTTTGTACCCTTACTACTCATATATATTTTTTTAATTTTATCTCACTCTGGCTGGATTGTAATCCTGGGAGGAGAGAAATTAGCATGTGTCTGCCCACCAGTATACCTCCAATACCTGGCACAGCAATGAGCACACAGCAACTATCAACACATGTTTCATTAGTTTGGGATTTAAAATTGACTCTGGTATCCGGCTCCTGGTAAAATCAGTCTTCCATCTCAATTCCATTTACTATCTTCACACTTTCCTGGCATTAACTCTGTGGCTCACTAGAGTTTCTTTTGGTTGTTCATCTTGAGAACTCTAATCACTCCTGTGTTCATTTACTTCCACCCATGGAAGCATCCATCTGGTGCATCCAGGGTCTTCTCTTCAGGTCAATCTGCATGAATCACATTTATTGAAAAGTTTTCAAATATGGCCTATTTCTTGGGTTCTTCCCATCTGTATCCCACAGCCTATACATCTACTTCTTTTCTACTCTCCTTTCTACTTGTTGGTTTCTCTCTGGCTCAGGAAGGATTTGAGCTTGGTATGCACATGTTAACAGGGAGGAAAAATGTCTCTAGGCACTGAATGGACTTTTGTACAAGAATAAATTTTAAAGAAATTTCCAAACTCAGGCTCTGTACATCACATGACCTCCATTCTCAATCCTGCTCAAGCTTTCCTTTCCCCAGCGATGACCCACCTCTATGCCCTATGCTTAAAAAAACCTTCACACCCAGTCTCTGATAGTCCCAGTTAACTCAGTTTAGTTTTTGCCTCTGTCCAGATGCTGCCAATAGCTTCTTTCCCATCTTGAGTTTCTAGATTTATGTTTTGTCTCTCTGTTTATCTGTGTACTTAACCACAACAAAGGGGAGAAATAGGGCAGGGGTTCCCAGGTGGAAGTCAGTCACATTGTTTGTTTTTTCACAGTGTGTGGAACACTGCCTTAGTCCACATCTTGGCTACATGCAAAGAAAGGAGCTAATGACTTGCTTACCTTTACTCCTATGTGCATCATTCCAGGAATGAAGGTAATAATAAATAATACATCTCTCTTCCCTCCTCAAATTAAGATCTACTGAGAAATAAGACACAAGAGACAAATAGAGACCAAAATATCACTTTTATTATTAAAACTAGTAAGGCTTATTAGAGGATTTTTCTGGAGAACTGGGCACAGATGGACCTGCTAATATTCATTCTAAATTAGACAGATTTATCCATCAACCCAAACTATCAGAGGGTTGCTGCAGGACCCTCCCTTATTTGGAATTGGCTACTTTGGAAAATTTCCAATGTGCAGCAATATCCTGGAGAGAGAAAGGTATGTGCTAAACAGATTTAGTTCCTCCTCTAGTCAGAGAAGGCCAGGAATGTGATGACTGTCAAGCCAGGAAATCTCATAAAAATCTAAGTGCTAGGGCCAGTGCTGTGCCACAGTGGATTAAAGCCCTGGCCTGCAGTGCAGGCATCCCATATGGACGCCAGTTCAGTCCCAGCTGCTCCACTTCCGATCCAGCTCTCTGATATGGCCTGGGAAAGCAGCAGAAGATGGCCCAAGTGACCTAGCTTCAGTTCGGCACAGTTCCAGCCGTTGTGGCCATCTGGGGAGTGAACCATCAGTTGGAAGACCTCTCTCTCTCTCTCTCTGCCTCTACTCTCTCTGTGTAACTCTGACTTTCAAGTAAATAAATAAATCTTTAAAAAAAAAATCTAAGTGCTGGGGGATGGAGAGCCTCCCCATATAGCAACAGATCAAATTCTATCAGCATTTCCACCGTTAGCCCTAATATGTTTCGGGGATCCCACAGGCTCAAGGGTCCCTGACAAATTTACCTTTTCATACTGTTATGAAACAATATTTTAGTGTTTCCATGAGGTGATTTGGAAATGGATATGCTTGATACTTGAATTCTCTGATTTTTTTTTGCTTCAAACCAGACTCAGAGCTGAGAATCTTTGTAAGATGCATTCATTCACTTTCCATTCACATTCCTGCCATGAGAACACTAAGCATAATTTCATCTAACTTTGAGGATTTTTGATCTTTGAGAGCCTTACATCATCATTACCTGCATCAAGTATCACTGTTTGATACATAGAGATAGAAGAGACTACAGATTGGATTGAGTGTGCCCTAACGATAAGATGAACTGGCCAGGAAGTTCTCTAATGAGGTCAGATCACTTACGATATATACAAAATATGATAGGAATAAATGGGAAATGGTGGTAATGATGTTGAGCACTTATTATGTGACAGACACTATGCTTAACCTTTTATGTACATTAAATCATTTAGTCTCAAATCCTGGGAGGTAAGTTTTATTATCTCCATTTCATAAATATGACAACTCAAGTCAACAAAAAGTAGAACATCCAGGATTTTACCCCCTGCTAATGTGCCTGGGAAAACAGTGGAAAATGGCCGACTTTGTGTCCACCCATCCATGTGGGAGACCCAAAAGAAGTTCCTGGCTCCTGGCTCCTTGCTCTGGACCAAACAGCTCTACCTGTTGTGGCCCTCTCTGGCAAGTGAACCCGCAGATCTAACATATCTCTTTTTCTCTCTCTCTGTCTCTCCCTCCCTCTCTCTCTGTAACTCTGCCTTTCAAATAAATAAATAAATCCTTTTTTTTTTATAAAGTGCACATTCTAAAACAAGAGAAAATGTACATGGGAGTACTGAACAGAACAAACATGGTAAAAGATTAATCTCTTAATGAGTTGAAGTAAAATATGCTTAAACCTTCATCCACAACTCAGAAACATACACATACAACACCTTATCAGCCACAATCAAAGTAAAAAAAAAAAACTAAAAAACACAGACTCACTGCTTAAAGCAGATGCTATAACATTAACAAACAACTAAGAGAAAGTCATATATCTCAACTCCTGTTGTATTTCAATCTTCCTTATCAAGAAGAATCATCTTTAAACTCAGGAGTGTTAAATAAATGTAGTTTAGAATGAATTGAAGTATGAGATAAGTAAGGTGATAGCAGGAGACCATCTTGCTGTTTTAAATGAGTTCAAGTCTCCAGGCCTAAACAAATTACATCCCAGAGTATGGAGAGACTTTGCAGATGTAATCAGAGTCACTGTCAGTAATCTTGAAGGGATCATAGAGAATAGAAAAAGCAATGGAAGAATGGAGCTAGAAAAACAACATTCTAGTTTTTGAACAAGAGGAAAAAAACGTATTCCATAATCTACAGGGCTGCAAGCTTGACTTTGAAACCTGGTAATATTGTGAAATGACCAGATAACTGTGCACCCCTAGAAAAGGAAACGTTGATCACCAGGAACCAGGAGTCACCGGGGAAGAATAGTCAAGGTCCTGCATGCCTCTTTTTCTGTAGCATGAGGATCAATGAAAGCAAAGACACCATATGCACAATGAAGGATGTGAGAGCCACGTTTCCGAGGCTCCTATCACCTTCTAGGTCACCAGGGTTGGTTCAGGTAATGTGGCTGGGTGACAGAGTCCCCTTATTTACTTTATGTTCCATGAAGTTACACATTTGCTCACAGAAAGGCCTTCATATGACCAATACAACTTCTATGACTCTTCAGAGCCCCCAGCCCAGCTTAAATCCATCTGCAGTTTATATTAATTAGGGCAAGCATATTTACATTAAGTTCTCCTACTGTTCTCGGGGATCTGATGGGTAAGAAAGTACTTTTAAGAAAACAAATGACCATTCATACCAAAAAACACTTGAATTTATGAATCAATGTTCTTCTATTCACAATACTTTTCCTCCAGAGAGTTATACAGCTCAAGTCTTCTCTCAGTCAGGCCTCTGCCCAGATGTCATTTGCTTAGACAGGTCTCTAACTCTATAAGACAACATTTATCCCCATCATACACTGAGTTCATTATTTTTTTTACATTCTTGATATTACCTAGTACTTTAAAATGTTCAAGGAAAATGAAATTAAAATCTAAGTTTATTTTTGTATAGAAAATGTTAAGGTTCAAGCAAAAACAGGTCTTCAAAATGTTCACAGAAATTGTGTATTAGGAAAAACTATTAATGGATTTCTTTTTTTCTTTTTTTTTTTTTTTTTGGACAGGCAGAGTTAGACAGTGAGAGAGAGAGACAGAGAGAAAGGTCTTCTTTTTCCATTGGTTCACCCCCCAAATGGCCGCTACAGCCAGCGCACTGTGGCTGGCGTGCTGCGCCAATCCGAAGCCAGGAGCCAGGTGCTTCCTCTTGGTCTCTCACGTGGGTGCAGGGCCCAAGCATTTGGGCCATCCTCCACTGCACTCCCGGGCCACAGCAGAAAGCTGGAATAGAAGAGGAGCAACCAGGACAGAATCTGGCGCCGCAACTGGGACTAGAACCCGGGGTGCCAATGCCACCAGCAGAGGATTAGCCAAGTGAGCCACAGCGCTGGCCCTATTAATAGATTTCAAAACTTTACACCAAAATATACTTCCTTTAATTCCATTTTATATGAACTTCTTGACTCATCCCAATCTATTCCAGCTCTTACCACTACTTGAAATTGTATTATATATTAACCATATGCATACATATATAATTTTTCCTCTCTCCTCTTATAGAGTCAACAAATTCTAAGTGCATGATGTCCTCTGTTATATGGTATCCCTTCCTTTTTGAATTATCAGCTCCTGAGGGAAGAGACTGCTGTCCTTTGGCCACTCTGCCCCTAATCACTAGAAAAGTACTGATACTTATTTAAGCTCAATAAATAGTATTTGCTAAATAATATTTGTTTAATTCATGGATGCAACTTGGAGTATCTAGAGGCTATGTAGTTTGTCCCTGGCATTATCCAAAATAATTAACTATAACCCAGGTAAGGAGAAAGAAAATAAGAAACCTGATTGTCAGTAAAACACTTATCTTCAAGAACCCAGTATTGTGTCGTAGTAGGTTAAAGCCTCCACCTGCAATGCCACGTTCCATCTGGGCACCTGTTTGTATCCCAGCTGCTCCACTTCTAATTCAGGTCCCTGCTAATGACCTTGGAAAAGCAGCAGAAAATGGCCCAAGTGTTTGGGCCCTTGCTATCTATGTGGGAGACTTGAGTGAAGCCTCTGGCTCCTGGCTTCAGCTTGGCCAACCCTGGCCATTGTGGCCATCTGGGGAATGAACCAGTAGATGGAGGATCTATTCCCACCTGCCTTTGTCTGTTTTTCTCTGTATCTCTTTCAAATAAAATTTTTTTTTAAAAAAAGTACCTTCATTAAATCTCCAGTAAAAGTACAAAGGAATCCAAAGTAAAAAATATGAATATTTTTGGAAAACTGGCAGGTCCAAGTTGTTACTTATCAATAGTCACCTTGAATGTAAATGGCCTCAACTCTCTTGTTAATAAACACAGACTGGCTGAATGGATTCAAAAGCAAAACCCATCTATTTGCTGCCTATAAGAAACACATCTCACCAACAAAGATGCACACAGACTGAAAATGAAAGGATGGAAAAAGACATTCCAAGGTAACAGAAAACAAAAAAGAACTGATATAGCCTTCCTAATATCGGACAAAATAGACTTTAATATAAAAACTGTTAAAAGAAACAAAAAGGGGCACTATGTAATGATTAAGGGACCAATTCAACAGGAGGATTAACTATTATAAATGTATGTGCACTTAATCACAGGGCATCTGACTTTTTAAAAGATGCACCGGCTGCAGCGTGCTGGCCACGGTGGACATTGGAGGGTGAACCAACAGCAAAAGGCAGACCTTTCTCTCTCTCTCTCTCTCTTACTGTACACTCTGCCTGTAAAAAGAAAAAAAAAAGACAATTTATAACAAACCCAAAGCCAGTGTCCTATTTAATGGAGAAAAGCAGGAAGCACTACCACTGACATTCATAATCAAACTAGGATGCCCATTCTCACCATTGCTATTCAATACAGTCCTGGAAATTCTAGCCAGAGTCAATATGCAAGAAAAAGAAATCAAAGGGATACAAATTGGGAAGGAGTAAGTCAGACTATCCCTATTTGCAGATGACATGATTCTATATATAGGGGATTCAAAAGACTCCATCAACAGACTACTGGAACTCATAGAAGAGTTTGGCAAAGTAGCAGATATGAAATCAATACACAAAAGTCAACAGCCTTTGTATACACAGAAAATGCAACGGCTGAGGAAGAACTTCTGAGATCAATCCCATTCACAATAGCTATAAATAAAATAAAATATTTGGAATAAGTTTAACCAAAGATAGCAAAGATCTCTATGATAAGAATTACAAAACATTAAAGAAAGAAATAGAAGAAGATACAAAAAATGGAAAAATCTTCCATGTTCATGGATTGGAAGAATCAATATCATCAAAATGTCCATTCTCCCAAAAGCAATTTACAGATTTCATGCAATACCAATCAAAATACCAAAGACATTCTTCTCAGATATAGAAAAAGTAATGCTGAAATTCATATGGAGGCACAGGAGACCTCAAATACCTAAAGCAATCTTATACATCAAAAACTAAGCCAGAGGCCTCATTATACCAGATTTTAAGACATACTACAAGGAAATTATAATCAAAACAACCTAGTACTGGTACAAAAACAGATGGATAGACCAATGGAACACAGTAGAAATCGCAGAAATCAATCCAAGCATCTACAACTAACTTATATTTGACAAGGGAGCTAAAACCAATCACTGGAGTAAGGACAGTCTCTTCAATAAATGGCGCTGGGAAAACTGGATTTCCACATGCAGGAGTACCTTATACCTTGCACAAAAACCATTCAAAATGGATTAAAGACCTAAACCTAGAACCTAATACCATCAAATTATTAGAGAATATGTGGGAAACCCTGCAATACATTGGCACATGCAAAGAGTTCTTAGAAAAGACCCAGAGGCATAGGCAATCAAAGCCAAAATTAACAAATGGGATTACCCCAAATTGAGAAGCTTCTGTACTGAAAAACTAACACTCAGGAAGGTAAAGAAGCAACCAAAAGAATGGGAGAAATTATTTGTAAACTATGCAATTGATAAAGGATTAATACACTTGATCTTAGCCAAAAGGCCGAGAAGCGATGATAAAGGATTAATAACCAGAATATAGAAAGAGATCAGGGGGCTGGCGCCATGGCGCAGATTAATCCTCCACCTGCAGTGCTCGTATCCCATATGGTCACCCGTTCTAGTCCTGGCTGCTCCTCTTCCAATCTAGTTCTCTGCTATGGCCTGGGAAAGCAGTAGAAGATGGCCCAAGTCCTTGGGCCCCTGCCCCTGCATGGGAGACCCGGAAGAAGCTCCTGGTTCCCGGCTTCACATCAGCGCAGCTCCAACCATTGTGGCCATCTGGGGAGTGAATCAGCAGATGGAAGACCTTTCTCTCTGTCTCTTCCTCTCACTGTCTCTTTCTCTACCTCTCAAATAAATAAATAAAATCTTAAAAAAGAGAGAGAGATCAAGAAACTCCACAACAACAAAACAACCCAGTTACAACATGGGTGAAGGACTTAAACAGACATTTTTCAAAAGAGGAAATCCAAATGGCCAACAGACACATGAAAAAATGTTCAGGACCATTAGCCTTCAGGGAAATACAAATCAAAACCACAATGTTTCACCTCACCCCAGTTAGAATGGCTTTCACACAGAAATCAACAAACAACAAATGCTGAAATGCTGGAGAGGATGTGGAGAAAAGGGTACACTAATTCACTGCTGGTGGAAATGTAAACTGTTAAAACCACTATGGAAGACAGTTTGAAGATACCTCAGAAATCTGAATATAGACCTACCATATGACCCAGCAGTTCTACTCCTGGGAATTTACCCAGTTTACTGCAGTTAAATTCTCAATAGCTAAGACATGGTTCAACCTAAATGGCCATTAACTGAAGACTGGATAAAGAAATCATGAGATATGTACTGTATGGAATACAGCAGTAAAAAAAATGAAATCTAGTCATTTGCAACAAAATGGATGAATCTGGGAAACATCATACTTCGTGAAATAAGCCAGTCCCAAAGGGACAAATACCGTATGTTCTCCCTGCAATAACTAATAGAGCACCTAAAAAGAAATCTGTAGAAGTGAAATTGACACTCTGAGAAGCAATGGCATGCACAGCCATTGTCTTGTCTATTGAGGAACTGGTTTCATCTTCTTAATACTATCTATTGAACTCTTAACAGATTTATTAATACAAGTATAAAGTCAATTGAAAATAGATCTCACTAAAAAATAAGAGTGTAAATAAGAGAGGTGGGAAGAAGTTTGTATCTGTAAAGCTGTATAGTTCTGCATACATTACTATGGACTTTCTTCTAAGGGTACAGTTTAAAAATTTGCCAAGGGGGCTGGCGCCGTGGCTCACTTGGTTAATCCTCCACCTGCAGCACTAGCATCACATATGGGCGCCAGGTTCTAGTCCCAGTTGCTCTTCTTCCAGGCCAGCTCTCTGCTGTAGCCCAGGAGGGCAGTGGAGGATGGCCAGACTGCTTGGGTCCCTGCACCCACATAGGAGATCAGGAGGAAGCACCTAGCTCCTGGCTTCGGATCGGCACAGTGCCAGCCATAGCGGCCATTTGGGGAGTGAACCAACGGAAGGAAGACCTTTCTCTCTGTCTCTCTCTCTCTGTCTATCACTCTACCTTTCAAAAAAATTTTTTTTTAAATTTGCCATGGAACTCCAAGTCCCATTAAGCTGGATGGCAAAAATGTCATGTCATAAAAATGACCATATTAAGTATTAAAGTGATCATAGGGAATGTCCAACATGGGAAGCAGTGCACACAGACTCCTAAAATGGCATTCACTGTAAATAACACTCTCACCTCAAAATCAACGCTTTATTTAAAAGATTTATTTACTTGAAAGTCAGAGTTTCACAGAGAGAAAAGGAAAGACAGAGAGAGAGAGAGAGAGAGAGAGAGAGAGAGGTCTTCCATCCACTGGTTCACTCCCCAATTGGTCGCAACAGCTGGAGGTGGGCTGATCTGAAGCCAGGAACCAGGAGCTTCCTCCAGATCTCCCACATGGGTACAGGGACTCAAGGACTTGAGTCATCCTCTACTGCTTTCTCAGGCCACAGCAGTGGGGCTGGATCAAAAGTAGAGCAGCCAGGACACAAACCGGCACCCATATAGGATGCCAGCACTGCAGGGAGCAGCCTTACTTGCTACGCCACAGCTCTGGCCCCTCAGAATCAACCTTTAAAGCTTCCTGGTCTGGCTGAAAGGCCTGTGAGAGCATTTCAGGCATGGAAAACCAAGATTCTGGGGCAAAAAATATCCTATACAAAGGATCTCTGTGATATCCCAATGGAAAGAAGGGGCCATCAAAGAAGGATGTACTTTTCTCTGAAGGGAGGAGAGAACTTCCACTTTGCTTATGGTTGTGTCCCAAAATCTGATGGCGTCTGTGGTCACAAAAGGATTCCATAGTCTTGGCAGCTCATGGCAAGAGCCTCAAGTGATCACTGATGTCATAAATAAGAGTGTAAATTGTTAAATGAACAAAAGAAGTCACGATGCACTTACTCCCCATGTAGGACCACTGTCCTTAATGAATTGAACTATGAGAATTAACTGCAAAACTTGTTCTCAAACTGCACTTTATATGTTGTGTGTGTATGGGGGTGCAAACTGTTGAAATCTGTACTTAGCATAGAGTTGGTCCTCTATATAATGTTAAACTAAAAATGAACCATAATTAAGATGATGGAAGAGGGAGTAGGAGGAGGTAGGAATGGAGTCGGGGTGGGAGGGTGGGTATGAGGCAAAGAACCACTATATTCCTAAAGTTGTAACTATGAAAAATGCATTTATTAAATAAAAGCTTTAAAATAAAAAAATAAAGTGATCATATGGATAGGAGTAGGTGTTAAAGGGATCATATAAATAAGATCAAATGTCTGGCAATGATAATAATAAATAGAATTAAAAAGGAGAGAATGTTCCAATATAGGAAGCAATCCACACAGTAGACTCATAGAATGACAATCACTTTAAACAGTACTCTGACCTCAGAATCAGCCCTTAAGGCATTCTTGTCTGGCTGAAAAGCCCATGAGAGCATTTTAGGCATGGAAAGCCAAGACATTGTAGCTAAAAGATGTCCTGCATGAAGGATCTCTGTGAAAAAGACCCCAGTGGAAAGAAGGGGCCATCAAAGAAGGATGTACTTCTCTGATTGGAGGAGAGAACTTCTACTTTGCTTATGGCCTTGTCTAAATACTGATGGAGATTGTGGATTCAAAAGGCTTCCATAGCCTTGGCTGCTCATGTCAAGAGCCTTGGGTGATCATGTTACATAAGACTGTTAATTATTAAATTAACAACAGGAGTCACTGTGCACTTACTTCCTATGCAGAACTTCTGTCCTTAATGAATTCTACTATGAGAATTAACTGTAAAACTTGTTCCCAGTTTGTGTGTCTGTGTCTTTGTGTGTGTGTGTGTGTGTGAATGCAAACTGTTGAAAAAGTTACTTAGTATAGAGTTGGTCTTCTGAGTATAAAGTTAATTGAAAATGAATCTTAATAGAGAATGGGGCTGGTAATGGGAGAGGGAGGAGGTGGTGGGGTGGGAGGGCGGGTGTGATGGGAAGAATCACTATATTCCTAATGTTGTACTTATGAAATTTATACGCATTAAATAAAGGATTTTTTGGGGGAAAATGCATCTTCATTATTAATACAATAACTGTTACCTACAATGTGACTGACATTGTACTAGACCCTCAATAATCCTAACAAGTAGAACTTTTGGGGCCATCACTGTGGCACAGGAAGTTGAGCCACTGTCTATAGTGCCAGCTTCCCATATGGGCACCTGTTCGAATTCCAGCTGCTTCACTTCTAATCCAGCTCCCTGCTGATGTGCCTGGGAGGGAAGGAGGAGATGGCCCAAGTGCTTAGGCTCCTGCACCCATGTGAGACACCCAGAAGAAACTCCCAGCTTCTGCCTTCAGCCTGGCCAATCCCTGGCTGTTGCAGCCATTTGGTGAGTAAACCAATAGATGGAAGCACTCTCTCTTTATCTCTCTCTCTAATTATGCCTTTCAAATAAATAAATGTAATCTTTAAAAAAAAAAAAGAAGTAGAGCTTTTCATCATCTTAACTTTGAGATGGGCAAACTGGGATCAGGGAGTATAAATGTCAGACAACAGTCAGACAACAACAAATGTCATGAGGAAGCTGAGAATGAAATCTAAGATCTGTCTCACTGCAAGGTGCATCTGTTTTTATAGTACTATTATAGCACACAAAAAACATGGGAAACCTACTTAATATACAATTGATAGGAAAACCAGTACATAATATGAACAATCAAGGTCTTACAAGAGTTTGACAGATGTGAATGGCAGGCTAGAATTCAAAAAACATATATATTAAGTAAAGTCCCTTATACCAGTTTTAAGATCCAAATGCACAGGTATGTGTATGTTGGGAGTGGAGGGCAGATATTTACTTATTTGAAACAGACCAAGTGGCATCAATGTACCACAAGCTCAATTTGAACCAACAATAAGTAAAATGTTTCTATGAAATGAAATGAAATATTTAAAGTACATTATCAAGATTTTTTTAAAGAGAAGTTTCCAGTTTTATTGTATAGAAGTGAGATTACAGAATTTCATTATACAATGTAAAGGCTCCTAGAATAGTAACAATCTTACTATGAATGAAATTATTAAAAGGTTTGGTGGGGGCCGGCGTTGTGGCACAGTAGGTTAATCCTCTGTCTGTAGCACCAGCATCCCCTATGGGCACAGGTTCTAGTCCCGGCTACTCCTCTACTGATCCAGCTCTCTGCTATGGCCTGGAAAAGCAGTAGAAGATGGCTCAAGTCCTTGGGCCTCTGCATCCACGTGGGAGACCTGGAAGAAGTTCCTAGCTCCTGGCTTTGGATAGACTCAGCTCCAGCCATTGCAGTATATTTGGGGAGGGAACCAGTGGATGCAAGATCTTTGTCTCTCACTGTCTGTAACTCTAGCTCTCATATAAATAAATAAATTAAATATTTTTTTTAAAAAAAGGTTTGGTGAACTTTGACCTGTGAGAGAAAAAGATTCAGAGGGGATAAAACATCCATCTTCATTATCTGAAGGGTTAAAATAAGAGGAAATTCTCCATTGTTCCTGACAAGTGAGGCCATGGGATACAGGCTTAGCTAAAGACGCCAAGCTTACCAATAATTAGATGCCTTCTGAATAAGAACTCCCCATGCGTCAGGAGAGAGACACAAGCAGAGGCTGCATTAACAACATGTCCTGGATGCTTTAGGAGCTACCTATGGAAATTAGCTGATTTGACGTATTTCTTTCAGTCCAACTTCTTTCCACATATGGTGGCCTTATTTTCTGAACCCCAAACTAACACCTGTAATCCTGTAAGAAGACTTTTGTCATGCACCTGGTTTTGAAACACAGGTATAACCACCAAAATATTATAGCTTCAGAGAGATGTCACCGATTGAAATAACAGGTGAAATATATAAAACTGGCACCTTCCTGGAAAAATGAAGATGTAAAATTGCTCTAGGGCAAGCAGCTAACTCTTTTTCAGTACTCGTGTTTCAACGAAAGAGGTGGAAACTTTTGCTAAGAGTTCACTGCATTTTTTTCTTGCAAAGCAAGTTTTCTTGAACTCTTCCTCCAAAAACTGGCCATTGGAAAATCTGGTAACATTACCAAGAGTGCCACATTCTCCCATAGGAGGTATGTCAAACCCACCAGATGACAACTCCTCCACTGTTGTGCACACATGGGGATACTCTGGTCATAGCTCATTGAGACCCAAACTATCCTTGCTCCTCCAGCTTGGACCAGAATGCATTCCCCAGCAATTCCCCCACTTTGAGGTTCTTGAACCAAGGAGTAAGAGGGGCAAATCTTAGCCAAATCTCAACTCACTACTCTGCCCACTAGGAACTAATCAGAATGATTAAGATAATGTAATTCCAGATATCATTTACAGGGCTATCAGCTGTTTCCTATTAGACACAATGTTCTTTTCACAGACTTCTTTGTTTCACACTGACAGTCATTTTTCACCCTGCATGGCAGAATTTCAAAGCCAAGAATCTTGTATTACACAGTAAACAAACAAAATTAGACTCAAAATTGCCTTTTTTGATTTTGATATATTAATCAACTCTTCAGGAAAGCTTCTAAACATTTTCAATTACATCAAAAACAGGCTGGCAACATTTTCCAACTTCAAAAAAAAATCAGGCATAGTTAAGGTTTGTTTTCTATTCCACTGATACTCTAGATTACATATTTGCAACTGTTTCTACTTTAGGACAGATTGATTAATAGCATCAATTCTAAAATCCCAGCATGTCCACAGGAGAAAAAAAAGTTTTTCCATCTGTGATCTTAATTAACCAACACAGATCTATCTATTTTGGTTTGTTTGCTTCTTCCTTCATCGTCCCTACATATTTCAGAGACTATGGATCTCATGGTTACTATTAAATGCTCATTGAGAAGCAGATATGCATTCAAGAGATGGAGGCCAAAGAATGGACCAAATGAGCCAAGGAGAAAGAAAAATCTTGATACCTCAAAGACCTGGCCTCCCTCCTCTGCTTTATGCCATACTTGACTGGGCAGAAAAAAGGCACTTGAATTAGTAATGAAAAGATACTGCAAAACAAAATAGATATCTGCATATGATTCACTAGGGAGGTATAAAAGAAAGTGTACACTATATAACCATGGGCTTAATAGATTTGATGATGATAGTAGCCCAAGTGCTTAAATTATGTCTATTGTTGCCATTAAAAAGTAGAAATCATGGGAAGAATGCTACCAAGACAACTGAAATGTTTACACATCCTTTCCTAAATAGATTCCTTAAGAGCTTTAGATTGCTCCTGCTGCTAATTGCTGACGTTTTTATTTTGTAAGTTTTAAAGACCTATCTTATCTACTAGTTGAAACTGGTTAGTTATCAGGATTTACTGAATCCCTGCAGTTCACAGTATGTGTCACATTCAAGAATACAAAAGATTTAGATTATAAATCTTTTCACACAAAAGAGGTTACAATATGTGAAGGAAACAGAACAAAAACACTTGAAGATATGTAAGCATTCTCTGAGATGTGAAAACTAATGTAACCTATTATATAACTAGATGAGGCTCTATGTTACGAGAATGGAATTTCACCTCCCTTGTTGAAGTGAAATATAGAACCTGAACTGTTTTAGAACTGGAAGAAGATTCTCCTAGAGGTTAGAGGGGCTGGCCAGTGATTTCACACACACACACACACACACACACACCCCTTTCTTGACACTCTTTAATCCACATGAAACAAGCTAAACATTTTAATTGATTATTTTACTTTCTAGAATATGCAGAGTCCAACATGACAGCTATATAAACCTCTTGGCTCCCACGATTATTCTCATTCATATTCCCCAAAGGAGCTCATGCTTCAACACTGATCTGAAGCTCATGGATGTCATTAAAGAGAAGCTTTAGGGTCTGTTCTAAGATCCTTCAGAATTAGATATACAGCTCATCTCCAGCATAAACTGTACATTATGTCATGACACAAAAGAAGCTTCAGGGCCGGCGCCGCGGCTCACTAGGCTAATCCTCCGCCTTGCGGCACCGGCACACCGGGTTCTAGTCCTGGTCAGGGCACCGATCCTGTCCCGGTTGCCCCTCTTCCAGGCCAGCTCTCTGCTGTGGCCAGGGAGTACAGTGGAGGATGGCCCAAGTGCTTGGGCCCTGCACCCCATGGGAGACCAGGATAAGCACCTGACTCCTGCCATCGGATCAGCGCAGTGCACTGGCCATTGGAGGGTGAACCAACGGCAAAAGGAAGACCTTTCTCTCTCTCTCTCACTGTCCACTCTGCCTGTCAAAAATAAAAAAATAAATAAATAAAAAAATAAAAAACAAAAGAAGCTTCAGTATGCCACAAGATAAACACTCATGAAAATATCTTGCACACTTTCCTATCAAATGCAATGACAAACAATAGCTCAGTGGGGGGCCGGCGCCATGGCTCACTTGGTTAATCCTCCGCCTGTGGCGCCAGCATCCCATATAGGCGCCGAGTTCTAGTCCCGGTTGCTCCTTTTCCAGTCCAGCTCTCTGCTGTGGAAGGGCAGTGGAGGATGGCCCAAGTGCTTGGGCCCCTGCACCCACATGGGAGACCAGGAGGAAGCACCTGGCTCCTGGCTTCAGATCGGTGTAGCTTCCGGCCATAGCAGCCATGTGGGGGTTGAACCAACAGAAGGAAGACCTTTCTCTCTGTCTCTCTCTCTAACTCTGTCAAATTTAAAAAAAAAAAAAAAAGCTCAGTGGGACCCTTTAAGCATCCAAACCTGGCATTGCTCAATTAAGGAGTGATGTGTAGAGAGTAGCTTCCCTCATGTACACAAGTTTCTGCAGAGACTGAATTGGAAGAAGGTGTCCCAACAAGTAAGCCCAAAGTTTTGACAAAGAAAGAAATCAAAAACCCATGGTACCATACAGTCACACTTTTGTTTTTGCCTTATATCAGACAGTAGGAAATGAGTTTCTCCCCAGTTTCTCTTCACAGACATACCTACTAAATGTGCTAGCAGGTAGTTGTCTTCCTCAGTGTAGACACACAGCATGTAGACATACAGTCTACTGCAAAAGGGCATAAGAGTTTTATTCTCTGATGAAGAATAATGATCACAGTATTAGTCTATTTATTACCAAGAGAAGAAGAAACCACTATATGGAGATGCCAAGGGTTGAGGTCTGCCTCCCTCAGGAACTTTCGGAAGGATCTCTCCTAACAGCCTCCATTTGTTCTGTCCGCTTCAAGTTTGCTTTGCCTGGATGACTGATAGAAATACCTGACTGCCCAGTGTCATCCTTAAATGAGATCCTGTTCCCCTAGATTCATAGTTTGATTCCTAGTGAGTTTGAGGATAAACCTCTTGCAACTACAACATTCAAAGATGAGTTACTTACATAGTAAAAAGAAACACTAGTCTCAATAACTATACATAGTAATGACATGTTACAGGATGGTAGCTGAAATACGGTGACTTCTTCAGGAATGATATTGAAGAAGATTTTCTAAAGGTGGTAGGACTTCCTTATAGACTTGATCATTATTCAAATACATTTATTTTTAAAGGCTCCTATTATCTGTAGCCCTAGTGATTTACATGAATCAATTTACATAAATCTATGCCAAAATACCAGCAAAAAATTAAATATATGTTAAGTATATGTCAAATTAATTTTTTCTTTCATTTAACACAACAGGAATCTCAACTCGCATATGTTCAGTCTTCTTCATTTACAGCTGCTGTTGTATGATTCTGAGCTCATGACTTTTTTTAAAAATGGAAAGTTAACTTTAGGATTTCTACATTAAGCATTTTTGTTAGGAAAATAGTATATCAGCCCAAAAGAGGTGGCTTGCTTTTGAGCTGACTGTGATAATCTCCCTTCCAGGCTGACTTCCTTAAGCACACTGTATCCCCTGAGAACTTGAAAAGGCAAAAAGATACTACAATAAAATAAGGATCCAAGGGAAACTACTTGGTAATTTTAATATTTACAAGATAGAGCCCAAAACACTAATTTAAGTAAAAAGAAATGCCACTGGTTAACATAAGCTTACAAATATTAAAATATTAACTAAGATATTAATATTAAGATATTAATACTAGGTTTACAAATATTGAGATAGTGGTAACTGGCAAGAGAAAAAATGAGAGAAGAAGGCTATGCTATGCCTTGTTCTACTGAGACTTTACTTCAGTCTTCATTCAGCTCATTCTGTCAACTATGATAAAAGAACACAAGGAATGAACCAGAATTATAATTAAATGATTTCATATAATATCAACTAGTGAGTTATCTGTTGAAAACGGGAGAACGGCAACAAAAACTGGCTTAAATACTGACTTTCATTGTTCCACAAAGCAGGAAGTTCAGGAGCAGAGTAGCTCCAAGGTGAATTCATTTGGTAATTCACTAGCATCAACAATAACCCAAATTCTTTCTGCCTTTCCGTGTTACCAGCCTACACACGATAGCTTACCCTGTAAGACAGGGTCTCCTCAAGGTCCTAAGATGGTTTATGCAACTCCAGGCATCATAGAAAGACAACAACTATCAGAGGTAGAAGTGTTTCTAAGTATAAATTTTACATGGAAGTACCCCAACATCACAACCCAACCTCCATCCATCTCAAACACTCTCTCTCTGTACTCACTGGTCAAAATTCTATCACAAACCCATGCCAAAGCCAATCATTGGAAGGGTAGTAATTCAAATGTCTGGTTTAGACTATTCAAAATTCACCTCCTTCCAAAGCTGAGAGAAGGCCCAACTTTGAGAAAAATTAGATTTCTGTTAGCAAGAAACAAGGCTGGTGAGAAAGATAGTTGCGACAGATAGCCTAAAGCGTCTGCCATTATATTAACAGAAAAAAAGTGTAACTCACTACACCAAGGTTCAATCCACATGAACAGTTTAACAGGTGGACAGTATTATATATTAAAGATTAACCATTGTTGTTTTACCAATAAGTCTTTACAGGGAGCCGGAAAGATTTGGATCTCTCTTCAAAAGGCAGTAAGTGATTATAATTGAAGCACAAATCATTGATAAATCCATATCATCTAAATCTAGAATATACATTTCCTCTTTTATTGAAAAATCAAGGGTTCTCTTTACTGTAAATCTGAGTTCCAGTGAGTTTCCAGTAATTGTTTCATATTCCAGATGTGCATTTGTAATAAGTTTATGTTGGTTAATCTGGCTCAGTTTATCTAATGAGCTACAAAAGTGGTCAATTGTTTATGCAAATTAGGAATTGTGCCTTTATTAAAGGGAAATAAATTACCTAAATATATTCTGACATAAATTGTTTTATTTTTCACTTCTAAATTTTTCCTTTATTATGTCTATTTCCCACACAGGAAAAAAAAAAGGTCGTGATATGTTTGTTAAATGTGTTCTTTTCTCAAACATTTAATCAATCTTAATGTGAAATCATAACTATTACAATATTTTGTGACATTTAAGGGATGTCAGAAGATACAACATGGTACAATGATAAAACAACCAAGTGAGAGGTAGGAAACACAAATTCCAAATTCAACTGCATTCATTAAGTGCTCACTACATACCAGACATTGTGCTGTTTAACCTGTATTCACTTATTTAACCCTTGTAATATCCTGTAAACTATGTATTACGATTATCTCATTTTCAGATATGGAAACTTATGCAAAGTTATGTAACCTGGTCAAGGCTACATTGTTGTTAAAACCCAGACCAAATCACTTAACTATGGTGCAATACTGGTTTATATAGTAATGGAACTGCCACTAGTTGCTTCAACTGGATAGGACTTGTTTCCAGTGAGTCAAATAAAGATAAGAACATTTCCAGCCCTAACATTTAAAATGCCATGAAAGTCATGACCTTGCAGACATCCTTGTCTGCCAAATGGTTTTATTAAGATTACATTTATGACCCAACTGAATACCCATGTCTGGACCTTCTAGTGACACCTGCAAGGTGATCCATAAGAAGGAAGAAATAAATGGCCTCTCTACGTAAGACAACAGGGAAAACCCATCTCCTTAGAGGAATAAGGTTACAGGTTATGAGACCTAAATTCACAATGCTCCCAGACACTGGCATGAAACCTACTAAGAAGGTAGGCAACAAAATTGGGTTTCCTATAACACAGCCCTTGAACTACCTAATGATCTTTCAAAGCAAGTTATAATGTTTCACGACATCAGTAGTAAAATCTTTCCCCTTCACAGCTAAAAGTATTCTCTGTCTGGAACTTGCAAAGGAGTTAGAATTGAATTATTTTAAAACATCTCACCAAACCTAATTATGAATATTTATGAGGGATTTCTCAAAATATCCTCTTTGGGGTATCAAAACATAGAGGCATATAGTAGAGATCTACACATTTCCAGGATTAATATTAGATTTCTATCTCTGAACACTGTGAACTAACTACCCACTAGAGTGACCTATCTTTCAGCTTATCTGAAGTGTGAAATTTTAAATCTAAATGACTAAAGTCTGTAATCTTATCTTAAGAATACAAGCAGGATTGGATAATAGAGTGTTGTCCTGGTCCTGAGTCTATGAAGTAGTTCATCCTTGTTGTACTTTCTCACTGTGTGTAAATAGGGACGTCAAGTGGTCTAAGTTCCAGAATCTCCATCTTGTCAGAGGACTTTCCTCAACCCAGCTCCTCAGACCTCTGATGAAATAGCTAGACAAAGGGCCGGTGCCATGGCTCAATAGGCTAATCCTCCGCCTCGTGGTGCTGGCACACCGGGTTCTAGTCCCGGTCGGGGCGCCGGATTCTGTCCCGGTTGTCCCTCTTCCAGGCCAGTTCACTGCTGTGGCCAGGGAGTGCAGTGGAGGATGGCCCAAGTGCTTGGGCCCTGCACCCCATGGGAGACCAGGATAAGCACCTGGCTTCTGCCATCGGATCAGCGCGGTGCGCCGGCCGCAGCACGCCGGCCATGGCAGCCATTGGAGGGTGAACCAACGGCAAAGGAAGACCTTTCTCTCTGTCTCTCTCTCTGACTGTCCACTCAGTCAAAAAAAAAAAAAAAAAAAGAAGAAGAAATAGCTAGACAAAGGAGTGCAAAGAATAAAAATGTCTTCCTCTTAAATAACAACTTGAACATTTTAAGAAAAATATTGTTAAGGATCCATTTGCTTTGGGGTATGAAGAGTTATCTTTTGGGTACGCAGTAATATCTCAGTTTTCTTCAACAGATAAAGGAATAATGCTCTGAATACACAAATAATTCATGTATCATAGTACGTGTCCATGATTATGTTATTTTATAGATAAATTTTATTTTCTAATTGCATTCTTTGTGTTTTAGATAAAAAGGTTAATTTGCTATTCCTGAACAAAACATGTCCAGGAAATTAAAAATGTGAATACTAAGGTCAAGTTGAGAAAAATAAATTCACTATAGTATGCAAGAAATAATCCACAACATGCTTTTAAAAAATATATTAATAGCTTATTTACATCTATGATTTGGAATATGTTCCAAATAAAAGTTCTGGGCATGTCTACTTCCTTATATCACAAATTCGTTCCCTGATATTTATAGAATAAATTAAATAATTTTATCAGATTTTCCACCAAAAACAGAAAACATTAGGCAGCTGCAGAACAATGCAAAAGTCACTGATGACAAGACCCATCTGCCTGTCATTTAAATATTCCTAAAATCTGGGTGGGTGTTCTATGTAGCAGTTAAGATGCCACTTGGAATGCTTACATTCCGTATCAAAGTGCCTAAGTTGGAGCACTAGCTCCATTTTCCAGTTCCAGCTTCCTACTAATGCATACCCTAGAAGGCAGCAGGTGAAGGTTCAAGCAGTTGGGTCCCTGCCACCCACATGGGATGCCGACTGAGTTCTGAGCTTCTGGTCTTATCCTGGCCTAGTCCAGCTACCACAAGTATTTGGGGAGTAAAGCAAAGAGTGAAAATCTCAATCTCTCTCTCCCTCCCTCTCTCTCTCAAATAAAATGAAAATAAATAAAAATTTTTCCTAAATTTAAAAAAACATGAAGTTGTTTTTGAGTTGTTTATTCCGTTCTTCAGGCCAGCCAGATTCTATGAGCAAAGGACAAAATGCAAAATGGGAGGAATTATTACTCTGTCTTGTCTGAAATTATAGTGACATAAAATAGTTAAAGCTCAATATGAAAATTCAACAACAATTGGCCGGCACTATGGCATAGTGGGTTAACGCCCTGGCCTAAAGCGCCAGCATCCCATATGGGCGCCAATTCAAGACTCAGCTGCTCCATTTCCAATCCAGCTCTCTGCTATGGCCTGGGAAGCAATAAGAAGATGGCCCAAGTCCTTGGGCCCCTGCTCCCGCATGGGAGACCCAGAAGAAGCTCCTGGCTCCTGGCTTCAGACCGGTGCAGCTCGAGCCATTGCGGCCAATTGGGGAGTGAACCATCGGATGGAAGACCTCTCTCTCTCTGCTTCTCCTCTCTCTGTGTAACTCTGACTTTCAAATAAATAAATAAATCTTTAAAAAAAGAAAGAAAGAAAATTCAACAACAGACAAGTATGGACTGAAATAACAAAATGCATTCTGTACTAGTGAAACCTTCAGAACCCAGGGAAGTAGAATTGTCAGCTGAGGACACAGCCTCAGTCAGTTTTTTCCAAGTCTCTGCTAAGTTACTTAACTGCTCTACATCTGTTTTCTTAATCTTTAACATGGGAATACTACTATACTCACCTCAAAGGAATATGGTAAGCAATAAATCATCAGATTGAAGGCACATGTCAAAACCACTGGCACACAGCCAGCACTATATATGCTAGCTGCTGCTCTTACTAACCAGGAGTAAGATCAACCAGCTGAGTGATAATATCTGGACAGGATGCCCTAAGAGCATATCTTATTTCACATACTTAAGTTCTTCCTTTCATGAATTCCCTTTTGAAAAATTAATTCCAAAAATAATACAGATTTTTACAAATAAAAAATAATGAAGGGCCAGTGCTGTGGGTCAGTAGGCTAAGCCTTCACAGGTAGTGCCGGCATCCCATAGGGGCTCACGTTCATGTTCTGGCTGCTCTTCTTCCAATCCAGCTCTCTGCTTGTGGCTTGGAAAAACAGTGAAAGATGGCCCAAGTGATTGAGTCCCTACACCCATGTGGGAGACCCAGAAGAAGCTCCTGATTCCTGGCTTCAGATCAGCTCAGCTCCAAATCAATGGATAGACCTTTCTCTTTGTTTTTCCCTTTCTTTGTAACTCTACCTCTCAAAAAAATAAATAAATAAATAAATAATTTTTTTAAATGAAGACTAGGGGGGGGCCTAGTGCTGTGGCATAGCAGGTAAAGCCATCGCCTGCAGCACCAGCATCCCATGTGGGCGCCGGTTCAAGTGCCAGCTGCTCCATTTCTAATCCAGCTCTCTTCTACGGCCTGGGAAAGCAGTAGAAGATGGCCCAAGTCCTAGGGCCCCTGCACCTGTGTGGGAGACCCAGAAGAAGCTCCTGGCTCCTAGCTTCAGATCAGCGCAGCTCCTGCCATTGTGGCCAATTGGGGAGTGAACCATTGGATAGAAGACCTCTCTCTCTCTGCCTCGCTTTCTCTCTGTGTGTAACTCTGACTTTCAAATAAATACATAAATAAATCTTTAAAAAAATAGGTTAAAAATGAGAGTCCTTTCCCTATCCCCAAAACCAATTATAATCGCTCTTGGTTTAAAAATAACAACTATGGGGCCAGCGCTGTGGCGTAGCGGGTAAAGCCACTGCCTCAGTGACAGCATCCCATATGGGCGCCAGTTTGAGATCCAGCTGCTCCACTTCCGATCCAGCTTTCTGCTATGGCGTAGGAAGGCAGTAGAAGGTGGCCCAAGTCTTTGGACCCCTGAAACCATGTGGGAGACCCAGAAGAAGCTCCTGGCTCCTGGCTTTGGATCAGCGCAACTCTGGCGGTTGAGGCCAATTGGGGAGTGAACCAGTGGATGGAAGACCTCTCTCTCTCTCTCTCTCTCTCTCTCTCTCTCTCTCTCCTTCTCTCTGTGTAACTCTGACTTTCAAATAAATAAATAAATCTTTTTAAAAAAAATAACCATTGTTCTTGGCTCAGAGTATGATTCTAAGCCTTTTACATGTTTAAGCAAATATAGATAATAGAAATAGAATTATATTATAAAAGTTAGTCTTTTACTAGCTATTTTACTTAAGATAACTTGGATATTTTTCAGGATAACTTAGTATGTATATATTTATGTTGTTGACATAAATATTAAATTTTAAATAAGAAGATAAAGGGTAAATGATTAAAATAAGATTAAAAAGTGTTCGTTCAAGTTTTAAAATAGTATTTAACTTTTAAGTGCAATAGTGACATTGTGATTACATCTTAAATCTTAACATTTTAGAGATACATACTGAAATATTTACAGATTATATGGTTCCCAGGATTAGCTTCAAAGTAGGAAATGGATGGAGAGAAGAAAACTGGAGAGAGGGGTGAACATAAACAATACTGGCCATGAGTTGATCATTAAACAAGCTGATGAGAATATTAGGATTAGACTATTCTCTTCTCTGTACTTTTAAATATTTTTAGAATTTTTCACAATTAAATGTTTTTAATATTTTTCTCCCTATAAAATTTATCTATGAAATGAGAAACAACCAAACCTTTAAATCACAGCAATTAATTCCTCACTGGTAAGGTGATAAATCAATCAACAAGACTAATCATCATTAACATGTATACCTGAAGCTACACAAACAAAAGCAACTTAGCTTCCCCATAGTTTGAATGATGCTATAAAAATCCAAATAAAACAACCAGTCTAGAGAAGCATAAAGCATCATAATCAGAACTCTTAGAGTTTTCCTTATCTTTTCTAGTGGAATTATTGCAGTTAGATGAAAAGAGGAAAGCAGTTAATTTGTCTATGTAGTCAAGAAATCAAAAGATAACACTGGATGTTCCATTCATCCAGATAGGTTAGATACAATTTGGAGCATGCTCACCAAAACTCTGCTATGCATAAAGCAAAGAGAATATCTTTGTTATGTCATTGGAACAGAAAATTTTTTGTCCTTAATCTGTTTTTCTCTACATATACCTCAAAAGCTCCATGAAAGTGCCCAGGCTTTTAATATCTCTTCTCTCATTTATAAGGCTTTCAGGAATTCTACTGTTTTTCCTGATTTTGGTAAAGGCCTATATTCACCGAGGATGAATGTCCCAGTAGCCGGGAAGCAGACAAGAAAGACTAGTAATTTCTAAAAAGAAAGCAGGATTTTTTTTAATATTGAGAAGAGAACAGAGGTCAGAAGGTCCAATGAGACACAGATTCTGCCAAGACAAAGCAGAATCTCCATGAAGCACCCAGAAATGTTGGATGATGGGCCTCCATGTCATTCCAAGATTGCTGGAGGCCAAACATGGAATCAGAGTAGGGGGAGAACAGAATCTAAATGGATCAAGATGAATAGACAATGGGTAGCTCTGTATTTTCTGGTGAGATTCACAGCCTGTACTTTAGCACCATTTAATATCCCAAACCTTTGCACAATATTTTGGAGAGGTTTGTGCTAATAAATATTTAAATTTAATTTCTGCTAACCCAGAAATATAATGAATTCTTAGATTTGGGTTTAAGTGAGTTCAAAGAAAATAAAAATGTGCAATAGTTTTTAAAGATGTGGCTTCATGACAATTAATTCATATAGACTACTCCATTAAATATCAACCAGTCCTCTAACAGTCACTATAAAAGTAACTTGCCTCCATGCTACAATAACCATCCTTTACAGCTGCACAGCTTTGCACGTGTGGCAAGGTGTTTTCATATATGTTACCCCATTTTATCATCAGAGATGAGGGTTCAGTGTCCCCTGTGCTCTTAAGAATATATGGGCATAGCCGGCACCGCGGCTCAATAGGCTAATCCCCCACCTGCGGCGCCGGCACACCGGGTTCTACTCCCGGTTGGGGCGCCGGATTCTATCCCGGTTGCCCCTCTTCCAGGCCAGTTCTCTGCTATGGCCTGGGAAGGCAGTGGAGGATGGCCCAAGTGCTTGGGCCTTGCACCCGCATGAGAGACCAGGAGAAGCACCTGGCTCCTGGCTTCGGATCAGTGCGGTCCGCCGACCACAGCGGCCATTGGAGGGTGAACCAACGGCAAAAGGAATACCTTTCTCTCTGTCTCTCTCTCACTGTCCACTTTGCCTGTCAAAAAATAAAAATAAAATTTAAAAAAAAAAAGAATACATGGGCAGGAATGAAATAGCTTAATGGGAAATTTTTCTCTCAGACATATCACTTTCTGATCTCTCTCTTTTTCTAACAAGACAAAAAAATTATTCCATACTTCATTTAAAAACATCTGTCCAAAGTTGTAATTTGTAAGATGGCCTTCACATAACACATCACTAAGTATGAATTCACTTCTTAAAAGTTCATTCAGTTTGCCAGGTGGTATTAACTTATAGGTCAAACCTCACTGAAAAAAAAAAGAAAAGAAAAGAAGAGAGCGGCAAGATGGCGGAATAGGAAGGGAGCACATTGATAGTTCGGCAAGACACAGGTTAATAAAAGTGGAGATACTACAGGGTCAAGGAAGAGTAGGGGAAGAAACAGCAGAGGAAACTCTTCCGGAACTAGTGATTCACAGTGGACCTGCATGGAGAGCGTGGGAGCCCAAGTTCGGGACACCAGTGGCAGAATCAACGCACCAGCGCTGGAACGCGAGGTGAGCCGAACCTCAATAGCCCGAGACACCAGCGGGCAAGCGGAAAGAGGAGACTAGAGGGAACGAGGCTTGAAACTCCGTGGGGAAAAGTTCACCAGGCTAACTAGAAGAGAGAGAGGGAAAAAAAAAAAGTGACCGATACGGACACGAGTTTCTCTCTCTCCACTCACCTCTCAAAGGCGAGCAAGACAGAGCAGGCGCCATTTTGGACATACGTCATAAGCAGGGCGACCTCAGGTCTGCACCGGCCCTGAGCCTAGCAGAAAAACCTGACTCTGGGGGGAGGGGTGAAATAACAGGAGATTAGGATCTAACTTGGCAACCCACTGGGAGACTGCAGGAGAATTGGAGCCCACACCGAGGGCAGCAGAGATTCCCTGTGTGGTCCTTGGGAAAGAGCTTCCGATCTCTGGCTCCTGTGGGTATATCATTTGCCTGCTAACTACCTCCAATTACATTCAGCTGTGTGGAATTACTTCCCTTTTGAATCAAAAGAAAGAAAGAAAGAAAGAAAGAAAGAAAGAAAGAAAGAAAGAAAGGAAGGAAGGAAGGAAGGAAGGAAGGAAGGAAGGAAGGAAGGAAGGAAGAAAGAAAGAAAGAAAGAAAGAAAGAAAGAAAGAAAGAAAGAAAGAAAGAAAGAAAGAAAGAAAGAAAGAAAGAAAGAAAGAATTTACCACGCCTAACCTGGGAGTGCCATCTTTGACACACCCTCAACCCTGAGGAACCAAACACAGCTCTCAGTCCACACTCATCTCAAGCCTCTAAGGCTCCACCAAAAGCAGACAGTCCACTTAATATAGAGCCATAGTGTAACAAGAAAAAAACACCACAGTGAAGAAACCAAATATCTCCAACATGCCATACAACAAACCCAAAACCCGAGGTAACAAGAACAAGGAAGACACTATGACGCCCCCAAATGAAAAAGACACCCCAATTCAAGATTATGAAGATGATGAGATAGAAGAAATGCAAGAAGCAGATCTCAAAAAATTGATAAGAACATTAAGAAGTTCTCAAAAACAAATTCTTGAACTACAGAAATCCTTAATGGACAAGATAGAAAATCTCTCTCGTGAAAATGAAATATTAAGGAGGAATCAAAATGAAATGAAACAACTAGTAGAACAAGAAACTGTGATAGTGACGAGAAATCATAATGAAATGAAGAATTCAATAGATCAAATGACAAACACATTAGAGAGCCTTAAAAACAGAATGGGCGAAGCAGAAGAGAGAATATCAGACTTAGAAGACAGAGAACAGGAAAGGAAACAGGCAAACCAAAGAAAAGAAGAAGAAATTAGAAATCTAAAAAATATTGTCGGGAATCTACAGGATACTACTAAAATACCTAACATTCGGGTTCTAGGAGTTCCTGAAGGCATGGAGAGGGAGAAAGGATTAGAAGGCATTTTCAGTGAGATACTAGCAGAAAATTTCCCAGGTTTGGAGAAGGACAGAGGCATCTTAGTACAGGAAGCTTATAGAACCCCTAATAAACATGACCAAAAGAGATCCTCACCACGACATGTTGTAATCAAACTCACCACAGTGAAACATAAAGAAAAGATCCTAAAAGGTGCAAGAGAGAAACGTCAGATTACTCTTAGAGGATCTCCAATTAGACTCACAGCAGACTTCTCAGCAGAAACCCTACAAGCTAGAAGGGAATGGCGAGACATAGCCCAGGTACTTAGAGAGAAAAACTGCCAGCCCAGAATATTATATCCTGCAAAGCTCTCATTTGTGAATGAAGGTGAAATTAAGACTTTTCATAGCAAACAGAAACTGAAAGAATTTGTTGCCACTCATCCTGCCCTGCAAAAGATGCTTAAAGATGTGTTACACACAGAAACACAAAAACATGGTCACCAATATGAAAGAAGGTAAAGGAAGGAAACCTCACAGCAAAAGATCACAGGAAGATCAATTTCTCTTTGACATAGAATTAAACTCTGATGCTCTGTTAAAGCAATGTGTTAAAGTAATCTATTATGTTCTCTTGATGTCTGTTAAATTCTAATTGTTCCAAAAACAGCTGAATTTTTATTAAGAGCTATGGGTTATTTAAATATTTGCTTATTTTAAAAGATTTGAATAATCACCTTGTAACAATGATCAAATTTGGTCAATGTTATGGCATGATTTTAAGAAATCTTATTTCAACCAGATATTTTGGATTTTGAGCCTTCTTGGCATTCTTGACAGGCATTCAAAAAATCAAAGTTTCAAACAATCTGGACTCTAAAATTTCCAGTAAATCTTGGACTTTGGTTTTTCCAGTTTGGGCCCAACTGAAAAAATCCAAGGACCTACGTCTCTCATCTTATAGAGACACCAACTAATCAGGCTATTTGGATTATATTAGAAGTACTGTCAAGATGTGATGTGGTACCAAACTTTAAGTTTCTATAATGGAAAATGCTATTAATACAAATGTTTGAGAATTAAAAAGTCTAATGATCTTGTGTTACTAGACATGATAGTTATCTTAATGAGAAAGCCCCAGAGGCCTAAAGGGTTAAATACTTGTAAAATCCTACAGGTGCTTTCAAAAATACTGTGAAGTAAGCAAGTGCCTCTTGTTGGTTGATGAGTTTATAATTTTAAACATGGCGACTTAAAGTCTTTTGTCATCCACAGTTATATATGATTTGCTGCTCATAAAACTAAAGTGTTGTTGGTTCTGTGTTTAGCTGTCCTCCTATAGGTTCCTATGGACTTTTTCCAGCCACTTCTATTGTATTCGTACTTTGGGATGGCTCTGTAAACAGATGAAGCCAATAATGTATTAACAGTACCAACTGAGAGAAAGTATGGTTAACTGAGGTTACTAAAAACAAAAAGCAATTCAAATCAATTGACAATCTACAAAAAGAGTTAAAGATTTTAAAAGCTATTATTGAAATTGCTATATTGGTTTATTATGCTATATTATATGTGTGTATATATTGTATGTCCACATGGGGAAATTTTATTAAGAGTTTTATTTTAAATGGCTTATAGATAAGATTGTCCATAAATTTAAGCTGCTAAAATCAATCAAAGATACATTTTAATTTGAGTGACCTGAATCTGTGTATCATATGTTTTAAACTTGTTGGTAGAAAGAAACTAAAAACATTTTATATGTTTGTGCTTAAGTTTACTGGTTAAACAAACTACACCATGTTAGATATTTAAGAGGTGTTTTCAAATACATGATTCTTAAAATTTATAGAAGGCATTGGACCTTCTGGTAAATGTTTTCTTAAGTTGTTATCTAATGGTTGAAACTATTTGCTAAGTATTCATGTGATATTGCTATTGTCAGCAAGCGATCTAGGACTTGCTCCCTCATTTCTCTATTCTAAGCCCAACTTGTTCTTTCATTTCTCTATTCTCTTCAAGGTAGGAAACTAATTCTATTATGAAGGAATCTGTAGGACGCACAATTTAATCTTTAGACCTTATAAAAGAGATGGCTAACATTTTTCTGTAATAGCATAGCCAAAATAAGAACTTAAATAATAATCTCACAGCTAGATTCACTTCGCCATCAGCGAAGTATACAGTAAGTAGAAAAAACCTCCCTTTCAGACCAAAGGGAAAGAAAGTTTTAAAGTGAGAATATAATTTTCCTCATGGGCATTGTCTACCTTAGAAAAACTACTACAGAACATGCCTGTGACTATAGACTTGTAGTTCAGGCCACCGAAGATTAGAGATGGGACACGGGCACTCCCTTGACTTGCATCCTCTGGTCTGCTTGAACACAAACCAGGAGGAAAAGAAAGCTAGGCATCAGAAGCAATAGGTGGCAGGCCTATTAATGGCTGATCTGTACAGTGATCTGCCCTCAAGGAGACCTAACAGGCCAGTCCACTGCAGTGGCTTTCAATGTGGTAAGCCTGGGCTTCAGCAGAAGTCAGCTTGTGAAGAGCCCTGGCAGCTCTGCCAAGAGTTGGATCACTGGAAATGGACCTGCCCTGGAGTCGAAGGATGCCCAGGTCAGAGCCACAGATCTTATTGGCTCTAAGCTGAAAAGCCCTTCACTCAGCCCAACTTCCAAAGTGACCACTGCAGTTGAGGGGACGGCCAAGTAGGGTCAGCAACATTGCAGGCAGAACTGTAAATTTCTTGTTAGAGATGCCCCCTGCCTTTACCTGGCCAGCTCTCCTCCCAGGCCAGCCAAGTAATGAAAGTCAACAGAGTGCCTTCCCCTAGGAGGTTCACACCTCCCTTAGGATATACCCCATGTGAAGAGATAGGTAGGTCTGGGCCTCTTAACTTACAAGGCCTAAAGCCCACCAGATTATTATCAAGCCCCTTCTATCAGGTTCTATTTGCCTCTCAATCAGAAAACTTAATTGTAGCTTAGACAGCACCTTTCTTAGCTCCTCTAATAATGACTCTGTCCTTTGTTCTAGACCCTGTCTAGCGCACTTGGGCCTCATTCCTTTGTAATCATAACCTCTACTCTACCACCAATGGCTCTACTCCCAACCTGTGTGTACTGATGGTCCTCTTCCCCACTTAATGCTGTATAATTGTTCAAACCTGGTAAATGCCACTCTTAGGATCATTGGTTACTATCCTCACTCTGTCTTTTATGACCATGTCTAAATATGATCAGAGTCGGCAAACTTGGAAGGCTTCCATAGCCTTGGCAACTCATGACGAGAGCCTAGGGTGGTTACTGGTGCCATAAACTAGAGTGTCAATTTGTTGGGTCAACAACAGGAGCCACTGTGCACTTGCTCCTCATGTGGGATCTCTGTCCTTAATGTGCTGTACATTGTGATTTAATGCTATAACTAGTACTCAAACAGTATGTTTCAATTTGTGTTTCTATGTGGGTGCAAACTGTTGAAATCTTTATACTAAATTGATCTTCTGTATATAAAGAGAATTGAAAATGAATCTAGATGTGAATGGAAGGGGAGAGGGAGCGGGAGAGGGGAGGATTGTGGGTGGGAGGGAAGTTGTGGGAGGGGGAAGCCATTGTAATCCATAAGCTGTACACTGGAAATTTATATTCATTAAATAAAAGTTAAAAAAAAAGAAAAGAAACATTCATTTGAGAAGGAAAAGAGATTAGAACTGTTTGCAATGCCTACATGAATATATTTCTCAACACAACACAAAAAAACAGTTTATTTAGAGTATTCTTTTTGTGCAAACTTTCAAAGGTAAGAGATTTAACAGAAGTTGCCTCTGAGGAATGGGAGCTGAAGAAGAGAAGAAGAGGAGACTTTGAGTTTCCTACTTTGTACACTTCTGTATTTTTGTATTTGTTATAATGAAATACATTACTTTTGTAATATAATTTGAAAAACAAATCTTTTTAATCAAAGTAATCTAATTAGATTATTTTCCTCTTTATCACAAACATCATTGCTATCTAACAAAACAGCTACAAGCAAATGGCTGTCCTCTCATATCTTACACGGCTTCAAAAAGAGAACCTGGATTTTGTTTTCACTGTTCATTTTTGTCATAAAAAACCTTTATCCTGGTATGTGCATGCCCTCTAGGCCAGGACTTTCCAACTACAGTAAGAACATTAGTGGGATAGAATAGTGTGAAAGGAATTCAGCATCATTATCAAAATTAATTCACTCTCCATCAACCTACACCATCTGCTGAGTATGCAGGGCTGACTGCGCCTGTCACTGATTTTTCAGGCATGCTCTCAGCACGCAGGTAGAAATCCAGGAGAGCAGGTTTTTTACTATATTTTAAAGTAGTAACAAGAAAGATTTCTCAAAAGAGGCTAAACACATTTTTGTGTCTGCAAAACCTTCTATAAACGATAACAAAATAGGTACAGTCATAAAGTGTCCTTATAAGAAAAATATGGGTTTTTTGTTTTCATAATAGCAGGACTTCTATTCTTGGGATTGGAAAAGGCTATAAAAAGGTAAGAACCACTGCCCTTAACTTGGCAGAGTCTCATCAGCCTACTTTTTCAATTATTTTGATTTCTATAAACTGGTCTCTGCTTTTCGAAAAGAACTTGTCCTAGCTAAAAAGACCATTAGGTCTCTCCAGTCCTCTGATTTAAAACATTTCTCTGTTCCTATTAGTGAACATACAAACTACTCTTCTCCTTGGAGAAAATAAATATGCATCTCAGTTGTGGCTTGATGTCCACACTAAAAAGTTCCCCTAATACTTAATTTCTACATCCTTTTCCTGAGAACCTCCTCAGTCCCTCCCAACTGTCTCCTGGTTTATTTGCATGAATTGATGATATTTTAAAATTTTTTTCTCTTCATAATCCCCATAGCAACTGGTTTCTCTAGAAACTTCCTCAAAAAGTCCAAAGATATCATATCTCTTTTAACTGAGTGTATTTTGAATAGAATTTGCACAGGAAAATAAGCTAGTTTCATTTAGTAAGTCCTTGGTCTTTTTTTTGTTTGTTTTTTCTACAGTAAAATAAAAATTTTTTAAAAAACTGTCAACTCACCTGTATAGAATTTTGAGGGTTTTCTGTTTATAAGTTATTAAAGAATATGTATGATATAATTTTTTTAAAGATTTATTTATTTATTTGCAAGTCAGAGTTACACAGAGAGAGAAAGGTCTTCCATCCGATGGTTTATTCCCCAATTGGCCGCAACGGCCAAAGCCAAGAGCCAGGAGCTTCTTCCGGGTCTCCCACATGGGTGCAGGGGCCAAGGACTTGGGCCATCTTCCATGACTTTCCCAGGCCGTAGCAGAGAGCTGGATCGGAAGTGAAGCAGCCAGGTCTCAAACTGGCGTCCATATGGGATGCCAGCGCTTCAGGCCAGGGCGTTAACCTGCTGTACCACAGCACCAGCACCAGGATATGTATGATTTTAAAAGATGCAGTCTCACCCATTTTAAGGAGTTTTTCACTTATTCATTCAAAAAGTACTGAGTATATGAAAAACTGCTTGAAGCTGTGATTCAGTTAAGAAAAAACTCAAAACTGCCTTCCTGCATCTACAATTGTGCTAGATAACAATAAAAGGCAAAATATAATTAAACACTGAAACTAAAGCAGCCCGACTATTATTTTTGGTTGAGGTAAGAGGATGGTGGTATTTGAATCAGGCTCTGAGATATATACGATTTGACAAGTTCAAAGTATTAAAAAACATTATCCCAAGCATCATTCCAGACCGAGTGGGCAGTACGAATATTTACATACAAGGAAATTGTAGAATGTTTGGAGGGATATTAAGTAGATCACTTTGGCTAGAGGAGAGTATATTGAGACACATAAGCCAGGGCTAAAAAGGTAGGACACAAGGGTAGAAGACCAGTATAGAAAGTCTTGATTTTCTATAAAGTTCAAATTTTATCTCATAAGTGGTTGGATTAAATAGTTAAAACAGGAAATCAGTTTAAAATACATAAGAATAATCTAAAAGGATCTTCAAAATGTCTCAAAAGTCAGGCTTTCTCCCTGTCTTCAGCTCTGTTTTTCCTTCCTCCATTTCCCTACTCTACTTTAGTCAGAGTGATCTAAAGAATGACACAATTCTATTCAATTTTTAATGGTGTCATTCTCCTAACTAAAACAGTTCAATAGCTTTACTGTGACTCTCAGATAAAATCCTAGCAATACAACATAACACAGGACCTTAGGATCTGGCCCTAGCTTGTTTCTCCAGACTTGTCACTTACACAATAGGCATCATTCAAACCTCTTTCCATCTGACTGAAACATCCTTCCCGCCTCTCTCTTTCCCTTTTATATCTGGCTGTCATAACTCATTCGGAAGTTTCTGCTTAGATACTTCCCTTAAGAAGGTTCTCACTGAGTGCAGAGGAGAGGTAAGTTCAAAATTTTAGCTGTGCAAAGAATGTATGAAGTGAGGATTAAATCAATTTCTGTCCCCCTCTCCTTCTCCCTCCTCCCTTCTTCTCTCTGCTCTCCCTCTCTCCCTCTCTGTTTGTTCTCTCCTCTCTCCTATCTAATTTGTGTGTAGGTATATATACATATATGTATAAATATTTTGTGTGTGTATATATATATACTCTAGAGTCTCTAATATTCATTTATTCATTCCACGTATGCTGAAGACTTTGTCCAAGCATTCTGAGAAAACAATTAATAAAATGCATCCCTATTAACTGTTAAAAAAAAAGAAGAAGAAGAAGAAAGCTCTCACAGCTCCTCAAATCCAGTTTCAGGTCCCTGCAAAACTATGACAATACTTAGGATCTATACCCTTGTTTGTGGCACACCTTCAGAACAGGGGAGGCTTCTCTGACTTACACCAAATGGCCAGGAACATAAGAAATACCCCAAAACACTTGTTTAAAAAAATCAAAACACACAAGAAAAGTAAGTCTATAGAGGCACTCATAAAATAGTAAGAGTTAGGCACAGATTCAGGGATAGACTCACAGTAACAGAAAAGAAGGGATGAACAGGAACACAGTAAAAGGAAAGCTAAATGTAATATTAAGAAACCTGAATTCTGAGTTAACATAATCTGGTATATATAATAAGGTCCATCTTGCACTGTAGTTGCCAAGTCCTGGCTGATTATCAGAATAATCCAGGGAATCAGGTGTTTTTTGTTGTTTATGATGTATTTTAACTTCCCCTAGACATTCTGTCATATAACTGACTGGTGTTTAGGAATTGCACGGATGTATCACAAGGTCATTCCTAGTACTAATGTTCTAACTTAACCAAGATATCCAGGAAAAGTAACTGAATCAACTTGATAAGTAATTGAACGTTAGAGCAGAAGAGAATTACACTACTTAGATTTTTAGGCTGGTTTACCTGGAGTCACAACTCGCTTTTAACAGGCGGCAAATAAACATTTGCCTAATGAAGATAACAGGGAACCAGGGAGGGGGAACAGACTTGTAAAAAAGAATAAATGACATGAGTTCCCCAACTGACAATCAATTATCTGTCTTTGAGGCTGCCTCAAAGGAAATCTCTTCCTTTCTGTCTTAAGTGGATATATGTTTTTGGCATTGCTGTTTTGGCTATTATAGTGACTATCTTCTTTGAGAAAGGGCACCCAATTCCTCTTTAAAGAATTACCCTCCCCAGTGAGGTATGGTCTTGCAAGCATTGTAAATCAGGTCCTACCCTCCCTTAGCCAATACAGACTCTGTCCTTAACTTTGAATACCTGAGTAGTGTTCCAAAAACAGAAAAATTAGTGAGAGCTCATCCATAATGCAATGGAATTAAGTTCATTTCTGCTTCCTAGATCCCAGGCTACTCTCCTTTCTCCCTAACTCAGTCTTGTTCTGAAGCTTAATGGTCACTTCTATCATCTACTTATAGTATTCTTCTAATAAGCCCTTGTTTTGTTTAATAAGCCACTTCAATACACAGTATTTGTGAAAAAATCAACAAAAACTAATACAGTACTTAATAAACCACCTTCATTGTCTCACTACCATAAGAGTTCCATCTTGTACCCAAACCATACTGTTCTACTCTAGTTTCTGTGCTGGGAAGCCATGCATAGCCACTGTGGTCCTCCAAACTGGTAGGGTACAGAAAGAAAAAAAGCAAAAAGTAAAGAAATAGCCCTACATGCACACATCATTTTAAATTTTCTAGCACTCATATTTGAAAAAGGGAAAAATTAATTGTAATGATATATTTTATTTAAACCAATGTCCAAACTATTATTTCATCATGTAATCAATATGAAAAAATACCAAGATGTCTTACTTTTCATTTAAGTTTTTGAAATATGCATTTTATGCATCCAGCAATATCAGACCAGATGCAAAGTTTTCACAGGTCAAGTGAAATCTATTTTTTTCTTCCCCCCAAAAATAAAGATATATACACACAAAGAAACTTGTTACTTTTTAATTTAAGCTAAAATTAAATATTCAGTTCTTCAGTTGCATTAACCACATTGCAAGTGTTCAGTAGTTCCAAAGAATTAGTACTTAAAGTACTGAGCAGTAAGAGCAGTGAAGAACTCAGGGAACCTTTTCTTCCTGGATCCAGTAGTTGGCAGCACTTTTACACTTCCAACAAATTCCATTATGAAAGAACTTGGAATTGTGTTAAGTACTATTTGAAATATTTCTTCTCTCAAAACCAATGTTTTCCTGGCTTTGTAACCACAAGCTAACATTTGAGTGTAAGACTTATGTTCTGTGTTCTACACTTCAATAAGAAGCAGTACTCCTTTCAGGGATTGTAATTCAAAGCTAAATTAGAGAATAACACCAGCATCCCTTCTAAGCACCAGATCAAGTCCCTGCTGCTACACTTCTAATCCAGCTCCCTGCTAATGTGATGAGAAAGCAGCAGAAAATGATCCAAATGCTTGGTCCCCTGCCACTCATGTGGGTGATCCAGATGACAGTCCTGGCTCCTGACATCAGCATAGCCCAGTCCTGGCTGGTGTGGCTATTTGGGGAGTAAACCAGCAGACAGACCTCTTTTTCCATCTCTCCTTCTAACTTTGTCTTTCAAATAAATAAATAATTTTTTTTCAAAAAAAGGCAAAATTACCCTATTAAGCCACTTCTCATTTACTACATTTTGAGGAGTAGCAAGAGACTTGGGACTAATTTTACTAATTTTACAAGTATTTTCATCATCAAGTGATAATATAGAGTTTTAGTGGCAGGTTGAAGAATCTGAATTTTATCCCTCAATCAATAACAGCTATCATAAATTTTGGAGTAAGGGAGTACCAACATCAATGTTTAAGGAAAACAAGTCAGAATTCAGTGGGTAATCAAACTAGTAACAACAGAGGCCCACAGGGAAGGTATAGGGCTTCCAGCATCCTTAGCCTTCATATGCTGTCATTTCTCCAAGGAATGCTGCTTTCCTTTTCTTAAGCTGACAAGACATGGACCAATTGTTTAAAACTCACTTCAGCTGGCGCCGTGGATCACTAGGCTAATCCTCCGCCTGCGACGCTGGCACACCGGGTTCTAGTCCCGGTCGGGGCGCCGGATTCTGTCCCGGTTGCCCCTCTTCCAGGCCAGCTCTCTGCTGTGGCCCGGGAAGGCAGCAGAGGATGGCCCAAGTCCTTGGGCCCTGCACCTGCATGCAACGCACTGGCCGCAACAGCCATTGGCGGGTGAACCAACGGCAAAAAGGAAGACCTTTCTGTCTCTCACACTGTCCACTCTGTCAAAAAAAAAAAAAAAAAAAAAAAAAACTGACTTCAGAGCCACCTTTCAGTTCCCTGGAGGAAGTCGGTACAATAAGTCATTTCTTTACCTGTTCCTGAAACCCTTCTTTCAAAATCCTAAACAAGTCAAAATTCAGAGTAAAATAGTGGTTGCCAGAGGTTGAGAAGTTGTTGTTTAATGGGGACAGTTTTCATTTTACAAGATGAACAGCTTTGAGTATTGATGGTGGTGATAGTAATACAACAAAACCAATGACTATAAGGCCCTTCCCCAAACTAACTCCTCTCCTTTCAGCTCGTGGTTTAAATGTTACACTAGTAGGGCTGGTTTCCAGACCTGAATAGTTTAGGTATTCTTGCTGTAACTTCTGATGTATTTCACATGTTTCTCATAGGGTAGTTCTTATCACAACTGTATTCTATACTTAATTATATGGTATATTAATTTGCTCAGACTATAAACAACAGTCTAGATGGCTCATACAACAGAAACTTATTTTTTCACAATACTGTAGGTTAGAAATCTAAGATCAAGATGTTAGTAAATGTAGTTTCTCCTAAATTCTCCTCGGCCTGCAGAAGCCCTTTATGTACACACATACCTGGTATTTGTAGGTAATCATTTCCTCTTCTTGTAAAGAAATCAGTCATATTGTATAAGGAACCACTCTAAGTGCCTCATTTTATCACCTCTTTAAAGACCCAGTCTCCCAGTCACAGTCACAGTTTGAGGTACCAAGAATGAGGACTTTCAGCATATTAATTTGGGGGGGACACAATCCAGCCTATGACATGTTTAACTCTATTGTTCCCACTTGGCAAACTCTATTGTAAGAGGGACTTTGTCTCGTTCTCAAGACCTTCATAACTTCTGTTCCCTCTTTTGAGTGCCCTCCTCCTCCAACTCTTCATATAATAGGCTTTTCTCAATTTTCAAGCCTCAGTATTATCATCTGATTAGGGTCATTCCAGAACACCTTGGTTGAAGTAAGCCTAAAAGTCACTCTATCACATCACTGTTTACTTCCACCCATGGTACTCACCCCTTACTTATGTCCAGGGTGTCAACTCCAGGAAAAGGAATTCATGTATTTTTATGCACTAATGTACACCAGTGTCTCAGTGAACTGTGAATGAGTGAAAGTTTTTGTGATTATTGGGCACATTATAACTTTATTTACTCCTTTAAAAACAAAAAACCTGTAGGGTCTTTAATAATCAAAATGCTTTTCAAAGCTCAGCTTTTATTTTATTTTATTTTTTTGACAGGCAGAGTGGATAGTTAGAGAGAGACAGAAAGGTCTTTCTTTTTGCCGTTGGTTCACCCTCCAATGGCCGCGGCGGCCGGCGTGCTGCAGTCAGCGCATTGCGCTGATCTGAACCCAGGAGCCAGCTGCCTCCTCCTGGTCTCCCATGCAGATGCAGGGCCCAAGCACTTGGGCCATCATCCACTGCACTCCCGGGCCACAGCAGAGAGCTGGCCTGGAAGAGGGGTAACCTGGACAGAACCCGGTGTGCCGGCGCTGCAGGCGGAGGATTTAGCCTCATATTGAGCAGCGGCAGCGGCCTTGAAACTCAGCTTTTAACATTTAGCAGCTGTGCAAACTCAAGGGCATCCCTTCTCTTTGGGTCTCAGAGTCCCTAACTACACAATGAAAACAATATTTTCTCCAAAGGACTAAATAAAATAATACAGGTAAGGTACCCAGCTCAAGAGTTTCATAGATACTGTATGTGATTAGCTGAAATTCTATTAGGTTACATGTTTCCCAAAGTGTGGGGCCTGAGAATGATGTGGAAAAAAAAAATTCATAGTCTTCGGGTGGCAAATAATGGAGCATCAAATCTTTTCATTTTTCAATTCCTTGAATTAAAATAGGATCTCTTCAGGGTCAGCACTATGGCGTAGTGGGTTAAAGCCACAGCCTGCAACGTGTGCAACCCATACGGGTGCTGGTTCGAGACCCGGCTGCTTCCACTTCCGATATAGCTTTCTCCCTATGGCCTGGGATAGCAGTGGAAGATGGCCGAAATCCTTGAGCCTCTGCACCCGTGTGGGGAGACCCAGAAGCTCCTGGCTCCTGGCTTCAGATTAGCTCAGCTCTGGCCATTGAGGCCATTTGGGGAGTGAATCAGCAGATGGAAGACACTCTCTCTCTGGCTCTACCTCTCTATTTTTCGAATAAATAAATCTTTAAAAAAATAAAATAGGGCCTTCCGATGCACGAATGTCTTTGACATCTACCACCCGTCTGTATCTCTCTCGATATTTCTCGCCATTCTTCCTACTTAACAGAGGGACCATTTAGTCACAAACGCCCACATAAAAATAGGTGAATTCAGTACGGTTTTCCACCGGATTTGTGGCCCAGTGTTGGGCAGCTGCTCTGAAGCCCGGGTTCGCGGGCCTCGCTCTGTAATCCGGTATAATAACGGTATTATTATCATCATCACCCTCTTCACAGGATTATTGTGAAGAGAAAACGAACTGTTTACGGCACACGGGAGGCCCGCCAACGCCGTTCAACGCGTCAAACACGCGGTGTAGAAGACTAGACGGCAAACACGCCAAAGACCTCCCTAGGGCCACAGAGTACGGGAGGCGCGGCGGGAAGCGGCTCCCTGAGGCGGCGCGGCCCAAGTCACAGGGGACCGGGCGCACGGGCCCCTTCCGTTTCCGGTCTCTCAGGGGTCCGCCCACCGGGTACCGGCCGCTCGCGGCCCCGCGTCGCCGAACCGCCGCCTTACCAAGAGCTCCTCAGGCAGCAGAACCCTCCCTGAGGTACGGCGCCCAGCGCCCGGCCCGCGCCGGAGCACGAGGTTTAGGGGCGGGGCTACGCACGTTACGTACGACGACGCAGCACGCACGCGGTAGCACGCACGCGCGGCGCCCCGCTGGAGCCAGCATGGCGGCCGAGCGCAAGACCAAGTTGTCCAAGAACTTGCTGCGCATGAAGGTGCGGGGATGCTGGGGGAGCCGGGCTGGGCAGTAGGGGAACCCGGACCTCCAGACCCGTCCAGGGCGGGCGGCGGGCGCACGGAGAGCACCAGCGGGGTTCCCAGGGGGCCGCCGGCTGCTGGGGTCATTCATTCCCCTGGCGCCTGCTCCTGCGCTGGCGCCGGGAACTAAACTTGACCGGTTAGCCAGACTCGCTCGTGCAGCCCGCGGACGGGAGCCGGCACGTACGTAGGCAGGCCGTAGGCTGAGGGCAGGGTCGGGGAGCGCTGGCGCCTGGGGCCTCTGGCCGGAAGTGTGCGGGGCAGTGGGAGGCGCCGCGTCCTGAGCTGAGAGGAAAGCGAGGTCGGAAGTGCGAACGGCGAGGGAGAGGAGCGAGGCGTGTGCAGTGGTGAGAGCTGAGGGGGACTCGGGGTGCCAGGAGGGCCGGTGGCAACAAGCGGGGCTGCGGTCAGGGCACGGAGGGAGTTGTGGGCAGGATGAAGACTGGTTTTCCGTTTGTCTTGTGAGCCGTGGGAAGCTGTGGGGCGAAGCAGAACCCTAAGCTGTCAGCCTCTCAGGCTGCTTTGGTCCTGGGGAGAACACGTTGGTGGAGGAGAAGCCAGGCCAGGGGCGAACCTGGAGTCAGACCCGCTAGAAGCCCTGGGGAGCCGAGTAAGGGGTGAGGGCCGCAGTGGAGGTGGGGATGAGGTGAAAAAGGTGGGTTGTGTCACCCCGTTTAAAATCGGCTTTTGGATTTGAAACTAAAGTGGTTTTTATATTTGAAATGGAGTCAACCTAATTGTAATCTCATAGTGGAATAATTAAAAAGGCGGCAGTAGATAAAATGAACCCGGGAAGGACCACAGGGAAACAGCAAAGCCTGAAAAGAAAAAAAGAAAAAAAAAAAGAAAAAGAAAGAAGGAAAAAAAAAAAAAGCCTGAAAACTTCAATCATAGCAGCCTCCGCTATGTGCCAGATGGATTTTAAGTGTTTTGCATCTATCTGCTAGCTCATGTAATTTACATAGTAACTCTGAGGTGGCTACACCCATTATCTCTCTTGTACAGCTCAGGCAACCAAACAGCAGTAGGTAACTTCCCCGAAGTTACACAGTGACTGAGTACTCGCTAACAGGACTTGGACTTGGGCAGCCAGGTCCTGAACCCCTGCTCTTAATTACTACCCTGTGCTGCCTGTCACTACTTCTGGATGCAGACTGTTAGATGTCGTGCCTATATAGTGGTGGAATGTCCAGGAAAAACAAGGCATCAGTAATGGAGAGTAAACTGCTTGTGCAAGGTGCGACTGGAGTTCAGGTAGGATGTACCAGGATGAGTAGTGGATGGAGTCAAATTGTTGCATAACTTACAGCTCGTAAAGTTGTCTCGTACATGTGAGCAACATGTGAATCTTGACTGAATAGACTTTTCTTTTGGTTGGTGGTTTGTAATCTTCAATTTCAGAGAAATGGAGTGAATTGATTGAGCACGCATTGAAAAGATTTTAGTGTTTCATTTAGTTCTTGTAATAAGCCAAGTGAAGATGTGCTGATGAACTAGGGCTGTGTCGGAAGATCTGACTCTGCAGTTAACAAGAAAGAAATTAACTTAAAACAGTTACTACCCCCATCCAAGCAGAAGGGAAGAGGAAGACTTAACTGGATGTAGGAGCAGAGGAAAGGGCAAAAAAATTATCCACATTCTCTGTTTGGGGTTAGCAGCTTTGGTCATTGGTAAGAAAGAGATTGATAGGATAGCAGGAGACACTATACATGCTGATGGAATGAAATGTCCCATGTGAAGGCATTGAGCATCTGTGCCCTGGATATTATGGCTGGTGTAACTGTTCAGCTCGAGCCAAGTAGAGGGCAAGTATGAGAGCACTGACTCATTTGTTTCAACGTTCTTTAACTCTTTTGATTGGGTTAACAGAGGGAGGAGGGAGATCTTAATGGGAAGTGGAAAAAGAAGGATATGGGTGGAGAGTCACTAGTAGGACCCAGTGACTGTAGAAAGGATGCGTATTTGCAATTTTAACTCTTTTGGACTCTTAGGACAGGACTTGGTGAACTTTTTCTTTTTGTTTTGTTTCTTAAGATTTATTTATTTGAGAGGCAGAGAGAGAAAAGTCTTCCATCTGCTGGTTCCCCAAATGGCTGCAAAGCCAGGCGTCAGGAGCTTCTTCTGGGTCTCCCACACAGGTGCAGGGGCCTAAGGACTTGGGTCATCTTCTACTGCTTTCCCAGGCCACAGCAGAGAGCTGGACCAGAAGTGGAGCAGCCGAAACTCAAACTGGCACTTACATGGGATGCTGGCACTGCAGGTGGTGGCTTTATGCCCTGCTCCATAGCGCTGGCCCTGAACTTTGTCTGTGAAGGGTCAGATAGTAAATGTTTTTGGGCTTGTGAGCCAGGCCAAATGAGCATGGCTATGTTACAGGAAAACTTTGCTTGCAGCACGCATCCAGCCTGCTGTGGGCCCTCAGTTCTGAGTGGAGGCTAGATCACTGGCTTTGCCGTGTGTTCTGAGATGCTGGAGGGTTAGGAGAGTTTGGGAGAAGCTTGATTCATATTCACAGGGTGTTCTGTCATTTCCAGATCTACAGAATGTGTCTGTGTGTATCATAAAAAAACAGCTACTTGATCATAATGGGAGAGCAAAGGTCAGTTGGTCAGGATTGATGAGTTTGACCACCAAGGTGTGAGTGATAAAATGAGGCCTCTGCATTATGAAGAGAATGATCCAATAAAGATAATCTGGAAAAATAAGACATGTAGACTCATTTATACTCAGAGAACCTTTATTGAACCCTTGTTGTATACCAGGTCCAGCCTACCTAGCAGTTATACAAGGTAAGAGTGCTGACACTGATTCTGTTCTGCTTTGACAGTTCATGCAAAGGGGATTGGACTCGGAAACCAAGAAACAGCTCGAAGAGGAAGAGAAGAAAATCATTAGTGAAGAACACTGGTACTTGGATTTGCCAGAGCTGAAAGAGAAAGAGTAGGTTTATTTGGATATGTATTGATGATTCTTGGGACATTCAGAGGGAAATCCTTGTCATTGACTCATCACTCCTGTGACAGAAAGCCCATAGAATAGGTTCTCTTCAGTTTCTTGAGTCAGCCTTTTAAGTAGTTTTCTAAAAAAAAAAAAATTAAACTTACAAAAGTTCTAAGTGGTTTATAAGTTTTTACTGATCCCCTGCCATTATTTACAACATTATCCCCTTTTAAAAATACTGAATGGAGGAACATAGCCCTTAACTCTCTGATAACAGAAGACCTTTTTAAGTAGCTAGAATATTCTTTCTCCCATTAAATTCCAAAGGTTAGGTGTGTGCTTCAAACCGCCAGTGTTGTTTCAGTGAGAACTCCTCATTAGGCTGAACTTCTTAAAGCTGTTCGGAATGGTGTCTTCTTTTTCTAACTGTAAATACTTCTATTACCACTCAGCTAACAGTTTCTTAGGCTATTGAGCATGCCAGGAAGTAGGCTAAGCACATTTCATGGCTTGTTTACTGAGTGCTCATAGGAAACCTGCGAGCTGCCTCCCACTATGTCACACATTGTCTGCCAGAGGAAAGGAAGCTGAAGAGGGCATGACTTTATCCATCCCTCAGCTGCTAAGTGCTGAGGCTGGGATAACTCACTCAGCTGTTCCTTCCACCGCTAAACAGCGCTGGTGCCTGATAAACAGTTGGAAGGGGAGGAATGATGCATTCATCCATCCATTCATTCGAAAACTTAAGGAGCTTTCTGTCATTTCTCCTTGGTACTTAACTGGTGTGGAGAAACTATGGGGTTGTTTTACATCAGTTTTTGTCAGATCGCTGATGACGCTGCTGTTATCCTCATGCATGTTTGTCTTTTCTTTTTTTTTTTTTTTTTAAGATTTTATTGATTTATTTGAGAAGTAGAGTTACAGACAGTGAGAGGGAGAGACAGAGAGAAAGGTCTTCTGTCCGTTGGTTCACTCCCCAAATGGCCACAATGGCCTGAGCTGTGCTGATCGAAGCCAGGAGCTACTTCCCGGTCTCCCACACGGGTGCAGGGGCCCAAACACTTGGGCCATCTTCTGCTGCTTTCCCAGCCCACAGCAGAGAGCTGGATTGGAAGAGGAACAGCCAGGACTAAAACTGGTGCCCATATGGGATGCCGGCACCGCAGGCGGAGGATTAACCTACTGTGCCATGGCGCTGGCCTGTCTTTCCTTTCTGTAACTGGTTTTTGTTCTGTTACATTCCCTTCTTCATCGGGCCGACCTTCTCTGGGCCTTTTTGGGAAGACAGAAAATAGGTCCCTCCAGGAGGGATGGAAGGAAAGTGCCTGTTTTCCTCCACTTTCTGTTTGGAGGAAGCAGAATGTTGGCAAGGAGGAAGCAGAACCTGCCAGAGATAGGAGGTATTGAAGGTAAGGGAGGAGCAAGGAGCCATTACTAATAAGGAGCCATAATTTAATTTTGTGCCTGGACCAATCTCACAGCAAGTATTCCAGCTGTTTATTGAAGGGCAGGACTGTTTCTGACTTATCAGTATTTTCTATCCCGCAATACAGTATGTTCTTTCTAGAAAATGACCTTTAGATTCCTTTCCTGGAAAAGCAAATAGTAACTTCTTGCCAACACTCAGCATCCTGTTTATGTATAGGTGTGTATGTTAGCTCAGGATGTTGGCAGGAAAAGATAAGGAGAGCTTCACAGCCTAACAAGTTGTGGGCAGGTAGGAGCACCCCTAGGAACAGTGCAGTGCCTTGTGTCTTGGCTAGTGGAAGTAATTCCTCTCCAGCCCAGGAGGGAATGATTACTAAATCTGGAAACAGGCTGTGTGGAGAGAGCATCTTGCAAGAGTTACTACCTTCACTCAAGGGCACAGCCAGCCCCATGTAATTAATCCTGCAGGAAGGGAGTCAGGTACCTAGTGGCAAAGGAGTCACTCAATCTGCTACCTTCAAGTCACCCTCCCAGGACCTCCAGCACGGGGAGAGGGTGGGAGGTAGACCCGCAGGAGCAAATGGGTCCTCTGTCCTTAGTGAATGGATGTGTTCTTGTGTTTTACTCCCATGTAGAGACAGCAGAATGAATTAGGCTCCCTAGGCAGGCAGACCTGGGTTTGATGCCCTGTTCTGCCACTTGCTTTTCACCTTGAATGAGTTCTTTAACCTTTTTTCACTTTGGGGCATGATAATAGTATCTGTTACATACCTTATGGAAAGCAAATGAGATAATGTACATAAAGCAGTCACCACAATGCCAGGCGTAAAACACAATCAATGTTGGCGCTAATAGTCATGTATCACTAAACAGTGGGGATGCGTTCCAAGAAATAAATCATTAGACCATTTTGCAGTTTGAACATTATAGAGTATACTTACGAAGAGACTAAGAGATCCATGGTGTCACTGAGCAGTATAATCTTATGGGGTCAACATCTACATGTGTGCATCAGCTGAAACATTGTGTGGTACATGGCTGTGCTTCCGTATATGGAACTCACCCATTGCTTTTTGCTTATCTGAACTATTCCAAAGGGTTACTGCTATCTGTGTAATTAGAAACTTCATCTGTAGGATTATGTGTTCCCAAATCTAGAGGTTTCCTTATTTTTATTTGAGTGGCAGAGACAGAGACCTTCCATCTTCTACTGGTTCACTCAAAAGCCTATTACAGGCCAGGTAGGCGAGCCTGAAGTCAAGACCAGAATTCAGTTCAGGTCTCCCACATGAGTGGTAGGCGCTCAACTTCACTCCCTGCTACCTCCCAGAGTGCAAATTAGCAGAAGACTGGAGTCCTGAGCAGAGCCAGAGCTTACACCCAGGCACCCCAATCTGGGGATGTCGGGTGCAGCCTTCCCAATCAGTAGTGGTTGAACCAGTGGTCCAGACAGCTGCACCTAGAAGTTGCCTTTTAAAATATTAGCTGTATCAGACTGTAATTCAGTAATGACCACGGGGCTTATTCAGTGTTAACACTACCTAACAGGGAACAAATTTAAGTGGTGGCTGGGCTGTGGAAGGGAATGAGAGTTAAGCATCTTTGCCTCCACTTGGAACAGCTGACGGGATTTCCTAACTCTAAGAGCTTCTTGTAGTGGCCGCGACTTCAGGGCAGCCACAGTGCAGGGCCATGTCTCCCTCTCCCTGATCTGCCAACCCCACCTCCATGGAGGGGCCTCTCCTGAGCAGAACCCCCTGATAAACTTGTCCATGTACAACTGTCTCGGGATCTGTTTCCAGAGAATCCAATCTTTGTGTTCTGTACATGGCTTTTTTTTTTTTAAGCAATCAAAGACAGATTAATAAAGTTAAATTTTTACTACTTCATCAAGAACATTTTATGTGAGCTGCTTTTTTTTTTTTTTTTTTTTTTTTAATCTGTGAGAGCTTAGTGACAAAGAATAAGACTACAAATGCAATCTGGTATTACTACTGTTCTAATTTGTGTTGAGATTTAATTTATCCTTAGTTGACTTTGCACTCTGCACATGTCAACACAGTGGATTGGAAGTGGAGGAGCCGGAACTGGAACCGGCATTCATGGGATGCCAGCATAAGCTTAACTCGCTGTACCACAACTCAGGCCTCTCAATTGCTGTTTTGGTTTAGAGCTTAACCAAAGAATATTGTTCCATTTGCCTATTTATGGACATTGGGTTGTTCCTAGTGCTTGCCTGTTGTGGGTGAAGCTACTATAAACTTTCATATTCAATTTTTGTTTTATTTTGGGTTTTTTTGGTTCACACTTTCATTTCTCTTGAGTAAATGGTGCCTGCCAAGTAATGAGATGGGCATATATTTAAGTCTATGACCAGTTTCCAAAATGGTTGTAACACTGGACCCTTGCACTGCGGGAGCATGTACCATCTGGAAGTTTACAGTCCCATTTGGTGCTGTGTACCTTTTAAATTTTACCCGTTCTACTGGCATCTCATGGTTTTTGATTTGCATTTTCTGTCTACTTTTGTGAAGTACCTTTTCAAATGTTCTGGCCATTTTAAAAATTGAGAAAGTTTTTTCTTTACATTTTCTTTTTTCTTTCTTTTTTCTTTTCTTTTTTTTTTTTTTTTTTTTTTTTTTTTGACAGGCAGAGTGGATAGTGAGAGAGAGAGAGACAGAGAGAAAGGTATTCCTTTTTGCCATTGGTTCACCCTCTAATGGCCGCTGTGGCCAGCGCATCGCGCTGATCCGAAGCCAGGAGCCAGGTGCTTCTCCTGGTCTCCCATGCGGGTGCAGGGCCCAAGGACTTGGGCCATCCTCCACTGCCTTCCCGGGCCATAGCAGAGAGCTGGCCTGGAAGAGGGGCAACCGGGATAGAATCCGGCGCCTCAACCGGGACTAGAACCTGGTGTGCCGGCGCTGCAAGGCGGAGGATTAGCCTGTTAAGCCACGGCACCGGCCTTTTCTTTACATTTTCTAGTGTTGTACAGCACGTTATTTGTCTGCCCTTCTGTATCCGTGCCTCTATCAAGCCACTGTATTTTTTGTGCATTTCACAAATTAAGAACATCAATACATTTTATCCCTAAACACTTCAACATGCACATTATTAATCAAAATTCAATACTTACATAGGGCTTTCTTTTGGTTTTTGGGGGGGGATAAAAACATTTTTCTATATGTAGCATTTGTTTATATTCTGCATATAAGTCTTTTGCCAGATATATGTACTGTAAACTTTTTCTCTGAGTCAGTGACTTGAATATTTATTTTCTTATTGTTGTTTTTTTGATGGGTAGTGGTTTTTGTAGATTTCTTTCATTAATTTTTTGCCCTTCATGGTTGATTCTTTCTGATTCCTGCCTACTGAACTTTTGGCTATACCAAGGTTCTATTTTACCACTTAGGTAATTTTTTTTAAAAGATTTATTTATTTATTTATTTGAAAGAGTTACACACAGAGAAGGAGAGACACAGAGAGAGAGGTCTTCCATCCACTGGTTCACTCCCCAAATGGCTGCAACAGCCAGAGCTGTGCTGATCCAAAGCCAGGAGGCAAGAGCTGCTTTCAGGTCTCCCATGGGGATGCAGGGGCCCAAGCACGTGGGCCATCTTCCACTGCTTTCCTAGGCTACAGCAGAGAGCTGGATTGGAAAAGGAGCAGCTGAGACATAAATTGGTGCCCATAAATGTGCCACAGTGCCAGCCTGGAAAAATGTTTAATAATGAATTCAGGTTCTTTGATAGATACTGGACTATTATTTTTTCTCTAAAGATATTGTTTCTTATTTTTCAGAGTATCTACCCTTTTTTTGTAGTCTCCATATGTCCTGTTTCATGATTACGTTCATACTTTCATTTAAATTTTTTTTTTAAGATTTATCTATTTGTAAGTCAGTTACAGAGAAAGAGGGAGAGAAAGAGTTTCCATCTGCTGCTTCACTCCCCAAGTTCCCACAACAGAGCCGGGCTGAGCCAGGTTCTTCACCTGGTCTCCCATATGGGTGGCAGGAGCCCAGATACTTGGGCCATCTTCCACTGCTTTTCCCAGGCACATTAGCAGAGAGCAGGATAGGAAGTGGGGCATCCAAGACTCAAACTGGCACCCATATGGGATGCTGGTCTTACAGGTGGCGGTTTAACCCTCTGTGCCACAACTCTGGCCCCTTGTTTAAATTCTTGAGCATGTCTATAAAAGCCGCTGTAAAGTCCCTTCTGCTAATTCAAGCATTTGTCTTTCTTCTGTGTATGGGGTTGCATTTTCCTGCTTCCTTGCATGTCTAATTTTTTATTGTGTGCCACACAATATATGTGTTACATTGCTAGCTACCTGGGTTTTGTTGTCTTTCTGGATAGAGTATGAAATTTTGTTCCATCAAGCAGTTAATTTACACGCCAATCAGTTCTTGTTTTAGTTAGTGTGGGTTTTGTAGCTTTTCTTCTAGGCCTAAATTAGCTTACCTCCTGCGGTGTATCCTTGTGCTCAGTATTGCAGAACCTCAGGTGATCTCTCCTCTTTGGCCAGACTGAACTCATACACTTCCCTCCTCCGTGCAAGCCCTGGCATTTGTTACTTATACAGTTGCAGGATAAGTCTCTTTCCCAGGTAGGAGAGGCTGGAAAATAGTTCCTCTGCCCCTGAAATAATATCCAGGTCCTCATCTCTGTTAGGTTATGAGGCAAGGTCCTTTAGATGAGAGATTATCGTGGATTATCTGGATGGCCCCTCAGTGTAATCATGTGTTTTCTTAGAAGGCAGCCTGGAGGGATCTCTCTGCCCTGTTAAACACCCAGGGAAAGCATTATAGCCACAGAGGCAGATTGAGATGTTGCAGTCCACAGCCAGGGAGGGCTGGCTGCCACTAGAAGCTGGAAAAACAAGGGCTGAATTCCGGTCTGAAGTCTCTGGCAGATCCCATTCCTGCCAACATGTTCGTTTCGTGTATCCAGCCTCGGCCAGAACACCAGGAGGTGGTTCTCCCAGAAAACGTCTCTCAGTAGTCCTCTCCCCTGCTGCCGTGGACTCAGCCTGTACATACACAGCTTCGCGTTCCACCAGAGGGTCAAGGAGACCCCATATGGAAGTCCTGAATCCTTTTGTGTGACTCCCCTACTCTAGTATCCTGAACTGTATACCCCAGCCAGCCCTGTAGCCCAGCCTTCAGTTTGTCTCTGAGTTCAGCAGTGCTGAGCTCTCTTCCAGCTCCCCATCCCTGCTGCAAGGTCTGCAAATCACCTGAAGGCACAAAAGCTGTGCATTCATGGGGCTCACTTCATGGTACTTTCTTCTCAGCCCTCTGCTTTAATGTGTTCATTGTCTGAAAATTACTAGTTCTTCGTTTCCCCTGTTCTATAGTTGAATATAGAAAGGAAGAGCTCATTCAGTTCCAGTGCCCCCTTCTGGGCAGCAATGGAATAACCTGCTTTATCTTCATCCGTTGGATGGTATGTTATTTACTATGTATCACTCTCTAGACTGTAGTGTTGCAAGGAAGCTGGTGAGATGAGTCTAGGTTGGTGTCTGATGTCCATGACAGTTTATGAAACCAGATACAACTCAAATGAAGTTTTGTTTGAGTAGAAAACAGAGATACTCCCCACAAAGGGGAGAGGCTGGTAATAAAGAAACCACACTGCTGAGGTCTTGTGCTCTAGGGGTATTTGTATGTCTCTAACATTTGTATGTCTCCAGGGGCCAGCACTGTGGCACAGTGGATTAAAACCCTGGCTGCAAGTGCCGGCATTCCATATGGGCACCAGTTCTGGTCCCAGCTGCTCCTCTTCTGATCTAGCTCTCTGCTATGGCCTGGGAAAGCAGTAGAAGATGGCCCAAGGCCTTGGGCCCTGCACCCACGTGAGAGACCCAGAAGAAGCTCCTGGCTCCTGACTTCAGATCTGCTCAGCTCCAACTGTTGTGGCCATCTGGGGAGTGAACCAGCGGATGGAAGACCTCTCTCTCTGTCTCTACCTCTCTCTGAAACTCTGTCCTTCAAATAAATAAAATAAATCTTTTAAAAAAAATGTATTCAGCCGGCGCCGTGGCTCAATAGGCTAATCCTCCACCTTGCCATGCCGGCACACCGGGTTCTAGTCCCAGTCGGGGCACACACGGATTCTGTCCCGGTTGCCCCTCTTCCAGGCCAGCTCTCTGCTGTGGCCCGGGAGTGCAGTGGAGGATGGCCCAAGTCCTTGGGCCCTGCACCCCATGGGAGACCAGGAGAAGCACCTGGCTCCTGCCTTCGGATCAGCACGGTGCACCAGCCGCAGCGCGGCGGCCATTGGAGGGTGAACCAACGGCAAAAAGGAAGACCTTTCTCTCTGTCTCTCCCTCTCACTGTCCACTCTGCCTGTCACCAAAAAAAAAAAAAGTCCAAAGAGCAAATGTAGTGGTTATGCATTAGCTATTGTGAGGGCAGAGGCAGTCTTAATGGAACCTTTTCTAACTTGTTTTTGTCAAAACCTAATCTTGTTGTCCATTGGCAAATACCTGTTAAAACCAGCTTCCATTCTGTTTTGTTCAGTGTGTACGTGCTGGTAAGGAGCTATAGGATGGAATTAGCTTGGCCTGCTTCTAATATCAGGCTCCCTCAGTATTCTCCACAAGAATAGAGACTCCTTTCTGTCTGGCTGCTTCCTCAGCTTCTAGAACAGGGCCTGTACACCGTTGGGTTTAGAAGTGTTTGTTGACCGAGTAAATGTTGGTAAGAAACAGAAACTGCTCCCCACAAAGAGGGACGTGAAGGCCAGGTGTGTGCTCCCAGGTATACTCTGGAGCTTGTAGCTGTGCTGTAGATAGATCGGCTTACCTCAAATGGGAGGGCGTGAACTGGGGTCATGAGTTTACTTTTGGTTCAGCCACCTGCCCCTTTTCCACTGTGCTCCTCCAGCTTTCCCATTATTCTTAGAATCGATTCCTTTTCTGCTAAAGTCAGTCAGGGTCAGTCTGTGGGTATGTACTCTGCCAAACGCAATCTGGTAAGGCTGCCCAGGCCTGATTTCCCACTGCTACTCTTGGGTGCTGTTTAGAACTTGGGGGCGCCGGGGTAAATGTCAAAGAGATTTTGCTTTGACTTTAGAAAATGCAAGTTAATTATAAATACTGTAGGTCTTTCCATTGTGTAGATATTTATGAATCTTAAAGTGAAGGGATGGGGAGAGGGAGCGGGAAAGGGGAGGGTTGCGGGTGGGAGGGAAGTTATGGGAGGGGGAAAGCCATTGTAACCCATAAGCTGTACTTTGGAAATTTATATTCATTAAATAAAAGTTTAATAAATGAAAAAAAAAAAATAAATGTAGAAGACGGTGTGCTTCCCTACTGCATCTCTCCTCTCCTGTTGCCTTTGCAGACCAAACTGACCAGCTTTTACTTTTAACCCTAGTCTAGAAATCTTCCTATATTCTCACTTGTTTCTACTGAGAAACATAAGATTGATTTCTCATTCAAAGTCTTGACTTTTATTTGCTGTGCTTTGTTATAAGTTGACATGCTGTTAATGAAGGTCTATTTTTCTGTTTAGGAGTTTGATAATAGAAGAGCAGAGTTTCTTGTTGTGTGAAGATCTTCTCTATGGAAGAATGTCATTCAGAGGATTTAATCCTGAGGTTGAGGTATTAAATATAATTGCTTCAAATTTAAAATTTTTCCAGTTGAGTTTATTCTACTAATAATTGGGCTAAGATTTTTTTCCCACCAGGTGCCGTTTCTTCTCATTATATAGAAAATGACAATTCTTGAAATATTGCCATAGCAATTTAAAGAAATTGCAGGCATTGCAGTCTAGTTTTATGATAGAATTGAGTAGATAATTTAATATGGCAGTATATAGTCCCTAACGGTGCCACTGACTCAGAATTTCAACTGGAGTCTTTTACAGGAATGTTGAGATTTTATTCATATGAAGCTATTACAAAAAGTTATTCTCTGGCATCTATAAATGTAGCTTTTCTAATGGAAAAATGTTACTTAAAAATCATATAATTTGACTTTTTATTGGACAAGTTTTAATCCAAGCTCATAAATAGATTTTTAAATGAATCTTTTGGAAAGTTGGTATGATAATTGAATCTTCATTTTGTAGCTGAGCTGTTCATTTGAGTTTTCTTTTTCTAAGTTTGTAGAAAAGCAGACCTTTATTTCACAAATATTTATTGGGACTCTGCCTCAAATATTAAACACTGTCCTATCAGGTGTTTGACCAACCAAATAGACATTTGTAGTATAAATTTTTGGTTTTGTAAACATGACTTGAAGCCAGTATTTCTCGCCCTTGGCAGTGTTGACATTTGGAACAGATCGTCATTGGTGGTGTGACTGCCCTTAGCCTTGCAATGTGATTGACAGTTTCCTCCACTCACTAAATGCCAGTAGAGAACCCATACCCCCTGCAACCCAGGGTGGAAACCAAAAATGTGTCCAGACATTGTCAGAGATCCCTGTTGGGCAGAATCATTCTTATGTAAGATCTTCTGGGCTGGCGCCGCAGCTCAATAGGCTAACCCTCCGCCTTGCAGCGCCGGCACACCGAGTTCTAGTCCCAGTCGGGGCACTGGATTCTGTCCTGGTTGCCCCTCTTCCAGGCCAGCTCTCTGCTGTGGCCAGGGAGTGCAGTGGAGGATGGCCCAAGTCCTTGGGCCCTGCACCCCATGGGAGACCAGGAGAAGCACCTGGCTCCTGCCTTCGGATCAGCGCGATGCGCCGGCTGCAGCGCGCTGGCCGCGGCGGCCGTTGAAGGGTGAACCAATGGCAAAAGGAAGACCTTTCTCTCTGTCTCTCTCTCTCACTGTCCACTCTGCCTATCAAAAATAAAAAAAATAAATAAAAAGATCTTCTAGGATGCCTCTAGAGAGCCACCGTTAATGAGGTTAATTCTAGAATTGATTTAAAGATTATAGCTTTGGCTTCCTTTTTCCTTTTTGTGGGGAGGGGATGAGTGGGTAGGCCAGGACAATATGTGATAATGAAAGTATGTTATATATACTTTATACAAAGTCAATACTATGTACATTTGTTTTTATTTATTTATAGATTTATTTATTTACTTGAAAGGCAAAGAATGAAATCTTCCATGTACTGGTTCACTCCCCAGATGGTCCCCAGTCTGGCCCAGTTGAAAGCCAGGAGCCAGCAACTCCAACCTGGTCTCTCACATGGATGACAGGAGCACAAATACTTGGGCCATCTACTGCTGTCTTCCCAGGCGCATTAGCAAGATCTAAAACAACAGCCAGAACATGAACTAGCACTTTGGTATGGGATGCCAGATATAAGCAGTGGCTTGTCACCACAGTGCTAGCTCACAGGTTTGTTTTTAATGTATGCTCTGTTACTAGTCAGCTTCCCATCACTATAACTAAATGTATGATACAGGCTTCTTAGGAAGGAAGGAGGTTTATTTGATTCGTGATTATGGAGCTTTACAATCCAAGCTTGGACTGCCATGGCAGTGGTAGAACGCACACAGAGGGGCCTAGCGTTGTGGCATAGCAGGTAAAACCACTGCCTACAGCACCAGCATCACATATGGGCACCTGTTCAAATCCTGGCAGAGCCACTTCTGATCCAGCTCCTTGCTAATGGCCTGAGAAAGCATTGCAGGATGACCCAAGTGCTTGGGTCCCTGCTACCCATGTGGGACACCAGGAAGAAGCTCCTGACTCCTGGCTCCTGATTTCAGGCTAGTCCAGCCCTGGCTGTTACGGCCATCTGGGAAATGAACCAGCGGATGGAAGGAAGCCGAGAATACCACTGGGCCTGATTCAGAATTGGGACTTCTGTAATAACCAACTCTGCCCGCAAAAGCTGCTGTCCAGTGACCTGAGGACTTCGCATGGACCCTTCTATGAAACAGCATAACTGGATCAAGTTTGCACCTTCCCATGCCCCTGTGGTTTAAATTCTTATATGGGTTTGGGAGCCAAACTACAGCACCTTTCCCTGCTTTAAGCTTTAGGTTAGGCGGTAGAGTAAAAAGGGAAAACATGAGTGTGCAGTGTCCACAGAAGAGGATTAAGAATGGGCAGGGCAGGTACTTCAGTGTATGCCTGGTTCAGGGGAGAAGAGAGGCAGCGTGGAGCTCAGAACCTGATGTGGGAGGTTACTAGAAAATGGCCCTTCCTAGTGAATTCTGAAACCCTGAATACATTCTTTTTTTTTTTTTTTTTGACAGGCAGAGTGGACAGTGAGAGGGAGAGACAGAGAGAAAGGTCTTCCTTTGCCGTTGGTTCACCCTCCAATGGCCGCCGCGGCCACCGCGCTGCAGCCAGCGCACCGTGCTGATCCGAAGCCAGGAGCCAGGTGCTTATCCTGGTCTCCCATGGGGTGTAGGGCCCAAGCACTTGGGCCATCCTCCACTGCACTCCCTGGCCATAGCAGAGAGCTGGCCTGGAAGAGGGGCAACCGGGACAGAATCCAGCGCCCCGACCGGGACTAGAACCCGGTGTGCCGGCGCTGCAAGGCGGAGGATTAGCCTGTTGAGCCACGGTGCTGGCCATTCTATTTTCAGTCCAGTAAACACTGGGAAAACTACATGAGTCTGGTTTCTCATCTGCCTTCCTTTCTCATCCTTCCCTTGCTATAAAGAAGGTATGACACGTTATAAAAAGACAGATTTTTGACAGGGAGAGTGGACAGTGAGAGAGAGACAGAGAGAAATGTCTTCCTTTCCGTTGGTTCAACCCCCAATGGCTGCTGCGGCCAGCGCACCGCACTGATCCGAAGCCAGGAGCCAGGTGCTTCTCCCGGTCTCCCATGCAGGTACAGGGCCCGAGGACTTGGGCCATCCTCCACTGCACTCCCGGGCCACAGCAGAGAGCTGGACAGGAAGAGGAGCGACCAGGACAGAATCCGGCACCCCGACCGGAACTAGAACCCGGTGTGCTGGCGCCACAGGCGGAGGATTAGCCTGTTGAACCGCGGTGCCGGCCAAGATTTGTGTTCTAAAACAGTTTAAATTCATTGAGACCAAGTCTTGCCGTGTTTCTGATTCAGGGCGGAGCTCTGCCGGCACATCACTGTGTAAAGTATTTCAAACTGTGACCAGTCCCCCATGTTCTGTGTCCTTAGTTTCTGACACCAGCTCCTTTGCCAAGCCTTTTCTAGCAGTGATGGACAGCAATGGCGTATTTTTCAGAAATTAATGCTTCAGATGAATGGTAAGAAGAAAGCAGAGGAGGTTGAAGAGGAAACAGTGGAGCTTGATGTGTCGGATGAAGAAATGGCTAGAAGGTAATAGTTACCCTGGGCTAGCTTTGTAACCTGAGCCTGGCCTTCACCGACTCCACGTGCACGCCTTAGTCAGAGTCTCCCCTAGTTTCACACGCGTGCTCAGTGGGAAGATAGCTGATTCACTCCCATCGCGAGCTGGCAGTTGAGGGCTTGTTTCCAGTGCTACTTCCCATTCATATTTGAAATAGGCATCTCATTTTATTTAGGATATTGCAAAACAGAAACAACAAGTATATACTTGTTTCAGAGAGATTCATGATTCAGAGAGATCAGATGGTTTCTTCTAATCTTTTTATTTTTCTTTTATTGGATTTGGTTTGATATTCTTGACAAGGCCTACTGAAAGTTAAACTTGTGCTGTGCATTACCTTAACAGATATGAGACTTTGGTGGGGACAATTGGAAAAAAGTTTGCCAAGAAGAGAGACCGTGCCAATTATGAAGAAGATGAGAATGGAGACATGCAGCCCATCAAAGCAAAGAAGATGTTCCTAAAGCCCCGAGATTGAAGTGGACACCCCCGGTTACAGCGCAGGGAGCAGCTCGTGTTGGAGCTCATCCTGGTGGCATCTCTGACGTGGTTAATACTGTGGTGTTTATTCATGAAGAGATAAGTCCAGGTTTTGAAAACATGCTGTTTTTAGAACAGATGTGTGGTGGATGTTATACATCCTTTGCTTGGTGGTGGTCTTCAGGAGTGGGTCCCCAGCCCTCAACCTCGCAGTGTCCATAGGTACAAGCTTGCTTCCTAGAGGTTTTTTTTAACCTCCAATTTTTTATCATGCAGCTCTCTAGTCACTGACCTTGAACTGATTTCATAGGAATTACTGGCCGTGTTTACATTTTACTTTCTGTTATTAATCAAGTCAAGCCAGTTCATATATACATTTTGGAATCAGCTTATTATCTGTAAATTCATCCAAAACAAACACACTGCTCCGTCCTGAGAAATTTGCATATGCCAGGTCATTGTCAGTTTATGGTATAAAGGTTTTTTGTTTAAAGAATTTAATTGTGAAAATTGTTGCATAATAAACACCTGTTTTCACATTTTTTGTTTTCTTTCATAGAATAATTTTAGCCTGATTGAGTTATGTAACTGAAGTCCAAATAGTGACTTTATAAAGTTAGATGTTAATTTAGAATATTGTGATACAGTGGGTTGAACCATAAGAACTTGTCTTTTATGGGTCAAAACAATATTAATTTCCTAAGAAATAGCCGAATAGAATTTACCACTGAGCAGACCATCCTCTGACCTGAACCCTGCTCTACATGTCACATGCAGAAGCCCGTGGAATTGAGTATACGTATGTGGAACTGTCTGTCTGGATATGGATGGGAATCCTGAAATCACTAGACTTTGGCCCCAGCAGATGAGATGTGTGTCAATTTTCTGCTTCATTCTCTGCAAACTTAGGTTGTGCTTTTAGCCCTCTGGCAAGTTATGGAAAAACTTATGTATTTGAAGTTAATCTGACTCTTACTCTGAGAGTGATAGCAGTACACCTTGCACCCTCACTGTCCTGGAACAGAAGCTGGAAGCTTTTGCCGTGCCTTCCTGACACCACAAATTCGTGGCCTGTTTGAAGTCATGTGCACCTTCGTGTTCTGCCCAGCATTTCTTCTGAGTGCTGAACGCATTTGCCTCTGGATTTCACTAATCAGACACACACACACACACCCAGGGGATAATAGAAAGGTGAACTGGTCCACTGAAGACACTTAGAGCTCCAGACATGTGACAGTAATTTATGTTTTAAACAAGTGACCACTCTATAGGGCCGGTGCTCTCGGTCAAAATGCATGGTCCGTAATCAAGCAGAGGTGGAGAGAGTAGCTCCTCTCACTGTAGACACAAAGTGAATGCATGCTGATGATTTGCTTCCTACCTGCCTTGGAGGGTACCCAGGTGACAAGGGCTTCCACCCAGGGACCTGACAATGGTCCCATTAAGATAGCAGTTGAGAATGTGTTCTTTTACCACCAAGCCAGCAGGTAAAGGAGCTTTGTGTCTCAGCTGTGCGAGTAATCCTGGCCACCAAGGGACATTTGTGTTGTTCCCATACAGTGGATAAAGAACAGTGACTTTAACCCTGGGTTTTCCAAGGTAGTTTTAGCACTTCCATATCCAATTAGAAAATTTGAGTGAAGAACTACAACCTCAAGGAAGGGGATGGTTTGAGACCCTTTAGGCAGTACAGTTTTAGGATACTCTAGCAGATACAAACCTTGAAGACCAGGTCCTAGCTGAGGGAAGAACTGAATTTCTTGGCTAGTGCCTCCTGACCGACAGCTCAGAAATAAGCGCACCAGCAGTGCCTGTTTCCTTCCTTGTGTGGATGTCTACTGATTTCTCATACCACTTCTGCTTGCTTTTTGTATGGAGATAACTTTACTATTTAGTCTTTCTTTTTAAGATAGATTTCACTTACTTGCATGGCAATGTGACAGAAAGGGAGAGAGATTTTCCATCTACTGGTTCACTCCAGCTGGCCACAGCTGTCAGAAGCAGGCCAGGCCAAAACCAGGAGCCTGGTTTTTTGTGTTTTTTGTTTTGTTTTGTTTTTTATTTATTTATTTATTTTTTGACAGGCAGAGTGGACAGTGAGAGAGAGAGAGACAGAGAGAAAGGTCTTCCTTTGCCGTTGGTTCACCCTCCAGTGGCTGCCGCGGTTGGCGCGCTGCGGCCAGCGCACTGCGCTGATCCGATGGCAGGAGCCAGGTGCTTCTCCTGGTCTCCCATGGGGTGCAGGGCCCAAGCACTTGGGCCATCCTCCACTGCACTCCCTGGCCACAGCAGAGAGCTGGCCTGGAAGAGGGGCAACCGGGACAGAATCCGGTGCCCCGACCGGGACTAGAACCCCATGTGCCGGCGCCACAAGGCAGAGGATTAGCCTAGTGAGCCGTGGCGCTGGCTGCAGTCTCAACTCTTGACGCTGGGCAAGGACTTAGGAGACCTTGTTCCTCCTATGTTTACTGGTTCTTTATGGGATCTGCCAGTGGAAGCCCAGAGGCTGATGCTAAGCCATAGGAGGAGGGCTGTTCCTTTGTTACCCTAAAAGCACCACACCCCAGCAGAGGCTGGTGACCCAGTGACAGTTTTTTACCAGTTTACGTTTTTCCCATCACCACTGAAACAGCTTCTCAGACATCCCCAGCACCAAGCACCCAGTGCCCCCTCCGCAGACGTGTGTCCCCTCCTCCCCCCAACTCAGGGACACTGCAGCTTGTTGTCACAGCTCGGAATGTGACATTCTCTGTCCAGACTTCTGAAACAACGGCCTAGCCTCTTCTCAGGGTGACAGCTTCCTGTGTGATGCCTTCAACTTTTTAATGTGTGCTCTGTGAAGATAGAGGTTCCTGTCCTTGCCTGCCAGAACACTTCCATGTCCCCACACTGAGAGAGCAGATTTGCCACGTGAGTTGAAAACAGCAGCCTTGGAGTCTGGTGTGACCTGCCCACTCCCTACAGGAACATCTTCCATTAACAATTTATTAACATTGTTTTGTGGCTCTGTAACTTCCTGTAGGACTTAAAGTTAGGCTGCTCACTACACAGTAGCTTTTCTTTTTAATTTTAATTACTGAAAATGCCATTTGCCCGTAACTGTACCCTCTTAAGCTCTTTTGGACAAAGGAATTATTTACACAAAGAAGACACCACTTTTCAAACCAAAACCCAGTTTTACTTCCAATATAACTTTCTTGTTCCTTGTTTTCTGGATTGCCCTGTTTACGTTTTCCCTGGGGCACATGGGGGAGTTACATACTGACTTTTGGGATTCTTGTAAATAAGAGGTCCTGGACTTGCTGTACAGAGCACACTGTTCTGAAGGCATGTTTCTTCTGGATGGGCTCCCTTGCTAGTATCTCTCCCATCAGCATTGTCTGGATGGGTGCAAACCGTGCCTGCCGCGAGCAACAGAGATGACCCTACGCTGTTGTAAAACTGCAGCAGAATCAAATAAGACTATTAGGTAATGACTGATGCCAATCTGCTAGAAGTTGGCAGGTTCTCACCACTCCCTCCCACCTCTTGGATCACTGTCACTCATGTATATTTTTTCACCTGTAGCACTTGAGTCAAATAGACTCTATTTGAACATGCACTTCTCTGCTCCCACCTTAGAGTTTTGTCTGACCACATTGAAACAGCCACAAGTCAAACATGACCACAGCATAGGAACAAGTCTACAACTCTTAAGACCTTGACCAACAAGTTCCAGGGTGCTTTTTTGTGAAGGAATACATAACCAAAACACCAAACTGAAGTTGTCTGCCAGTCTACAGGGTGTAAGGTATAGTCTTCATTTGCATGTCTCTTGATTACTGACTTTCAGAAGCTTTTTATGATCCCCTACAAATGTATTCCCACATACCTCGCCCTGTGAATTGCATGACATGGTGGAAGGCAAGGTGTTGGGGGGGGAGAGGGGAATGTGGGCTTTCTCTGAATCCTTAAGATAAATCTGCACTTTAAGACAAACTACAGTGCACGTGTTGCTAGAGAGAAATTTCAAGGGAAGAAAATAATTCCACACATTTGTTTGTGGGCTAGTTGACCCAACGTTGTGTGAGTCAGGGGTGCTCGTAGCTGACTGCAGGAGAGGAACTCTGTAATGGAGCATGGCTTCAGTCCCCTTGATTCTGGGAAGGTTGGCTGAGGTTTTTGAGGAGTGACGAGTCATGATGATGCTCTGTCATCTCCAGCAAAAATGGCAGGAGCAGATGAGGGCTCCCACAAAAATCAAACAGGAAATCCTGGATCAGAAGTCTTGCTGGTGAAAGAGTGAAGTTGCAGAGTCCCCTGGGGTATAAGGCTAGGGTGGCAGGGAGTTTGGAAAGTCTCCAGCACTCACTGGCAGCCAGTCGTTTTCAGATCAGAAATGGTGTGACAGTCAGATGGGCTAATAGGCAATTAGGGTGGTCCCAGCTGGAATGAGGGAAAGGGGAGTCCTAAGAGAGTGCAAAATGCTTGCTTCCCCCAAAAGTTGAGACTAGCAGGGGAGTAGTGGTTCCACTCTGAGTTCTCAGTTTACTGTTAAAATTGAAAGAAGTCATGGTTCCCACCCTTCTGTTGGGTTTTTGTTTCTGTTTTTTGTTTTTTGTCTTATCCTGAGCAAACTAGACAGGACAGACAAGATTACAAATCCAACATTTTGAAGGATTTTGTTCCTGCCCTCTAACTGATTGGTAGCTGCTGTTCTGGGTGTTTTTTGTTTTTTTGTTTTTTTCCCAAAAAGTATGCTTAAAATACTGGACCCTTAGGACCAGCACTGTGGTAAAGCAGCTACCTGCAGTGCCAGTGTCCTATATGGTTCAAGTCCCAGCTGCTCAACTTCTGATCCAGCTCCCTGCTAATGCGCCTGGGAAAGCAAGTGAAGATAGCCTAAGTGCTTGGGCTCCTACATCCATGTGGGAGACCTGGAAGAAGCTCCTGGCTCCTGGCTTCAGATCAACCTAGCTCTGGCCGTTGCAGCCATTTGGGGAGTGAACTAACAGATGAAAGATATTCCTCTCTCTCTCTCCCTCTCCCTCTCCCTCTCCCTCTCCCTCTCCCTCTTTCTCTCTCTCTAACTCTGCCTTTCAAATAAATCTTTAAAAAAAAAAAATTGACCCTCACAGCTCCTTGAGTCTGCCTGTCTTGGAGCTCCCCTCCTGATCACTGCAACAGGCGATTTCTGACTTAAATAATTGTTTGTTTTCTCTCTGCCTTTTCTTTGTGGAAATTCTTATTTCACGGGAGACAAAGAACTGTAACAATGGGGATACAGCCAGATGTTTATACCTGGGGGCAGTAGAGCAAAAGAAAGGCCTAGTGTCTTCCTGACTGTTCACAGATAGATATCAAAAAGCCACAAAGCCACTAACTATTTGGCAGTGGTTTCAGATGTGTGAGGACCCAATCATTCTAAAGCTAGGAAAAGCTCTCTTGAATATGAAGTATGTAAATTGGAAGCTCATTGGTTTCAATGCTAAAAGTGCCAGAATTAGTACTGTCTTTTTTCCAAAAATTATAATTCATAATAAATTAATACTTAGTATAAAAATTGGAATATAAAGCAGTGCCCTCTTTGTTTCCTTGTTGAAAAATAAACTCATTCTTCAAAAGAGAGAGGAAGAAGAATGCAAGGTTTTTTCTTCACTGAACTCCCCTGGGAAAGGGGGTCAAGGAAGAGGTTGGCTTGAAGATTTCCGCAGTGTCAGGACCCTGATTAGAATGTCAGGGCTGAATTTTCAGCTTCTACGTGCCTTTCATCTTGTAGCTCTGTCAACTGGAAAGAAGAATTGATGCTGTTTTTCTGCCAGTGTTAAAGTATAGTTTACACTAACGGTGTGTTGCGGGAAAACTGGTGAGATGAATCCGTGTTCATGTCCTGGTGTCATTGACGGTTTATGAGACCAGACACAACCATGAGAGTAGAAGTGAAAATGTATTTAAGTAAAAAGAAGAGATGCTCCGAACAATACAGTCGGAGGGGCTGGTAGAAGGAGAGACCAAGCCACTGAGGCCTTGCAGGCTAGGGATATTTCTATGTCTGCAGCACATTATCTCCACAAAGAGTAAATGCAGTGGTTTTACATTAGCAGCTGAGAGCAGGGGCAGTCTTGGTGGAGCCTTTCCTAACTTGTTTCTGCTGAATATAAATCTTGCTGTCTGCCAGCAAATATTTGTTGAGATGGGCTTCCATCCCATTTTTTTGGTGTGGACATGCTGGGAAGGAGCTGCAAGATGGCGTGCTTCTAGTCCCAGGCTCCCTCAGATGCACCCAGGTTAAGCCTACTGTGCACTCTGAAATACCTGACCCACAGCATCACAAAGCCTGGCTTTTTCCAAAGTCGTGGAAGAGCTCTCAAGACAAGCACAGCACTCTAGGAGTCAAGGACTTCACATGTTCTGGAAACAGAGCTCCACTGGCCAGAGCTGATACTGACACACTGCATCACCCCTGGGATGGGACAGCCCTGAAGTATGTGTTTAACACTGCCTGATGGGATTTTCCCAGGGGGTTAGGTGCTCTTTGTCCTCCGTGCTGACCTGCTTGATAAGACAGCTCTGTTGACTTGCTTCTCCTTCTCATCCCCTTTCAAGTAAATTAAAAAAAAAAAAAAATTTATTTACAAGGCATAATTACAGAGGGAGAGGGAGAAACAAAAAATCTTCCATCTGCTGGTTTACTCCCCAAATGGCCACAAAGGCTAGGGCTGGGTGGAGCCTAAGCCAGGAGCCAGGAGCTTCTTCCAGGTCTCCCCTGTGAGTGCAGGGACCCAAGCGCTTGGGCCATCTTCCATTGCTTCCACAGGTACATTAGCAGAGAGCTGAATCAGAAGTGAGCAGCTGGGACTAAAACCAGCGCCCATATGGGAAGCCATTGTTGCCAGCTGCAGCCACAATGCCTGCCCCTTCTCACTGAATTTCTACCTCCACCCACTTGCCCTTTCCTGTATTATTTTGAATTGAATGTGCTATATATTGTTTCATTGGAAAATATTTTAGTATATATTTAAAATAAGGACTCTTAAAATAAGCATAACAGGCCGGTGCTGCAGCTCACTTGGCTAATCCTCCGCCTGCAGCTCTGGCACTCCTGGTTCTAGTCCCGGTTGGGGCACCGGATTCTGTCCCATTTGCTCCTCTTTCAGTCCAGCTCTCTGCTGTGGCCCGGGAAGGCAGTGGAGGATTGCCCAAGTGCTTGGGCCCTGCACCTGCATGGGAGACCAGGAGGAAGCACCTGGCTTCTGGCTTTGGATCGGCGCAGCATGCCGGCCATAGTGGCCATTTGAGGGGTGAACCAACAGAAAGGAAAATCTTTCTCTCTTTCTCTCTCAGTGTCTAACTCTGCCTGTCAAAAACAAAAAACAAAAACAAACAAAAAAAGAAAACATAACAGTACTGTTAGGGTAGGTGGCTGATCAGAGGTTCTTGTCTTCATGCAAGAAAAAATGAAGATGTGAGACAGGGAGTAGAGGTATGCGAGGCAGCAAAGTTTAATGAGGAGAAATACACCTGATAGACCAGGCCAGCATCTCAAGAAAGAACTCAGTGTGGACTCTGTTTTGGAGTGGAGCTTTTATGGACATGAGTGTGGGTCCCCCCGTTTTTCTTCCTGGGTTTTCTCAGCACAGTGTTATGGGACCTAATAGTCCCCTTGGTGCCAGGCAGGGGGAGTTCCCAGAGCTGCCGCCAGAGAGGGGGCTGGAACCCATCTAATAGGATCAAAGAACAATTACTTTAGCTATCACTGCTCTCAAGACTGGTTTCCTCATTCCACTGTACAAAAATTCATCCTGAAATGGAACCCCTATAATGTAAAAGCAGGACGCAGACTCTTGTCTGTCTCTCTTAGCTCAAAAGGAATTCACTGACCAGAGGGAGTGATGCAGCTTCCTTACAAGGTTCTAATCACCAGACACAGTGAGTCCAATTGCTTCTCCAATTGATAAGAACCTTGGTGGCCAGTATTTGTCCAGGGGTGGTTTGTGTAGGGGAATCCCAGGTCCTGGCAGAATGTTACTGCCACCTGCAGATAACCCCAGAACAACTGGAGCCCACCTGTCCTCCATAAATACCCTACAACACCACGTCATCACTGACCAATCAAAGGAAGGCCATGAGTTCCACTGGCCAACCGGGAACATGGATACGAGCCGATCAGGCACCTCTCAGCCCAATTTCAATCTATAAGAACCTGTACCCCTAACTCGTCAGGGAGCCCTGGAATGAAGCACTAGCTGCCCGACTCCTGTCTGCGCTTTGCAATAAACACCACAAACCAGATGCCAGTGATTGGCTTTCTGTGTGTCAGGTAAGCGGACCCAGTTTGGGGTAGTGTCTGGCAGCAATCCTCTTTAAAATTTTCCGTTTTCCTTTAAAATTCCCATTTTTTTAAAAGAAATTATTTATTTGAAAGAGAGAAAGAGGTCTTCCATTCCTCTGGTACACTCCCCAAATGACCGCAATGGTCAGAGCTTAGCTGATCCAAAGTCAGGAACCAGGAGCTTCTTCTGGGTCTCCCACGTGGGTGCAGGGGCCCAAGAATTTTGTCCACCTTCTACTGCTTTCCCAGGCCATAGCAGAGAGTTGGATCAGAAGAGGAGCAGCTGCGACGTGAACCAGCACCCATATGGGACGCTGGCACTGCAGGCAGCATTTTTAACCCACTGTGCCCCAGTGCCAGCCCTAAAATTTCCATTTTCTTTGGCCCCACTTACACACACAAGCTAATGTCTGTCTAGCTTCCTAAGAGTATTGTTATAATACCTTAAATAAGATTAACATTTTCTTCATAACGTAAAGTATTGGTGTTCAATTTTCTAATTATCTAGTAAATGTCATATATTTTTAGAGTCTGTTTAAATCAGGTTCCAAAAGTCTCTACATTGTGACTGGTTAATATTTTCTTTAAGTCTTTTCATCCACTGATCCATACTCCCTCTCTCTTTCTTGCAGTGCGTTTCTTGAATAATTACTTGATGTATTTTAATTTAATAAAAAAAACTTTGCCAAATCTAATGCAAATTATTTTTTTTTCTTCCTGTGAGTCACGCAATTTATAACCCTGGGTTAAGCCAGTGCTTTGACATGATTTCTTACTGTGTGCAGGCAAATGTTGGAGACTTTTCTTTATACTGTGGAAAGCATCTTCAAAACTTAAATGCTTGGAGGCCATGGGAAGAGACATATGTATATGAAAGTAAAATCAGGCACTCTGAGAAACTGGGTGAGCAGAGAGAATAAGAAAGCCAGAAGTAAATGCCAAATTGCTTTGTAAGTCTAGAAATCGCTCCTGTCACCTCTCTGTGGGTTTTGACTGTGCTGAGAACAGTTTCCTTGCCCTGACCTGTCTGGTCTGAACCTGCCCTTGCCATTTCATCTACCGTTGCCTCTCCCTCCCTACCCTTATCGGCAAAATGCTCCACCCCACCAGCACCGGCTTTATGCACTTGTTTTTTTTCTCTGCCTGCATGGTACGGTGCTGTCCTGTCTCTAAACATGTCTGCTCAAGGTGGAGGACTAAATAAATTCCATACACTTTCCAAACATAAAAACAATGAGCCAAATCTGAGAGCTACAGACACGTGTCATTAGTCAACCTGGAAGTAAATGAAACCGTGTGACGCCGTGAGGATCTACATGAGAAGAATCCTTTGGGACTGGGACCTGGACTCATGTTTAGAAATGGAGTGCTCTGCACAATAGCTCATTTGGGTATGGAATTCTGGGTTGAAATTCACTTTCACAAACACAGAGACCAAGAGCTCTTACTCCTTCCAGACCCTCCCTGAAAGAGGCACTGAGTAATGAACTAGGAAAACAAAGACAGGATTGAGTCCTGCAAGAAGCATCAGTGCAGACAGAATGCAGCGAATGTTGGTTGGAAAATCAGAATAGCCAATGAAAGACAAAAAGAGAAAGAGAAAAAATAAAAACAGAAAGTGTGTGGATTAGCATAGGATATTCAAATAGATTGATCCAGTAGAAGGGATAGAAGAGTTCACAAATAGAAGTTTGTGGAAAGATGTGATAAATATGTTTATTTTGGTGCCAAAAATATGAAACCTATGCATGTGTGGGGTCATCAAACAATTTATGAAAATGTGTATTATGAAAAAAGTGTGCAGAAATTTCAATTTTTTGTACCAAAATAAACACATCTTCCTGTTCCATTTTCCACAGATTTTTCTGAGTCACCATTGTAAATTTCTCACTGTTTAATTCACCCAGTTAGCATCCCAAGCAAACTAATGCAATGATTGTATCAAATTGTCCTCCCTTAGCAACAAATGGCCATTCAGGTTGCTGCTTCTCCTTGTCAATACCTGGAATTGTCTGCCTTATTTATTTTAGCAGGAAGTGATACTGTATTGTGAGTCCCACTTGCAGTGTCCTGATGGCTAAAGCAATGTAGTTACTGTCCATTTAGACTCCTGTGAAGTGGCTGAAACTCCTTGATCAGGAATTTCACAGCTGACTCTTTCCTAACAGGACTTTCCACATCCTGTGTTGCACTGACTTCACCTTGCCAAAGCACAATGTTAGCCAGCCTGGACTCCTCATCTCCCCTGCCCCACATCCCACCTCCATCCTGCATGCTCAGGCTCTCTCTGCCTGCCAAGTCCTTTCCCTGTGTGTTTGCCACATCCCCTTCCACCAGCTCTGGCGCCGTCTTCCACGCTTTATCTCCTTGGCTTTCCATCTCAACTTCATCTTCTTCCACCTGAAGTGCTTTGCTAGACTGCTTCCCTCAAAATGTTTTGGAGAGCAAGGTAATAGGTAATATTTTTTAAAGATTTATTTATTTATTTAAAAGTCAAAGTTACACACAGAGAGAAGGAGAGGCAGAGAGAGAAAGAGGTCTTCCATCCGCTGGCTCCCCAATTGGCTGCAACCACTGGAACTGCACTGATCAGGAGCCAGGAGCAAGAAGGTCTCCCATGCAGGTGCAGGAGCCCAAGGACTTGGGCCATCTTCTGCTTTTCCAGGCCATAGCAAAGACCTGGATTGCAAGTGGAGCAGCCGGGTCTCAAACCGGCACCCATATTGGATGCCGGCACTGCAGGCGGCGACTTAACCCCCTACGCCACAGTGTCAGCCCTGGTAATAGGTTTTAACAAGCAGTCTTGGCTGTTGGCTTGAACGTGGAGACCCCAACCTTGCCCTGCATCCTTACTTGGTCCCTAATGAACTGCTGCTCAGGTTCCAAACTTGGGGCTGGCACTTCAAGAGCAGGAGGCCTCCCTGGGGAAGTAGACCAAAGCTGAATCCCCAACTCTTCTTCTCCATACTGTAGAAGAAATACGACCACAACCAGAGACAAAGAAAGAGAAGCAGACCCCTCCTCCCAACACAGACCTTGAAAAGCGGCTGCTCACAGTTAACTAGTGAAGCAGGTGCCTATTGTTATCTTGTCTACAGAGGGAAGAAGTCCTAAGTTCTGCTTCTGTAAACTCCAGTCATACATCTGTCCTAATAAATCTGCCCCTGGTAGCTCTTCTACAAACATACCAGGCCCTCCAACCACTGGAAGTGTGGTCCTAAGTCACGTAGGCTGCAATGTAAACCCACCAATGCTGCAACAGCTAAGGTATGATGGTGATGAACCTATAAATATTGTAAGAAACTTGGGATTGTAGCTCAGTTCTCAGGAAATGATTCCAGCTGAGCCCTCTGGTGTTAATAAACTGCTCCAATCCTCCACTGCCTCTGGTGCCTGTTTGAACAAAGGGAGTCTTCCCACCTCGGACTTCTGTAACAATTCTACTTGCTCATTACCCTGAGTCTGATGCTCACTCTAGCCTTGCAAGACAGATCCTATGGGGAAATCATATCTGGAGATTACAAAGTTCAGCAAGGTTGTGCTCCGGGAAAACTGGTGAGATGAGTTCAAGTTCGTGTCTGGTGTCGATGACGATTTATGAAACTGGACACAAGAGTGAGAGTAAAGGAAGGGAAGTTTTATTTACGCAATAAGAAGAGAAGCTCCGAAATGCAATTGGAGGGGCTGATAGAGAGACCAAGCCACTGAGGTCCCGCGGTCTAGGGGTATTTGTATGTCTTTAGCATATTATCTCCAAAGAACAAATGCAGTGGTTATACATGAGCTGCTGTGAGGGCAGGGACAGTCTTAACGGAGCCTTTTCTAACTTGTTTCTGCCGAAACCTAAATCTTGTTTTCTGTTGGCAAATATTAGTTAAGATGGGCTTCCATCCATTCTGTTTAGTGTGTACGTGCTGAGAAGGGGCTGCGAGATGGAGCCAGTGTGGCCTGCTTCTAGTCCTGGGCTCCCTCTGTTGTACAGTTTGCACCCTTGGGAAGGCAGCTAATGGGATCTGAGATCCACCCTGTTCTCCCCTTACCAAGCCCTGCATCCTTGGGTCTGTGTCTCTCAAGGGGGGGTCACCCATGGAAGCTAGTAGCCTCCCTGAACCTTAGCCGGGGAAGCCAGAGGAAGACTCACTTTGGCTAGATTAGAAGCCCTTGTACCATTCAGAGCCCTGAAGGCCTGGAAGGCCAGAGCAAAGCAGCTGTGCTTTTCAGGTTTCTCTGGGTGGAGACAAAAGAAGGCAGCCTAAAGGCGTAAGCCAACCTTCAGCTACAGCCTTTGCCCAGTAAGTTCCATCCTTTCAGCCAGCGTTAGCCAGAGCTGCCCTCTCTCCCTACTGGACTTGTGCACTTGGCCTGTACCCAGGTGTTTCAAAATGAAACAGAGCAGAACACAGGCTCCTCCTTGTGGCCAGGATCCTGTGGTCCTGCGGCCCTGGGGCTTACAGGGCTGGGCAGAACCTTGTGTCCTCCACAGATGTCAGGCTGGGATTGAAGTCACTTCTTGAGGGTGTATGAATAGCAGGCAAAGGGAGTTGGGCTGCCTGAATGCCAGCTGTTCCTGAAAACCTGTTAGACTTCTCACACTCCCTGGGGCTGGTTGCTAAGAACCTCATCCTTTATTGACTTCTTTTCAGAAGTTCCAGAGGTGTTTGGCTTGGTAACTGGAGCACAGATCCGGCCCTTCCCGTCCCCACCCTGGTAGGAGACAGCTAAAACCAGGAACCCCTTGTGGTTAGGCGTATAAAGCTCCACCTCAGGATCACTCATTTGCATCAAACAGCCATTTGTTGAGTTGCTGCTTGTTCGTCTTTCCCACTACAATATCAACTCCAAGGAGAGCAGGAATGCACCATTTGCTGGGTGCGTGGCCCATACATTTCTACAAGGTCACTGGCAGCATCTAATATATCTAAGAGAAAACCTCCCATCCTTTCAAAGACCCTCAAGCACTTAATACACATCTCTCCGCACCTGCTACAAGTAACCCTTCCACCTGAGACAAAGGGTTCTGAAGCCATGTAGCTGGCCCGTGAAATCCTGCCAAAGGAGGAGCAGGTGACCATCCACTGAAGTCGGGGCAAAGTGAGAGCTCCCATTGACTTCTCCCCCTCCTTCAGTAAGATGATGTTTCTTTAGGTCTTTGCCCAGGGCTGAGCTGGGCATTGGAACAGCATCAGCCAGTCATGGGAGAAGCTGTCGGGAGCTTCTAAACCTATCGTCAAGGGCTGGGTGGCACGTTTTCTCTCTGACACCTGTTGTCATTGGCTGGTATTCACTGCGGAGGGCATGTTGCTGCTGACACAGTCAGAGGCCATTTCTACGTTTGGTGGGAAAGTGCTTCCTGGTTGCTTAGTAATCCCTACCTTGGTTGGTAGGAAAAACTCACTCAAAACTTGGAACTAAGGAAAACATAGCTGTGGTGTTTAGTTCCAGGTCCTGCCAGGACCACCTCATCCTCTGAGGAAATGGGACTTTTCTTGCCCTACAACTTAGATATTGAGACTGTTTCATAAAGGTAGATATTAATTTGGAGAAATCTGATAAGGTGCAAGATCATTTTTATCCAGTAGAGATGCAAATGGTCTCTGGCCAGTAGAGAGTATAACCTCATTGATTATATTGTTCTGTAGAATCTTAGCCAATAGTGTAGTTTTGTATCTAATTTAACAATCTGATTTGAATTCTTTCTTAAAAAAAGCACTGTATTTTATGTATCAATTTCTCATCTCCTCTCTGAGAGTAGCTTTGCCATCCCACTGGTTCTGTCATTAATGAGTTAGATAGAACTTTGATGTGTGCTTGTATGAGATTTTAATAATTTCTGGAAATTATACTTGGTCACTGTGGGAGGTGAGAAATGGCCTGAACATCATGAGTTTTCCTTCCCCAGCATGGAGTCCAGAAAAAGAGAGAGGTCTGCTAACATCACCTCCCCAGGCTAGTTTCTGTGGTGCACCCCAAACTCTCCACCTGCCAGGAGTGAGCCCTGTAGGCGGAGATGAGCGTGTGCTGTGTGTAGTCTGCTTGGACCACCCTGCTATCCAGTGATGAGAAGGACAGCACTACCTCTCAACCAGCATCACCTAAGGAAATTATCAAACCCAGCTCAGAGCAGTGAGTTTGAATGAAACTGATCCTCATCCGAAGCCATTATCTCACTGCAACATTTTTTTCTGATGCTCTCATATTTTAGCTCCCCCTGTCATTTCTGTGGCACCCTGTCATTTGTCATATGGAGTGACAAAAACTAATTCCCATTGTATGCCTACCATTTACCAGCTAAGTTCTAAGTATTTGATATAGATTATTTCATGGTACAGGCCTTCGATGAGAGAGGCACCGTTAATGATCACCCTCCCCACGTCACAGATGGAGGTATTGAGGCACCAGGAAAGTTGGGTAACATCCCCAGGATCTCCAAGCTCATCAATGGCAGAGCTGAGACTTCAACCCAGGAAGCTAGCTCCAGAAAGAAATTGGCCAGTATGCTACCAGTCCTTTGGAAAATCTGAAGTTGAACAAGCTCAATCTAAAAAGCTCAGCTCTGCGCTGGTGATTTTGGCCAAGTGCACTTTCTAAGCCTCTTACCTTATCTATATTTGGAGATGATGACAATACTTGTATCCTGGGGTTGTCGCAAGGATTGGATTGGTAAATACAAACAAATTGCTTAGTAGAGTTCCTGCCCCACAGGAAGCTCTAAGTGGTCCTTAGTTTAAAGAAAAGAGCAGCAGCGAATTTTTACCAGGAGGAGTGGGAGATGTGAGTTGTACTGTTGGCTCATGAAAGACTCCCCTGCGCCCTCACGGGAGGAGGGGCATTAGCCAGTCAGCAATGAAAGCCCCCATCTGGATCAGGGCAGTCCTGAAATCCTGGCTGCAGACACGTGCCCACATTGCCTTCCCACAGTCTGACCTCAGCCGAGAGGAGATGCACCCAGGGGACCCTGTCTTCCCTCAGATACAGAAGAAAGCAGCCACTACTGGTACCACACTTACTGAGCCCTTTCTAAATGCCAGGCACTGGCTAACCCCTTTGCCTGATCATCATAGTTAACCTTCTCAGTAGCTTCATAAGATGATCATCACCCCTGCCTCTGATGGTAGGAAGAAAAACAGAAAAAAAAATTGAGACCCCCTAGGATACAAAGTAGGCAGCTTGCTCATGGTCTCCTGGCTATTGGGCAGCCAGTCTAAGGCTCTGACGGAAGTCCACATATGTCAGTGCCCTTGGGCTGCTGTTATAAATTACCACAGACTGCCCAACAGTAAGCAGCTTCTTCTCACAATTTTGCAGGCTGCGAAGGCCAGGGTCAAGGAGTAGACAGCCTCTGTGTCTGGTGAGGGCCCACTTCCTGGTTTGCATTCAAATCAGACCGTCTTCTCGCGTGTCCTCACATGTTGGAGCTCCCTCTGGTCTCTTCTTGTACAGGCACCAACCCTGCCCTGAGGGTGCCACACTCACAACCTAATCCTCTCCGAAAGGCCCCACCTCCTGCTACCATGCATGCAGAGTTAAGATTTCAACATAGGAATTTTGCAGGGGACACACACGGGCAGCCCGTGACACTGTGGAACTCCAACATGCCCGCTGCAAACCACCTTGCTGACCTGCAAGCAAGAATGTGAAGTGTTTGGAGGAAGATGCACCAAAATTCAAAACATAAAACAAAGACGAAACTCTAGAGGGTGGGGGCAGGGGCAGTCATCCTTTAACCTTAAAGGAAGGAGAGCATCAGAGTCCCCGCCAGGTCCATGTGTGCAGCCTCCCCGAAAAAGTGCTCCCATCTTCCTGCCAGCCCTCCTAACCTGCTCAGGAAAATCCTTAGTCCTATCCTTACATGACACCCCTGTCTTCTTTCTGGGGGAGGCCGTTTGAGAACTTGGTGTTCTCAAGTTGTGTCTCAGTGGAAACCAAGAAGGAGAGATGGGACTCCAGTGCCCACCTGTAGCTCCATCCCACCACGTCCTGGCAGGTGGGGTGCAGCCCTAGCCAGGCAGAAACAGGAGAGGAGAGGGCTGCTGGGATGGTGTGTGTATGGGGGGGGGGGGGGATGTTCCTGCCATCACTCTCACACACAGGGGCTTTGCAGAGGGTGGGTCCTTCCTGGAGCCACCCTGAGGATCCATGAAGATGTGAGTCTGAGTGTTAGGAGTAGGTCTTTGATGATGATGATGATGATGGTGACAATAATGATGTTGATATAAATTAGAATTTTGGGCTTACAAGTAACAGAAACTGAGTTCTAGCTGTCTTTTATCAAAATGGAAGTTATTTGAATTAAGTATGTGAGTCACATAATCAAAGCAAGCCTGAAAGGCCAGGAGTGAAAAGTTGAGTGACTGAGACCAAACGTCTCCAGTACCCAAGAAGGAGGAAACACGACTGTCATGAGTGGGAGACTGCTGCCTCACTCTTCACACCCCTTGACCAACATTCCCCGTCACTGGAGGGTCATATGTGTGCTCATATGCCCACGTTCTGGGAGCTGATATACTGGGAAAGGTGCGGTTTAGACCTTGTGAGGAGAAGCCTTGGTTTCCATCAAGATTTCATGCCTGGGGAATGGTAAGCAGGTGCTGGACGGCCACCCCCATGCCCTGTAAAGCTGACATTATAATGGCAGTGGTGTGGACTGGCCCAGTCACTTTACAATTCTATAGACGTATTTTGCTACTCACCTTGGGCATTCAAGATCAAAGTGTGCGTTTTACGTTCATCAATGACTTGTCTTGCCCAAACTTTTAAGTCTTACCTAGAAACCATACCCAGAGTACAGAATACCATGTTTCAATTTAGGATAATCTCCATATAGAATTAGTTCATCTCAGTCAGGAGAGAGAGAGAGACCCAGAGCAGGGACAAAAAGAGAGATTTGTTCTATGTAGCAGTGAGTCATTGCCCCCTGGCAAAATAGGAAGAACAGAAAGTAGAGCTGAACAAAAACATGGCTGTGGTAAAATTCCTGGGGCAATTTCTTAGTGGCCGGGACGTCCTCATACAGACAGAACAATCTGGAAGGAACAAATTATTTAGGACAAAAGTCTTGAGTTTGCTTATTAATCTTCCCAAGTCTCATGGTAGGCTTGAATCCTCACTTTAGTCATCCATATATTTCATAATATAGTAAATATGTTTTGTAACATTCCAAGACAGGATGTACCTTCACTGTTATCCTAGCAAGGATGGTTCCAATAATCTTTTTTTTTTTTTTTTTTTTGACAGGCAGAGTGGATAGTGAGAGAGAGACAGAGAGAAAGGTCTTCCTTTTTGCCGTTGGTTCACCCTCCAATGGCCACTGCAGCCGGCGCATCTCACTGATCCGAAGCCAGGAGCCAGGTGCTTCTCCTGGTCTCCCATGCAGGTGCAGGGCCCAAGGACTTGGGCCATCCTCCACTGCTTTCCCGGGCCATAGCAGAGAGCTGGCCTGGAAGAGGGGCAACCGGGATAGAATCCGGCGCCTCAACCGGGACTAGAACCTGGTGTGCCGGCACCGCAAGGCAGAGGATTAGCCTGTTAAGCCACGGCGCCGGCCCAATAATCTTTTTGTTTTTTAAAAAGATTTGTTTATTTATTGAAAGTCAGAGTTACAAGGAGAGAGAAGGAGAAGCGGGGTGGGGGGGTCTTCCATTTGCTGGTTCTACTCCCCAGTTGGCCGCAACAGCTGGAGTTGAGCTGATCTGAAGCCAGGAGCCAGGAGCTTCTTCTGGTTCTCCCACATGGGTGCAGGAGCCCAAGAACTTGGTCCATCTTCTACTGCTTTCATAGGCCATAGCAGAGAGCTGGATCAGAAATGGAGCAGCCAGGACTCGAACCAGTGCCCATATGGGATGCCGGCACTGCAGGTGACAGCTTTACCCACTATGCCACAGTGCCGGCCCCAATTCCAATAATCTAAAACTAAATCTAAAACTGCCTGTGATCAGCTGAGATCTTTGGCTTCCATCATGAGACTAATCAAGAACTTAGCCTCATCTTGTTCCAGAGGCATTGTGCTTGCATATTTTGGGCATGAGACCTCAAAATACATTTTTTGAAGATGTATTTATTCATTTGAAAGGCAGAGATACAGAGAAAGAGAAGAGGGGGGAGAAGGAAAGAGAGAGGAAGAAAGAAAGATCCTCCATCCACTGATTCACTCCCCTAGTGGCCCCAATGGCCAAGGCTGGGCCAGGCCAAAACCAGGAGCCAGGAACTTCTTCCAGGTCTCCTACATGGGTGACAGAAACCCAAGGACTTGGACCATCTTCACTGCCTTCCCAGGCTCACCAGCAGAGAACTAGATTGGAAGTGGAGCATTCTAGACTTAAACCTGCACCTACATGGATGACAGCAGTACGGGCAGGAGCTTAACCTTCTAGACCACAATGCTGGCCCCTCAAAAACACACTTTTGTGGAAAACTTGCTTTTCAATAGCAGAGAACTTCTGATCAGCAGCATCGCCCACACTAACCTTCGTCTCTCTCTTTGTCTTTAGTCTCCTCTCTTTCTTTCTCTCCAGGACGTTGAGGTGTTGATCTTTTTCCCTGCCAAGCATTATTTGATTCCTCCAACTTCAATGAATCTGTTCTTATATCATCTATTTGTTAGGAATTAATTCTGATGCAAAAGATAGAAACCCAACTTGAAATAGTTTAAAGGGAATTTATTGGTTCACACGTTTGGAGATCAATCAGAGTAAATCTTTAGATTCAGCTAGATCAAGGGCTCAAGCTATGTTATTCGATCTTGGTATGTCAGCAGCATTCTGTTTCACTTTCTTTTATCCCGGCTTCATTCTCTACCAGACTTCCCACTTGGAAGGCTGTGGAAGCTTCTACTGAATATGGACGTGACCGTTCAGCGGCTGGAAAGGATGCCCTTCTTCTCAATGCCTGCCAGCGATCCTCCCGCCAAAAGTCTTCTGTTGGCCCTTTTCTGGATGCAGAGTCACATCACTGAACCAATCACAGGAGCCAAGGGTCACATACCCACTTCTGGACCAGGAAGGTAGGATTCCGTGAGTGGCAGTCACACTGAAATACCCGAAAGAGGAAATGCAGGACAGGCAAAAGAGGAAGGCACTTCACGCTACAAACATACTGAAGTCTCTTCAACCTTCCAAGGAGTTCCCAATCTCCCTTTCTTTTTACACGTTTCCTGGTATGATATTCTAATCTGGGTATTATACTGAGACTCAGAAAGTTATCTGATCTCATTACGGCCCCCTAGGGTCCCAGAAATCCCAAGGAGGAATATTGGTCTTCGAGTAAAACCAGTGGAGAAGCACTTTATTCTGTGCCACTCCCAGGCCAGTGTCTGTGGGTCCCAAACCCCGGAGGGGAACCTTCTGTGTGGGCTGGAGCAGTGAGCAGGAAGGGCCGCCTCCCCGTCAGAGCCTCTTGTATGAAGCTTCTCTTTCTCAGAACTGAACTCTCCGGAATGGCATTGTGAACACGGTCTTTATCACCAGATAATCAAACTAATCGAATTTATCATCCAGTCCAATAATATAATAAAGTTTATTTATTGACTTTTATTGGCTCCCTGTGTCATGAACAAGCCATATTTTTGCTGGATACTTTTCCTGATTCCTGCCTTTTATTGTGAATATGTCGTGAGGACAGCCCATTTCCCTGCTAACAGCATTCGGGGACACACAGAAAGGGAGAGATAAGGGGAGTGGGCAGGGTGAAACGCTGAGTCACCCTGTATCCTGTCTGTGAGCAGTAGACACAGCAGGCTGGGAGGCCTGTTGCTGGGTCACCTTTTCCTCTATGCCTTCCTCCTAGCATGTGATAATTGAGGATGCAGTAGGGGTTTGACTCTGCTGTTACCTCTCATTGGTTTTCTGCAATAAAACAGGAAGCATCAATGACTTCGTGGACATGACATGGTCAAGGCATGAAGGCTGTTCGTGTATAATGTTTGTCTCTTCTGTTTTCTGAAGAATTGTATGTGTAAGGGGCCTTCGAATAGTTTATGGAGAAGCAGGTGTTTACTCTGGCATTTCAGCTGCCTGCATCCCCCATCAGAGTCCCTGAGTTTGAGTCCCAGCTCTGGTTTCTGGCTCCAGGTTCACTCCAATGCAGTCCTTGGGCAGCAGCTCTGACAACTCAAGTAGTTGGGTCCCTGCCACCCATGTGGGAGACCAAGATTGAGTTACCAGTCTTGACTCTAGCCTCAGCCCAGCCTTTGCCATTTAGGGAGCAGGCAGCAGATGAGAGCTCAGTCTCTCCCTCTCTCTCTCTCTCTCTCTCTCTCTCTCTCTGTCTCTTTCTGTTATTCAAGAACATGTCTAGATTTTTTTTAAAAGTTCATGGAAAACAGGTGTTATACAAAAAACAATGCATGGATTTCAAATATTTTGCACTAAGATGAACTTGTTTTTATTTGATTTCCATGAATCTTTGAAGCCCCCTTTTACTGGTCTAAAAATGAAATCTACTTGAATTCACCATAATACTTTCAGATAGCTTAGTCTCTTCTGGTTTCAAACATCCCCCCACTCAACCCCAGATGAATTAGATTCTTGCCCTCTATTTTTTTTTTTTTTTTTTTTGACAGGCAGAGTGGATAGTGAGAGAGAGAGAGAGACAGAGAGAAAGGTCTTCCTTTTTGCCGTTGGTTCACCCTCCAATGGCCGCCACAGCCGGTGCATCTCGCTGATCCGAAGCCAGGAGCCAGGTGCTTCTCCCGGTCTCCCATGCAGGTGCAGGGCCCAAGCACTTGGGCCATCCTCCACTGCACTCCCGGGCCATAGCAGAGAGCTGGACTGGAAGAGGGGCAACTGGGACAGAATCCGGTGCCCCAACCGGGACTAGAACCCGGTGTGCCAGCGCTGCAAGGCGGAGGATTTGCCTGTTAAGCCACGGCGCTGGCCATCGCCCTCTGTTCTCTTTCTCCTGCTCTTTTCCTCAGGATGTGGTTCCCAGGGGTTGGTGCACGTTCCTGGCACAGGCCAGGGTGTCAGTCTCATCCCTGGTTGTGATTCTCATCCCCGCTCAGCCTGGCTCAGGGCTGCCTGTGGAAGTGCCCCTGCAACCACGTCTGCCACTCGCCCGCAGCCACCCGCTTCTCAACTCCAGCCCCTTTGCATTGCTCCTCGCCCTCTCCAGGAGCCTCAGCAGCTTTTCCAGACCTCCCGACTCCCACCCAAAGCGCAAGGAGTCATGATGGGTGCTATGGGCTGCATGTTTAGTGCTCTCATGCCCCCAAATGCATGGTGAAAGGTGGCTCACAGTACCAGGTGGGGCTGTGGCAAACTGACTAGGGCATAAAGGAGGAACCCTACAAACAGGATCCGTGTGCTTTTAAGAGGCCTGAGGAGTTCATTCATCCCTTTCCCCACATGAGGCCACACAGCAAGCACCATCTATGAGGAGCAAACCCTCACCAAGCCCCAACGCTGCCAGCAGCCTGATCTTGGACTTCACAACCTCCAGAATAATTTGCTATTGTTTAGAAGTCCTGTAGTCTATAGCATTTTATTATAGCAGCCCAAACAGAGACAATGAGCGGTTTCTTTTCCTCCAAGGCAACCCTAAAATAATGTGGACGCAGATGTAAGTCTCTCTGACCTGGGACTCTCAGATCTGTTTGGGCCTCTATTCAGCACCCGCTCACCATGCCTCTTTGTTCTCAACCTCGGGGAAGCTGGGAAACAGTAAGTAGGCCCTGCACTCAGTCTCAACTCTCTTGCTCTCTCCCTCACAGTCTTCAATTTCCATTTCTTTTGTAATTTGATCACATATCCAGCAGCCTGCTTACTGTAAGGCTCAAAGTGGAGGGCTCATGACAGCACAGGTCAGCCCCACCCCCAGAGGTGCTGATTCTATAGGTGAGGTCATTAGAAAATTACCCTTAACAATGAGAATGACACACTGGCTCCTGGCTTCGGAATGGTGCAGCATGGGGCCGTTGTGGTCATGTGGTTCACTGGAGTGAACCAGCAGGTGCAAGACTCTCTCTCTCTCTCTCTCTCCACCTCTGCCTCTCTGTAACTCTGCCTTTCAAATAAATAAAACTTAAAAAAAAAAAAAGAAAAAAAAGGTTGCTATGAATTGGAGGCAGAGGGGGCAGGTGACAGAAGCTGTGACGATGGACACAGAGGGAAGTGATACAGACACAGAAAAAGGGTGGAGGCCATGGGAAGCTGGTGAAAGCAAGAAATAGATTTTTCCCTAGAGCCTCCAGAAGGAACACAACTTGGCTGAACACTTGGTTTTAGCCCTGTACGATCCATTTCAGATTCTGAGCCTCAGAACTGCAAGGCAGGGGCCAGCACTTCGGCATAGCAGGTTAAGCAACCCCTGTGATGCTGGCCTCTCATATCAGAGAGCTGGACCGGGCCCAGCTGCTCCAGCTCCCTGCTAATGCACCTGGGAACCCAGCTGAAGATGGCCCATGTGTTCGGACCCTGCCATCCATGTGAGAGAACTGGATGGAGCTCCAGGCTCCCGGCTATGGCCTGGCCCAGCCCGGGCTAATTGTAGCCATTTGGGGAGTGAGCCAGCAGATGGAAGACCTCTTTCTTTGTCTCTCTCCTCTTTGCTGTCACTCTGCCTTTCAAATAAATAAAATGAATCTTAAAAACAACAACAACAACACCAAAAGAACTGCATGGCAATATGTTTGTATCGGTTTACACTGCCAGGTATGTGGGATTTGTTGCAGCAGTCATGGGAAACTACTACAGGACTGGGGTGGCTTCTGAGAACCTGCTTTCTAATGGGTCCTCAGAGGTTGTGGGTGCTTCAGGCCCAGGAGTAGGTTTTTGGAGATGGAATCTACTCCTGCTGAAGATGCTGTGAAAGATGCCGAAATGACAGCCAAGGGTACAGAATACGACGGATTGCATAGAGCAAGTAGCCGCAGGATTCGAGAGGATTGACTCCAATCTTTTTTTTTTTTTTTTAAGATTTAATTTATTTATTTGAAAGGCAGAATTACAGAGAGGCAGAGGTGGAGAGAGAGAGAGATTGGTTTTCCATCCACTGGTTCACTCCCCAGATGGCCACAACGGCCGGAGCTGCACTGATCCGAAGCCAGGAGCCAGGAGCTTCTTCCGGGTCTCCCACATGGGTGCAGGGGCCCAAGGACTTGGGCCATCTTCTAACTGCTTTCCCAGGCCATAGCAGAGAGCTGGAGTTTAAGTGGAGCAGCAAGGTCTAGAACTGGTGCCCATATGGGATGCCGGCACTGCAGGCGGCAGCTTTACCTGCTAGGCCACAGCGCTGGCCCCTGACTGCAATCTTGAAAGAAGTTTTGCTGTGGGGCGATGTGCCAAAAACAGCATCACATGCCGCAGAGGAGTCGGTTGGGAAAGGGAGAGTCAGTCCACAGGGCAGACCCATTGCCACCAAAACCTTCAGCAGCCACCAACGTCGAGGTGAGACCTCTCCTACCAACAAAAAGATGACTCGCTGTAGGCTCTGCAGATCCTTAAAATTTTGAGCAATAAAGTATTTTAAAGTTAAAATCTACACTTCTTTTTTGAGATAATGCTATTGCACTCTCAAGAGTGTAAGCATAAGTTTTATTTGTCCTTAGAAACCCAAAAATCAATGCGACTCCCTTTATTGTGACACAGGCTTTGCTGGGATGGTCTGAAGGAGGCCTGCGGTATCTCTGAGCTGGGTCTGTATCTGAGACGTGTATGTGTGTAGAAGGGACCCGATTAACACTCTCTCTAGTGTGGACCACCGCTTGGTGTCTTTCTCACTGCAGAACCTTACCCAACAGATTTCACAGGGAATGCAAAGTAGGAAGCAACTCTAAGGGGAAGGTCTCAGTTTCCCTTTCACTCCAAGAGGGAAACAGCGCCTCCCTCCTCTCCCCCTCCCCTTCCTTCTTCCTCTCCCCTCCTCAACTTTGAGGCCTACATGGCCTTATTCCTGTTGGGCAGGCTCAGCGCTCTGGGCATGTGCTGTGCTTTCGTAGCATTTCTTTTCCAAAGATAATCATTTAAGCCAGTAGGGAAGATGGAGGCCATGCAGAGCCACAGGAAGACCCCTTTCCCTGGGAAGTAAAAGGCTGCAGGGTGCTTGGCACAGAGGGCATGCTGCACGTCGAGTATCAGCGGGGAGAAGTCGGGGCTGGCATGGTCCAGCATGTGTGCCAGGAAGTGCTTCAGCGTCAGGATGTAGTCCTCGCCGTAGTCCGCCAGCACCTCGCTGGGCAGGTGCTCCAGGATCTTCTTCTCATGCATCTCCCACATGTCACTCGTGCCTGTGATTTCTAGGATGTGAGAGGAAACGAAGGGTCAGGGGCCAGGCAAGCGAGGAGGAGTCAGGCTAGCAGGTGCTTGTGCGTGGGCCTCAATTGTAAAGGCCTTTTGCCATGTGTCCTTTCCAATGGCATTCACCTTTAAACCTACGCACAGAATAGCACACAAGGGACTGCACTGGCATAAACTGAGCCACTTGTGTAGCCAGCATCAGAGCAGGAGCCGAACAGAGCCAGCCCGGAGGTCTTCTCACCCGCCTCTGGGCAGCCAGTGTCCCCACACCAGGGTACGTGGTTTTTCCTGGTCTCTGGCAAAGTATGTAGATGGAATCATAAGGTGCTTACTGTTCAGCATTAACGTTGTTTCTCAGCATCACATTTGTGAGTTTTATTCACGATCGTTTGTTCATTCTCCTTGCACGCAGGTTTCCAATGTGCAGATATCCTATCAATTATCCATCACACCACGATGCTCATTGGTGCTGTTTCAAAGTGGGGTTCTCATACACAAGGCTGCCACAAACATTCTGTGTCCTCAGGTGACTGTTCTACATACCAGGAATCTTCACAATGCTCATGGAAATACGGGAGAACTCTGTGGATTTCACTTTTTTGTATCAAAATAAACTTAATTCCATTTTCCCTGAACTTTTTGAAGTAACCTCACATAATATGTAACATCTGCAATACATAATATTATATACATGCATGCTAATATGCACACACATACATGTATAGTATGCACATAGTAGATTTTTAAAATATGGAAGTAATGAATGCTTCTATAAAGTTAAATTCATTATTCTAAATATTTTATCTGAGTAATAGTATCACTGATTTAATTTTTAAAATATATACTAAATGTAATTTAATTTAAATGTAGATTTTAAAGTATATGAATTACATATAATTAAATATAAATAGAATTTTAATACAGTGGTGCCTTCTTTTAGTATAAAATTAAATCATAGTTACTTAAAAATGACTGCAAAGCCTGCTCATTATATAGTTAATAATGCTTTTCAAAGCAATCTCAATTAACAGTTGTATGTACCTTTCTACCATCCCTCCTTGTAAATATATGCATATATATGTATGTATGTATACATAGAAGGCTTTAGATTAATTTTATTTTACCAAGAAAGAAGAACAAAAAAGGGAACATGCTATACATTTCTTGCTGAAATTTGCTTTTTTCTTTTTTTCTAGTACTTTGTTTTGCTGTTTGCTTTGTTTTGTTTTGCTTAATAGTAAGTCAGAGACTCCTTCTGGTCAGTGGCTGAGTATTTAAATAATTAATGAACAACAGCTTAGATTTCAACCAGAGCAACAGAATTTTCCATGAACAGTCCTTAGTGGACCATTTTTCACTGCTACGAGCAACACCACAGTGAGCAGGAAGTGGACTCCATGTTCCTGTTTGAACCTGGCCTTCTCTTACATATAGTAGAGCCCTCAGTGTGGCCACCTGGTCAGAAGGCACATGCATTTTGAGTTTCAATAGCCACTTCCAGATACGTTTCCAAAACGTTACTTCCATGCAGGCTGTATCCTGCAAAGAGCATAATTGCTCCGTGATTGCTAGCCTGGTGAGTCCCGGGATCAGGACTACAGGGAAGACTGGCTGTGAAATGGAAGCCAGTGAAATCCAATTACACTCATGAAAATTCAAACACGGTTTCAATTGCTTGTTTCCTAAGGCACAATGTTATATTAAAAAAAAAAAAAAAACAAAAACAAAAAAACAAAAAAACTGTCCTGACAATTACTCTGGAGGCAGGTGAGTCTTGGAAAATGTGTGCCTGAACCATGGTTCCTCTTGCAACCTCTACCTTCACAGGGCAGTTCCTTTCCTTCTCTTCCTCCTCCCCAATTAAACATTTCATGGACTTCTGGCAGTTCTTGTGGGTATCCTGTCCAGAGTCTCCAAAGACCTCTTTATGGGTGGCCTGGCTGTCAGCCTTTTGTCAACCATTATCTGCCACATTTGACATATGTTGTCAGTCCATGCCCTGCCACTTGGAGCTACCCGTGGTGAACTCTTCAACATGACCTGAATCGAAATCCCATCTCTGTCTCATTTCACCTCTATGGCTTGAAAGGATCTCTGAGTCTGGGTTTTCTCAGTGCAGTATGGGACTATTTGCGGTCCCTACTTTGTTGGTAAGGATTAAGTGAGACAGTTCACATACAGTGCTTAGAATCTGCCAACTATGCAATGTGTTTCAGCTATTTTCATTGTAGAGGCCTAAGAAAATCTGGTCTACCTCTTTGAACATCTTCAGAAGCTCCTTGTCTGTGTCTGTGAAGATTCTTTTCCTTGCTCCCCACCTTCAGTGAAATCTAGACAGGAAGTCCCAGCTCGAGTTCTCAGCCTTCTGCTGTCTGGCCTACTGCCTTCAGAGAGCTCATCTAGGGGCAGCCTGGTGTAAAAGAATGAACCAGGTACTTACTGCACCGAGGGGTCTGGTTTGAAGCACCACACCCTGTGGTGTACCTAGCAACCTAGCACCATGACAGGGCAACTTACCTACTCAGCCTCAGCACCCTCACCTGGAGAAGAATGTCGATGAAACGTACCCCTTAGAGAGGTGGTGAAGATTAAAACATTACGAGGGTGCTTCAAAAGGTTCATGTAAAGACGGGGCATATTGCCAAGCAGTGAGGCAGTGAAGACACTAAAGACACCTGTCATATCAGGATATCGGGGTTCATTCGATGCCCTGCTCTAGCTCCTGACTCCAGCTTCCTGATAACCAAGACCCTGGGAGGCAACCGTGATGGCGCAAGTAATTGTGTTCCCGTAACCCACGTGGGAGACCTGGATTGAATTCCTATCTCCTGACTTTAGCCCAGCCCATTCCTGCACATTGTGGGCATTTGGAGGAGTAAACCAGCAGATGGGGGCTGTCTCCCTCTATCTGTCTCCCTCTGTGTCTGCCTCCCAAATAAGTGAAAAAGTTTAAATTTTTAAAAAAGTTTGTGGAAAAATGGAATTAAGAGTTAAATGAATTTTGTTGCAAAAAATGAAATTCATGTATAGTTTTTTCATGAACTGTTTGAAGACCCCTCATATGCATAGATGTCAAAATTTTTTCACACCAGATAAATACCCTTCAATTTTACTTTCTCTGAACTTTTTGTTGTTTAAAATAGATTTACTTAGTTATCTGAAAAACAGAGTTACAGAGAGACGGAGAGATAGAGAAAAAGAAATCTTCCTCTGCTGGTTCACTCCCCAAATGGTCCCAGCAGCCAGGGCTGACCCAGCCAAAGCCAGGAGCCAAGTGCTTCATCTGGGTTTCCCACATGGTTGCAGGGGCCAAGTATGTAGGCCGTTCTCAGCTGATTTCCCAGGTACCTTGGTAGGGAGCTGGATTGGCACAGCCGGGACTCAAACCAGCACCCATATGGGACACCTGCGTCCATGGCAGCTGTTTTACCCACTATGCTACAACGCTGGCCCCTCTATGAGCTTTTGAAAACACTTTTGTACATGAAGGGTGGGAGTAGAAATTGGAAACCGTTTGCTACTGGGCAGTAGCGCTGAAGACAGGTAAGCATATGATGTAAGTCATTCCACTCCCGAGTATGTGTCATAGGAAAATTCATGCACCCCAAAACCACAGAGCACACAGCACAAAGTCCAGAGCTGTATTGGCCATAATTGTCCCAAAGGAGAGGTGATCAGGTATCTCCTCTGCAGGAGGAAAACTGTAGCACATTTGCAGAACACTACAGGGCAGTGGAAGTGAGCTCCAGCCGCACACAGCATAGATGAACTGAAAAATCAGGGTGCTGACGGGGAGAAACCAGACACAAACAGGCAGACACGTATTGACTCCATTTCAGGTGCTAAAGGGATTAAAGCCAAATGAATTCTGTTGTCTGGGCTGTGCACATGGATGTAACACTGTGAAGAAAAGCCGATGAGTGATCCTGACGGAAAGCGAGAGGGTGGTTATCTATCGGGAGAGGAAGGGCTGTGAGGAAGAGGATCGTATATGCTGCTGGTGTTTTATTTTTAGATCTGGGCATTAAACATATGGGCGTTATTAGCTAATTTTTAAAAAATTTTATTATACAGGCCGGCGCTGCGGCTCACTAGGCTAATCCTCCGCCTTGCGGCGCCGGCACACCAGGTTCTAGTCCCGGTCGGGGCACCGATCCTGTCCCGGTTGCCCCTCTTCCAGGCCAGCTCTCTGCTATGGCCCGGGAGTGCAGTGGAGGATGGCCCAAGTCCTTGGGCCCTGCACCCCATGGGAGACTAGGAGAAGCACCTGGCTCCTGCCATCGGAACAGCGCAGTGCGCCGGCCGCAGAGTGCCTACCGCGGCGGCCATTGGAGGGTGAACCAACGGCAAAAGGAAGACCTTTCTCTCTGTCTCTCTCACTGTCCACTCTGCCTGTCAAAAAAAAAAAAATTATTATACAATTTAATGTATTTCATATATACAGATATACAGATTTTGGAAACTACATGTGTTAAATATCTTTTTTATGTACATATGATACATTTCTCAATGGCTCAAGTAACTGGGTTCTTGCCATCCATGTGGGGGACCTAGGTTGAGTTCCCAGCTGCAGGCCTTGGGTTACTCTAGCCCAAGCCATTGTGGGAAATTAGGAAACGAACCAGCTCTGTCTTTCTGTCTGTTGGTCTGTCCCTCTACTTCTTGAATAAATAAATAAAATTTAAAACACAAAATGAAGAACCCCAGGAAAGAATGCGCAGAAAGCCAGTGGCCCAGCACCTGATAAAAGTCACTCCCCAGAAAGCTTAGCTCTGACCATGACACTGAATCCTTGAAACTGTAACTTAACTGCAGAGTTGCTTGCTTGTCCCAGTCATGTCATACATTTGTGGGTTGGAATTTTCCTTTGGGCCACATCACTAAGCCTTCAACTGTGCTGCCAGGTTCAAAGTGAATCCCAGCATTCCCCAGCCTGAATTCCCTTCTGGCACACTCGGCTTCATCTTTGTCCACTGCCCTTCTCTACCAACTCCTCTCAAGTTTCCTCCCCAAGATGGAAACCTCTTGTGAAGACTCCATCTCTTTCCATTCCTACTGCCCTGGTCCAGCCTCTCACCCTGCGTGGTCCATGGCCCTGCCTCTCGGTCTCCCTTCCAGAATAACCCCTTCGCAGAGACCTGAGCAAACTCCACAACCTTGTGAGGGTCCCAGCTGCTGAGCACTTCAAGATGGAAGTTCAGTTGATCTTTTCAGATTTTACCAGGTACATTTGGGCTAACGGTCAAACCTTTAGGGTTATTTTTCAGTGTATTAACAATACCTCCTCCAGTTCGTGGTCTCTCGTTAGACAAGGTTTTACATCTTCATTGAAATCACTGATTAAATGCTTGACGACCCAGAACTGAGGCTTGGGGTGGTCCCGTCTATGCCCAGAGACCACAAATCCAGAGTGCGGAAGGAGAGCCCGACCACCCCTTCCCAGAGTGGAGAGGAGGAGAGTCGTGTTCCTCAAGGGGGAGAAGAAAAATGCTGTTTTCAAAATGCAGAGACTCTGGAAAAAAGAACCATCTCAGCCAATGAGAATGGGAGACAAAACAAATGTTACCCGGGTATCTGCTCAAACTTTTGAAGGAAAAAAGCTCTAGGGCCGGCGCCGTGGCTCACTTGGTTAATCCTCCACCTTGCGGTGCCGGCATCCCATATAGGGGCCGGGTTCTAGTCCCGGTTGCTCCTCTTCCAGTCCAGCTCTCTGCTGTGGCCTGGGAAGGCAGTGGAGGATGGCCCAAGTGCTTGGGCCCCTGCACCTACATGGGAGACCAGGAGGAAGCACCTAGCTCCTGGCTTTGGATCGGCGCAACGCCGGCCATAGAGTCCATTTGGGGAGTGAACCAAAGAAGGAAGACCTTTCTCTCTCTCTCACCGTCTATAACTCTACCTGTCAAATAAAAAAAAAATAAGCTCTAAATCCACATAAATAAGCCTGATATGAGCCTTGTGAATTTTATTTTGGAAGAGAGGTTTGGCTGGCACAGCGAAAAAATGATCAAAACTGATGACAGTTGGGGACATTTCTGACCGATGCTCCCATGTGGCAGAGTCCTACCTACCAAGGGTCCTGTTCTGAGTGGGCCTCAGGAGACCTGGGTTCCTACCCAGCGAGGCTTCTGCTGGCTGCCAACTTCTGAGCCAACTCAGTTTCCTTGTAGAAAGAAGCAGCTGAGCAGCCACAGGGGCGAACACGACACTGCCTCTCGATTCCTGGACAAGGCTGACCCATGCCAAACCCTCTCGGGTGGACACTGAGCGTGGCTGAGCTCTGGGCACATAACAACCCCTTCCACCCCCAGCACCACAAGACTTGACCAAATTCTAGCACAGCTTCTAGCACCGTAAGGCTGTGTGCCTGGGTGGACACGAGCCTCCCACTAAACTCCCTGCCCGAGAAAACACCACACTGCCAGCAAATGGTTCTGCTTGTTCACATCATCGCACCCCTGATTTGCCATCCTTTCTTCAAGCATCTACTAAAAAGGACTTAAATTTGTAAATATGAATAAATATGTTACATATATTTATAAATACATATTATATTACATATATAATACATACTATATTACATATATTTATAAAATATATTTACATTTGTACATATGAGGAGACTTCAAAAGTTTTGTGGGAAAACGGAGTTAAAAGTTTCTTTTTGGGCAAAAATTTTGAAATTCATTCCAGTTTATTCATAGTGTGCCTTTTCCATGAACTTTTTAAAGACCCCTTGCTTGTATCTTGCACATCAGAAGCATCTCTCTCCAGGGACCCGAGAGCGATTCCTTTGAAATGGAGTCATCCACCCAGAAGGACAAGGCCTGTCTCCCAGCCTCTGTGGGAGGCAGAATCCAAACTTTGATAACCGCCAGCAAACACAGCTGGCCCCAAGGCACCCATAGTGACCCAGGCTTTGTACTTTCCCTTCTGCTTAGTCTGCTCACCCCCCCTCCCCTCCCTCATTCTCTCTCTAAACAAGCACATCCCAGTCTGCACAATTGGGCGTGGGGCTCAGCTCTCTGCCCCATTGTCAGTAGTTACTGAATAAAGTCTGCTTCTGCCACGTTATCTGTTGCCTGACTTGAGTCCAGTTTTGGGAGCACCGAGGGGTTCAATCTGAGCGGTCTCAGACCAGGAGGAGCCTCTAGGATGACCACTATGGGGCTCTCAGGCCCAAGCACCTACTTGTTTGGAAGCCTCCAGGCTGGACAATAGCGACTTTGACTCCCCATTTGGAAAGCTCTTGTCTCATAACTGATGAAAACATAGTCAGGGCCGCCTTTGTGGAGGAATAGGACGACATCTTTTCCATCGGGACCCCTGCTACAGGAACAAAACAGGAGAGAGAAATCAAGTCTGAGGTTTTCATTCCTTCAATCAATAAATATTTAATCAGCACCTAACTGTACACCAGGACAGTGTTGTCAGTGGAGGTTAAGGTAGATAAAGGCAGATGAGGGCCCTTTGTACTGAAGTGAATGCATGCTCTTGGTCACTCCCATTATGTGGCTTCATCCACTTCTGCCTTCTTTGGCTCCTCCATCCCAGCTGGTACAATGACAAAGCAAGTTTAAGGCTCAATCTTGCCCAGCTTCTAAGCGAAAAGTGATTTGTGTGGGATAAAGAGCATCTGCCCACTGGCCCCCAATCTTCCAGTTTAACCAACCTGCAGTCTCTGATTACAGGTGGACATACACGTTGGGGGCCTGCTTCCCACTAGTCCACCTACTACAGCACCTCCAGTTGAATAAGTTGGGCTTAACGTTTGTTGCAGTAAAGAAAAACACACACCTGGGTAAGAGGGTTTGAGGAAGGACTTATTCTAGGGCTGGGGCAGATGCTCTTTATTCCATGTTAACTCAGGTTTAGTTTAGATGCTGTTGAAATTGAGTCTTGAACTGAGTTTATCCTTGAACCTACTGTGAGGAAGGAGGGATCAAAGGTAGGATCAAAGGAAACCAGGAAATGGAAACGATCTATTTGGAATGAGGGTCTTTGCATATGTAATTAAGGCAGAGGTGCCTAAATCAGATGACCCTGGGTTAGGATGAGCCCTAAATCTGATGATGGCTGTTCTTACAAGGACACATAGAGACAGAGAGAAGGCCCTGTGAAGGTGGAGGCAGGGACCGCAGCTACACCGTCACAAGTTGAGAAACACCTGGGGTCGCGAGAAGCTGGGAGAAACAAGGACATACTCTCTTGGAGCTGTCAGAAGGAGCATAGTTCTGCTAACACCTTAGTTTAGACTACTGGCCTCCAGATCAATGAAAGAATATGCTTTTTTAATCCATTCAGTTCATGGTGATTTATTAGAGCATCCCTAGGGAATGAATTCAGGTGCATCCCTGGTAATCTTCATGGGGGAGACACTGAAACCATGAAAGAGTGAAGACAGAGAGGGTTGGTTCAGTGAGCAGACTCAATGAGGAACCCAGAAAGACTGGACCCATGGCATCAGGGCTCTTTGGTCTAAAAAGCATCCATTGGGTTAATGGGTAAACTGGGGGTAGAGCTGTACCTTGAAACACAACTCAGCCATCCAAAGGAATGAACTGGAAAAGTGTAACAATGTGGATGCCTCAAACCAGGTATGGCAACAGAAAGAGCCAAACAGAAAAGAGTATATTTTGATTCTGACTCCATTGGTGGAACATCCTAGAAAATGCAAACTAATCTCTAATGAACACAGCAGTGGATCCCTGCAGGGTGGCTGTGCTGTGGTTGAGCTGTGCCTCCCCCCACATGCAAATGTTGAAGCTCTAATACTTAGTGTGTTGGTACCTGGAAATGGAACCCTTGGAGGTAATTAAATCACAAAGGTGGGGCCCTTTTGATAGGATCCGTGCCCTTTCAAGAAGAGACATCAGGGATTTTACTCACCTCAATCTCTGCTTTGTGAGGACCCAACAAGAAGGTGGCCATCTGCAAGCCAGGAAGAGAGCCCTCACCAGAACCTGACCGTGCTGGCACCCATCTCCGACTTGTAGACTCCAGGAATGTATGGAACAAGTTTCTGCTGACTAAGCCATACAGTCTATGGTATTTTGTTATGGTCGCTCCAGCAAATGAATATGGAGTTTGGGAAGTGGGGGGGTGGGGGAGCAAGAGAAAGGAATTAGAAAGGATGGACAAGTATGGTGGATGATGGACTGTATGTTGTCTTCACTGTGGCAGCAGTTTCATGCCACACACATACATCTAAACTTGTCAAATTGTATACTGCAAATATGAGCAGTTTTGTGTATGTCAATTTTTTAAAAGCAGATTTATTTATTTGAGAGAGAGAGAGAGAGATCCTCCATCTGCTGATTCACTCCATGAATAGCCATAACAGCTGGAGCTGAGCTGATCCGAAGCCAGGAGCCAGGGGATTTTTCCAGGTCTCCCACATGGGTGCAGGAGCTTAAAGACTTGGGCCATCTTCCACTGCTTTCCCAGGCCATAGAAGACAGCTGGATCAGAAGTGAAGCAGCCGGGACTCAAACCTGCGCCCCTATAGGAGGCTGGCACTGCAGGTGGAGGCTTAGGCCCACTATGCCACAGAATCAGCTCCAATGTGTATGCCAATTAAAAAAAAAAAGACACTGTACTTTAAGAGTCCAGAGGACCTCTGCAAAAGCTGGGGATGACTTCAGAGGTGTTTTACTCTGCCTAAAACCCACAGGATATTTTCCTAACTGTTCTGGCGTGGGTGCAGGAGCTCCAGTTTCCTTCGTCTTGTCTTTCTAGGTACCCTGCTTTTCACCAGCTTTTTCAGCGTTGATGATTCTCAGAAACCAAAAAGGGCTTTCGCACATGTGCTTGTCTTCATTTTTCTGACTCCGGCTTGCAGTAAGCTGCTGGTGCCTGCGCCTGTCTCTGCTGGTCTTCCAATGAGGACTGCTTTGTTCGTGGGACAGTAGCTTTTTGGCCTTGAGCTCTCTTGCTTGAGCCCTACCTCCAACCGAAAGTTAAAATTTTCTACATGAGTTTCTGAGACCATAAAACATGGCTCACACCCACATCTAACATTCATTAACGCTCATTGTCAAAGCGAGGTCTAAACTGTCGTTCACAATTGTCATGAGAAGGATTCATGCTTATTTCTAGATAAGCTTCCAGCTACGTCTTCCTGGTCCCCCATAACACCCTGGGCTCATATCTACACAAAGAGGGAGTGTGGATTACAAGGGCCCTGGTGCCTTACCCACATGTGGTTTGTTAAAAAGGCAACTTCCAATAGACACATTGGCTATTTCCAGTCACGCAATGAAACTGTCTGCCTAACCTCAGTCGTTTGAAAGCCGCACAACTTAATTGAAAAGAAAATGAGATAATAAAACTGTATGGAACCACACACACACGCACACACATACACACACAAATACAAGTAAAATGAGGGAAAACACAGACTAGCAGATTGTATCAATGTCAATATGCAGTAATATCATACTATAGTTCTGCAAAATCTCAAGAATTGGATTATACTAGATAAAAGGTACACAAAATATTTTTTGCAACTTCAGGTAAATTTATAAGTACCTCAGGGAAAAATTCAATTAAAAAACAGGATGGCATTGAAGAACAGATACCTAGAATACTTCCTTTTTTCCCCCAAAACCTTTTATTTAAGGAATACAAACTTCATGCATTTCATACATACAACTTGAGGAATGTGGTGATTCTTCCCACTCTAGAATAGCTGTTGGCAGTCATTACCACTGTGTCTGTATTATTATTAAAGCTTTGGTGTAGCCCATATAATATCCTCTTCTCCCTGTCTTTCCAGGAAGACTGTTACCGGTGGTTCTGCCTTCTCATTAAAAGAGGCAGACTGGCCAATAACGATCCCCTACCACCTGAATAGAGAGATGGAGTTGGGGGTGAATGGGTGCCCCATGTTGAGTCACAGCCCTTCTTAGAAATAGGTATGGATGCAGGAGGAGAAGAGGCTTTGCTGTTGATTTCTGGCTGCTGATTTAGCTGTACTGTCACGCTGTTATTGGTAGCGGACTAGAGCTTTTAGCGGGCTGTTTTTGCTGCAGCATAGGAGAAGGTAAGTGGAGAAAAATCACATGAGCAGAAACAAGAAAGGAGGCACTGGAGGGGGAATAAAGATTATTGGTGGGGGAAATTTTGATGATTTCATCTTAAAACTTGGTCCCAGCCAATTGGTGACCTAATAAAATCCTCTTCCATTTTGAGTTTAAATTGATTTGAAGTTTGATCCAGTCTCCTAAAACAAAAAGTCCCAAAGCTTAACTGATATAATTTCAAAATAACATCTGGCATCAAACAAGCTCCAATCAAACAAAGCTTGTCACAGATGACCAGCTGATTTTTATTTAAGTGATTTTTAATTTTTTTAACGATTTATTTATTTGAAAGGCAGAGTTACAGAGAGGCAGAGGCGGTGGGGGGGGTGGTCTTCTATCCACAGGTTCACTCCCCAGATGGCAACAATGGCCAGAGCTGTGTCAATCTGAAGCCAGGAGCCAGGAGCTTCTTCTGGGTCTCCCATGTGGGTGCAGGGGCCCAAGGACTTCAGCCATCTTCTACTGTTTTCCCGAGCCATAGCAGAGAGCTGGATCAGAAGTGGAGCAGCCAGGACTTGAACTGGTGCCCATCTGGGAAGCCAGCACTGCAAGTGGTGGCTTTACCCACTATACCACAGTGCCAGCCCCTGATTTTTAATTTAACAAAAGCTTACTGCTTAAAAACCAAGTCCTTCCTTGGGGAGAAGGACTAAAGAAGTTTAAAAAAAAAAAAAAAAACTTGCGCAAAGTCACACTGTTGTTTGCATGGTAACCCCAGGTTTTTAAAATAAGCTTGCACTGTTCCATGATTTTGATAGGTGATGAAGACTGGCCAGCTGGAAGGCAGCCAGCCATGGCTAGGCTCCAGACTCTGGGAGCCAACACTACCTGTGTTCAAATCCCAGCTCTGCCATTGATTAGCCACCTGTTCTCAGGAAAGTCACTTTATGTGTGTGTACCTTGGCCTTCCAACTTAGTTGATAGTGATAGTATATGAATCACAGGTTGTCAGGAAAATTAAATGAATTAATATGTGAGAATAGTACCTAGCACACAGTAAGCTCTCGACAAGGGCTTTCTATCATTGGTGCTACTCAAGTACTTCCCAATTATATCTTAATTGCCCAAAAGGCTCCATATGTTCGGTGCTTCTGAGAGTGATAAGTGCACCTGCTTCAAAATCCCAGCAGCACTGTTTCTGAGGTGGATTACTGGGACCCACCCTAGAGCTATGGAATCAGAACCTGCACTTAAAACCAGTCCAGGAGACCCTTTTGAATACTAACTCTTGACGATGAACTTGGGGGTTTTCTGGTCATGTGTGTCTGAACATGAGCCTTCCTTACGATGGATGCCGTGAGGATGATAGAAGTGCTGTGGCCTGAATGTGTCCTCTCAAAAGCACAGGTGGAGAGCGAAATCCCCAGTGCAGCATGCTGGGAGGTGGGGCCTCATGGGAGCTGGTTAGGCTCTGAGGGCGCAGTGAACAGATGAACGCCGTTATCTTGGGGAGCAGAGCTCCTCTCTCCCCCTCCTCTCTCCCTCCGCTTTTCACCATGGGTGAGAAGAAGGACCTCACCAGATGCTGGCTCCTGGATCTTGGACCTCCCAGCCTCCAGAACCGTGAGTCAATGCGTTTCTGCTCAGTATAAATTGCCTAGTCTCAGGTTCTCTGCTAGACAATAAATGTGGACTAAGACAAAAAATATGACAGCAATTAGGGTGAGAATGAATGATAGCCTCCATTATCAAGCCAAACAAAAACGTGCATTGGACCAAACATTTCAGACACATTTATCTTTCATATTATGTTGAACCCTGCAAAACTGCCAAGATTAGACCAGTTTATAAGTATAAAATGGCAGTACTGTGGGGTTCAACCTTTTAGATCCAACCTAGTGGTAAATGTTTTCTATTAATGTTTAAAGTATCTGTGGGCGTCCAAGGCTCACTGACCTAGACTCACAGTGTCTCAAGGCTTTCTTCCTTGCTGACTTGACGTAACTCTTCCTCATTTGCCTCATTAGATTCTCTAATTTTTAAATTTAAGTTCTTTTGTGTTAACGTTTGAGATGCCCCTTCTTAACAGGATTGTGAGTTAACAGTGTTAACTGTAGTGACAGTGTTGTACAGCAGATCCATGGGACTTTCTCTTCCCGCACAGCTGAAAGTCTTGGAGACACCTGTTACAGGCTGACTTAACTAACAGGTGACCTCTTGTTAGGGGCCGAGTGTGTGTGTTCCCTGGATTTCACGTATCGAAGCCATGTTTGGAGATAAAGACTCTGAGGTCAGAAAGATGGGGCCTCGGTCTGACCACATAAGAGACACCAGAGAGCTTGCTAGTTTGTTCTCTTTCTCTCTCTCATTTTTTCTTTCTCTCTTTCCCTCCCCCTCTCCCCCTAAACACATTGAGGAAAAGCCATGTGAGGACATAGCAAGAAAACAGCCCTCTGAAAGCCAGGAAGGCAAAGCCCTCACCAGAACCCGTCCCTGCTGACACTTTGATCTGGGCCTCCCAGCCTTCAGAACTGGGAGATAACAGGTTGATGTTGTAGAAGGCCATGGATCTGTGACAGTAGCCTGAGCTTTCTCACCAACCACGTGGAGAACTCCGAACTCACTCTGCTGTTCCTATACCCAGGCTGCAAACTTTGTCCTTCTTAATATGGCCCCCCATGAACACATCACCCCCTTGTCCTTCTTAATATGGCCCCCCATGAACACATCACCCCCTTATTCTCCAACATATTTCTTCAGCCTTTTCTGCCTCAGCAAACTACTCAGTGAATTGGTTCCCTGGCCTGTGTTCCCCTGTCCAGCAGGTGCATAAATTCAGCATTGACTTTGTCACTCATTCTGTCAGTCATTGTCTTTCCTATCCACTGTGGTGTATTATTGGGAATGAACTAAAAACAGGCGAGTGGAAGTTACCATTTTGGAGCTTATGGAAGCAATGGAGAGACTCCCTTTCTCCTCTCACCTTCCCCCACCATCAGTGGCTGCAGATCTCGTGTTGGTTCTCTTGGGTTGACATAAGCCAGGAGTTGGTAACATTTCCTAATATTTGCCCAGCCAAAGGTCTTGATGCCCTTGGAGATAACACAGGACTTCACAAACTTCTCAACACTTAGGTGAAGAGACCTGTTTTTCTAACCTGAGGCTGCATGGCTACATGGAAATTATGAAAGAGAAAAGGCTTTGCAAATAAACACCCTATTAACACATCAGGGAGCTGAAATGTTGCAACCTTTCTGCCTGAGGTGGTATAGGAAGGGGTACCAAGATTGCCTGCCCAAGTTAGCCTATGCTTATCTAATAATCCAGGCCAAGACTAGCATGATCTTGTCTCAGGAGAAGATAATTAAGGCTATCAGCCAATTTCTTGCTTCTTCCAAGGTCAGCTGGAGTCAAGTCAAGCAACAAAATTTACACGTTCATTGGACTTCTCCAAGCTGAAGCACGCATGCCAAGCACATGGTTTGGGAGGGGTGGCAGGTGTTCTCTCCACTGAGCAGGGTACTGTGGAAAGCAACAGTACCCGATGGTTTCCTCCTAGTTTCACCATGTCTATAGCTCCAAGTGTTTCAAAGTCCATCACCTTGTTACTGCAAGCATGGTTGAGAACCAGCCGCAGCACCTGGAAGTCTGTTAGAGAAATCCTCGGGGCGGATCCACACCCATGAAGCCAGAAATTCTGGGGCTGAGCCCTAGACATTTTTTCTATGGAAATAAAACATCAAACAACTTTGACCATTTTAAAGTATGCGATGCAGGGTGCATTTGGCACACTTGTGTCGGGGAGCCATCACCTCTACCTAGTTTGAGGACATTTCTGTCACCTCTAAAGGAAACCCCATGCCCACTAAGCAGTCACTCTGTTCTGCCGTCTCCCAGGCCCCAGCTTGTCGGCTTTCTGTCTCTCTGGGTTTGTCTGTTCCAGACACTTTTTAAAGGTGGAGTCATACAACGCATGGATTTCGTGCCAGGTTTCTTACACTTGGCATAATGTTTTACAGGTCTGTTCATAGCGTAACACAGATCAACGCTTCACTCCTTTTCAAGGCTAAATACTATTTCACTGTGTGAATATGCCACACTCTGGGTCCAGTGGCCTGCCTGTGGGCGCTGGGGTTATATCTTGGGTAATACTGCTCTGGACATCTGTGGACAGTGTTTGCGTGTTTTCTGTTCTCTTAGACACAAGCGGCCTTCCTTATCTGTGAGTGCTGCATCGTGGATTCAGCTGTGGATCAAAGAAGTTGTTTAAAAAGTGTGTCTAGAGTTAATGTGTTCAAACTCAGTTTTCTTGTCATTATTCTCTAACCAATATAGTATAACATCTACTTACACAGCATTTATCTTGTAGTAAGTATTTGAGTAATCCAGCGACGATATAAAGAGGAAATGCATAGCTTCTATGCAACATTGCACCATTTTATGTGAGCTTGAGGGGCTGCAGCAGCCACACAGTTTGATATGCACGGTGGAGGGGGTGAGGGAGTGCAGGGCCCATCGCCCGTGGCGACTGAGGGATGGCTGTGGAGAGCTAGGCCTGGGATTCCTGGGTCCCACGATAGATCCACGTACTGAAGTCCTATCGCATGTTTTCCACAGCAGCTGCACCAGCTTGCACTTGCAGCAACTGTGCTTTTGGAAGCCCACCTGGTGCTTCTGATGCAGCCAAAGCTTGGAAGTGCAGTCCAGGGAGCAGCAGCACTGACGTAACTTAGAGCCTACTAATAGCAAAGCAGAACCTCAGGCCCCACCCGGACCAGCTCAGCCAGATTCTGCATTTCTAACAAGGTCCCCAGGTGATTCTCACATTGAAGTCTGGGAAGCACTGGGTAGGAGGAAGCCCTAAATCCCTGACACTTTCTTAATTATCGTTTAAACAGGCCGGAGTTAGGGTTGATTTTTTTTCTTGAGGGTTTGTGTTTTTTATGTTCGTTGCTTGCCTAGTAAGTTCTGGCTTGATAGCCTAGAAAAGTGGGAAGACAGTAGAACTTAGGTTAAAACATTCCTGGTTTTAAACCCTGACTCCTTCGCTTACCAGGTGTATGAACCTGAACAAGCAAGCGCTTGATCTAGAAAACCAACTCCTATCTGCACCTTGCAGATGCCAGAGTTAAATGACTTCAGGTGTGTGAACATCTAGCGCCGCCCAGCACGCACAAGCTCACTCAATCTGGCTCCGCTCCCTTGCCCCACAGTAGCTGGCAAGGGAGTCGGGGCAGGAAGTCTCAGCCTTGGCTTCCTGTCACACCACAAAGTCACCAAGGGACAGGCTGCCTGACTTTCCAGATAATTCCCTAAGGTGCTGGATCAGCAAGGAAAAGTCCAGAAATGATCCTACAGCCCACGGGGGACCAGGACACAGATCAAGGCTGGAGCCACAAACGCTCCTGGATCTTTTAATTTGTAGACTCTCTCAGGTGGCCTGCTTTGGTATAAAGTAATATTAATGTATTTTAAACAGCTTGGTGTGGTGGGCAGCAATTATACTATCTCTCAGTAGGAGGTGCCTCATCTGTATACCAGTAACTATGCACAGCACTCAGAGCCACAGTGCACTGAAATCAACAACCGAGATAACAGGGTCTCAACTTGGGTGGGTGGGTGGGTGGGGGTGCATTTTGCTCCCAGGAGACTTGTGGCACTGGCTGAGAATTTGTCATGACCGGGGGTTAGTGGATTGAGGATACAGGTGTACTGAACATCATAGACTACACAGAACAGCCCCCCCTGTGTCCCACTTCCCTGCTGCAGAATTGCCCTCTGTCCTAAGATGTCAATACATGAGGGTTGAGAAATGCCCCCTGCCCGGAGCCCTAATGCGTTTGACAAATGGCACCCAGGTGCTGCAGAGGATAAAACAGACAGGTGAGATGACCTGGCCCAGTCCTCCCAGCTGGGAAGAGAAGAGGGAGATTGAAACCACCCTGTCTCACAGTCCCTGAGGCCTGAGTCGCTGCACAAGGCGTCCTTGTTCAAGCATAGCGTGCAACCATACTTAAGTGTTTACTTGGGGATTCTCTCAGAGGAAGAGTGGCTAGAAAAAAGCTTCTAGATCTGTCAAACAGAGATTCTCCCACTGCCATACATACCTCCAAATTCCTGTTATCCTGGGTTAAATATTTATCCAGCTGCCTTGTCAGGATTGGGGTTTAAAGCTACACTGTTTGCCTGGGAGAGACATTAAGCATGTGATTATGTGGGCAGAAGTCTCCCGGAATGGTTGTGACCCAATCTGGGTTACAGAAGCCAGAGAGGAATAGCCTTTAAACTGGGGGAAAGGACAATGTTTGAAATAGGAGATGAGGTACCTATGATATATCACCAACTGAAGATAATTAAATATTGACCCATAGAGATAGCTAAATGGGGGTTGTTAAACATGCACTTCTCACTGCAGCAAGCAACCTCTGGTACCTCACTAAGAGCGGTACCTCGCTCTGGCCATTAAAACTACCAGGAGATGTCCTGGAGGAGTGCTCGTATGGCCTGGCGCAGGGTGAGCCTTGATGTGACAGCTGCTGTTGGGTATTGGAAAGGCCAGGCCCATGGCTGTTTGCGGGGATTGGAAATCGATGGACATAAGGGAAAGTGGATGTAAAGAAACTGCTGTGGGTCCAGACATTTTTGCCCTGATCTCCAGATCAGACCAGGAGTATTTGTTTCCTATTGCTGCTGTAATTATCACACTCTTAATGGCTTCAACAATACAAATCTATTATCTTCCTCTTACAGAGGTCAGGCATCCCACTGAGCCAAACTCAAGGTGTCAATGGAGCTGTGTTCCTTTTGGCAAAGACACCTTTGTTCCTTGGTTCAGGGCCCCTACCTCATCTTCGAATCTCTCTCTCTAGCTGTGACCTTCCTGCCTCCCTCTTACACAGCCCTTTGTGGTTGAGTCCCACCCCCACCTTCTCCCCCCCTCCCCCCCCCCCCCCCGATCATCCAGAATGACATCTTTGGGTCCTTCACTTGTCACATCTATGCAGTCCCCTTTGCCACATAAGACCACAAAGGTGCAGGTTCTGGGGATTAGGATGTGACTATCTTTTGGGGGGGCATTTTTGTGCCTACTCAAGCATCCTCTGTTCATGTTGGGGGTCCATCTGATCTACAGCCACAAACAGCAGAAGCAGATTTACCCATTCTATCTCAGCTGCTCCTGGCTGGTCAACGTCCTACAATAAATCTGCAGTGCGTGCATTCCTGTCATTCGGGGGCTGGAGTAATGTGGTGGGTCAGGGCAACCATGCTCTCTTGGAAGAAGCCTCCTGGTGGTCACTGCCTGCCTCTCTCTTTGCTCCCCGCTGCAAAATGAGAAAAATAGCAGCAGCAGCACACTCCCAAAAAAAGCACATTTTCCAAAATTATCAAGACGTCCGTCACCGATCTGGCATCACATTGGATGTTAATTTTTGCGGATTTGTTGGTTCTTAGTGCCTTTTACACATATTTTGAGTTTCCTAGTCTTTGTGTTAAAATCTAGCTTTTCTTTTTCTCTACTCAAAATCTTTCCTATTTTTCAAAAACCCTCTAGTAAGGACTAGGTTTTCCTTCATTGTGTTCTCTGCTGAATCCCTTTGTCCCTCATCTGTGTTAGGCCCAGAATGACACGCACACCCCTTCCTCCTAGCAAACTTCCCATGTGGAAGCCCTGACACCTAGGGCTTTAGTACAGGAACGCCTTCGCAGATAGGGCCCTGAAATAGGTGATGAAGTTCCAAGGAAGCCAAGGAGTCCGATTCTGCATGACTGGCACCCCTGGCAGCGGAGGTGGAGATGCCAGGGCTGCACTCGGGCCGACAGGGATGATACGTGAGCTTGTGATGAAGATCCGCAAGCCCAGAAGACCGGCCCCGGGAGAAGCCAGCCCTGCAAACTCCTCGCTCTGGGACTTCTTGCCTCTAGAACCATGAGAAAAGAAATTTCTGTTGTGTAAGCCATCCCATCTCTGCCCTCTGTCAGGAAGAACAAGCAAAGCAAGCCAGAGGAGGCTGTGACGGTCTTCTTACAGACTCCCTGTCCCAGCGGGTACACATGCCTCCTAGCTCTTCTGATTTCTTGGTGCTGTTTAACAACTCCATAAGATACCATGGGTAGTGTCTGAGCCCGACAGGTGAGCTCATTTGTGGAGTTTCTCTGGGACTTAAGGATCCAACATTGTTGATGGGGTAGGATAAAGAGGCACAGGAATGCACATAACAGAGACAGCTCTAAGCTCTGACACTTGAAAGGCCAGGAAAGGCAGAAGGAAGTCCGCAGGGCAAACTGCGGGCTGACAGCAAGTTTGGTTGCAGATGTGTGGACTTGGTGATGATCCTAAGACAGTGGAAAGGAAATGGTAAGGCCGAGTGTGAAGAATTTGCACAAGGAGAGGTTGAGAATAGGAGTGAGACGTGTGATTTAGTGTAACACTCAAGGTTTTCCTTCAGTGGAAATAAATGATAGAACACCACATGGAAAGAGCTTGAGAGACCAAACGGGAGACGCACACGCATTGAAAGTCCGCATTGAAAGTCCTCGTTCACCCATTGCTCCCTTCATTTTCCCACCTTCACACACTTGCATTTCCTCATTTATTAACAGCTGACACCTGCCAGACACTGGGCCTGTAGCAGATATGAATATTCTCCACATCAGCGGCAACTAAAGTAAAATCCTAGAAATGAATGAGCTGCTCCGAGTCAGGAGCAAAGAGAAAAAGGAAAAAAACACTTTCATCAGTGTGCCGAGGAGAAGGCAGAGGTCAGTCACTGCAGTAACACTGGCTGAATGAGTGAGGCTGGACAGTCTGAGACCCTGCCAGATGTTCCAGACCGTACCAGGCACCTGAGAAACATAAACCTTCTGTAGGGGTCAAAAATGTGAAGGCTTAGTTGAGAACAAAGCCTAGGGCAAGATATTGCAAGTGTTATTCCTCTGAATTTGTTGTGCTTCAGCAAGATAGCATGAAACTGGAAATACTTCAGGGTTCTCATACAAGTTAGGAGCAATAACACTGTATGTTATTATATGTTATCATAACAATAACATTATATGTTATAATGTTATTGCTCCTAACTAAGCTAAACAACATCTCTCCCTGTTACTCCATGTCTGGCTGTCTCTCTCTCCCTCTCGTTCCCTCTCTATCTTCCTCTCTCTCCCCTCCCTTTTTTCCTCCTATTTCTCCTCCTTATTCTTCTTCCTCTCCCTTTTTCCTCCTCCTCTCCCTCTCCCCCCTGTCTTCTTCCCTCCCCACTTCCCTTGCTTATGCCTTAGACCAACTGACTAGTAGTCAAAGACACACTCAGCAGTTAGTTTCAAGGAAGTGACTGAGGTACAGCCAGATAGGGAGTGTGATGAACAGCAATCATTGTTGAGGAAGCACAGTGAATCTCTCAGAAAGGAATTCTTTCAGGACCGTTGTGCACACTGTAAAACACACACACATACCAAAAACTAGCCAAACAAAAACCATCTGGTTGAATGCTTTATTTTATAAAACCTTCCTTAAAACCAAATGACCCTTCAATGAGGAATAGTATTTGTTTGTTGGGAGACAGAATGCTAGAGTCCTAAATCCCCACTCATGCCTGTAGGGATCCAATAGACAACCCCAAAGCTGGGGAAGGCTCCAGGGGACCCCAGTTTTAAAGCATCTGTCATGGGAGGAATGATGTGATGTCATGTGCTTGGGCAACATCGATGGCAAGGGAGATTGTCTGGCCCTTGCCTCAAGGTTTTGACCGTTCTTTGAGGTGGAGAGACAAGTCATCAAGTGCTCCATCCTGGCCTAGCTGTGTTGAGGCTGCATAATGCTGGGGACAAAAGCAGGCAGACCCCAGAGTCCTGACAGTACAAAGCCAGGGAAGGTATTTGCCAGCTCAGCCTCAGAGCTTGCTGAGCTCAGAGAGGGGTGAGAACACACAGCTGCCAATGCTGCTGTTTGTGGTAGAACATGATACCCATCCAAATCTAGGGAGCTTGGACGCTGGCAGTCACATTGTGAAAATATGCAAGAATCCTAAATCCCCAGCAGTGAGTGCACTACTTACAAGATTCTGTGCACAAAAGGACTTAAAAGGAGAGAAAGGTTTTACTGTATTAAGTTCAACAGTGGATCTACAATCTAATGAATCCTGAGCCAGCTCTGCCTTTGCATGCGTTGCATTCTGGTTCAGCCCCCAACGAATGCAGCCAGCCCTGTCTTGTGCCGGGCACCCTATGACCATGGCGGAAAAGGTCAACTTACCTCCCATGCTGCTGATGTTCACCAGCCTCCCCTTGGATTTCCTAAGCAGAGGCAAAAATGTCTTTGTGACTTCTACAGCTCCAAAGAAGTTCACGGCCATGCACTGTTTGTATTCATTCATGGGAATGAGCTCCCCGTCTGCAGGGAAGCCAAAGATCCCAGCGTTGTTGATCACAGCCCACAGCCCTGGGGACAGAAAGCAACAGACTTGGAGACGGGCAAGATGAGAGAGCGTGAAGGTTTTTAACACTTCAAGCTCTGGAGCGAGATCTAGGCAGATCCTAAACTCCAACCTCAGTCTCCCTGAAAAACTAAGACTACTTACCTCAGGCAGCTGGGTGGGGAATCAGTGTGTGCAATATTAAGCAGTGGTGGTTTTGCATACTCCTTCCTTTGCCTCAAAGCCTTTCCCTACGCCCAGGAAGCTGGATGTTTCTGGTACATGGGAAAGAGCTGTCAGCAAGGGAAGGGCAGTAATCATCCTGACTTCGAAGTCAAAAGCCCACTTAATGTTTCTGCTCCAAAACAGGGAGTAGAGACTAGAATAATATCTTTAGGACAATGTAGGATGATGCAGCAGCCTGTCTTCCCTTATCCCTATACTTGAACAGGAAATGGAAAGGGAAAGGGAAGTTCCAAGATCTCGGATGACTGTAGGGTCCCTAGAGTTTCTGGGTTGTTTTTTCTGAACCCCTTGACAGCCATCAAATGCAGATTCTGGACCCCAGCCCCAGAAATTCTGAGCTGGGGTATCTGGGTGGGGCAGGAGGATCTGTATTTCTAATATGTTCCCAGGGGATTATGATGCTGCCATTCCAGAACATTCTTAGCATGCTGCCCCACAGAAATGGCTTTCAACCTTCCCTGCCCACAAGGACCACTTAAGTGACTTAAAAATCCCAAAGCCCAGGCCATATCCCAGCCTATTAGATCAGGAATTCTGGATTTGGGGTAGAGAAGAGACATGAACACTAAAAGCTTTTAAAATTCCCCAGGTGGTCCAATGTACAGCCAGGTCTAGGAGTCACTCTCTAAATGGTAGGAAAGAAATAATACAAAAACTCCAGCCAGTGTCTGGAGCAGAGGTGAGCGACCTGGATCTTTTTATCTGAGAGAAGTGGAGATCATAGTCTCTAAGGTGTTTTTTTTTTTTTTTTTTTTTTTTTTTTTTTTTTTTTTTTTTTTGACAGGCAGAGTGGACAGTGAGAGAGAGACAGAGAAAGGTCTTCCTTTTGCTGTTGGTTCACCCTCCAATGGCCGCCGCAGTTGGCGCGCTGCGGCCAGCGCACTGCGCTGATCTGATGGCAGGAGCCAGGTGCTTCTCCTGGTCTCCCATGGGGTGCAGGGCCCAAGCACTTGGGCTATCCTCCCTGGCCACAGCAGAGAGCTGGCCTGGAAGAGGGGCAACCGGGACAGAATCCGTTGCCCCGACCGGGACTAGAACCCGGTGTGCCGGCGCCGCAAGGCGGAGGATTAGCCTAGTGAGCCGCGGCGCCGGCCAGTCTCTAAGGTTTTTATAGCTAGGTAGACCTGAGTTCCCAGAGCCCCAGAATGGTGTGGGACAGAGGGTCCCTTAACCACTAACAGTCAAAATGACTAATGACTTGTTTGAGATGCAAATTCTTAAACCCCCTTGCAGCCCTGCTGGGTCAGAAACTATTGATCAGGAAATGTTATTGAGGCATCTGTGATACAACACATGTGCAAGATTGTGATGCAGGCCCAAGAGGGAGGACCTGGCATAGAAGCCAAGTGAACTCTCGTGCTGAAAGGGAAGGCACCAGCCCCAGTGAGGCTGTCTGGTGGCAGAGAGGAATGGGAAGCAGACAGCCTGCATGAGGACTGCGAACAGCATTGGGCATCTCAGCTGGGGTGCACACCAAGTGCTAACCACCAAAGACCAAATGCCTTGTCTCCAGGAATGTCCACCCTTCCTAAGAGAAATGGCATAAGGCTCAGAATTCTGGTTCCTGCCACTTGGTAGAAGGCTCAAAATAGAAACTGAGCTGACCTGCAGAAGATAAAACTATACTTCCTGCGCATCAGAGTGGAAGGCCTGATCCCGACACAGAGTAATGATGATGAGCATCTGGTGAGACAGTGCCTGGCAGATAGGTAGAGCTCACCAGCTTTGGGGCCGGCACTGTGGCGTAGCAAATAAAGCCGCTGTCTGCAGAGCTGGCATCCCACGTGGGCGCCGGTTCGAGTCCCGGCTGCTCCACTTCCGATCCAGCTCTCTGCTGGGAAAGCAGTAGAAGGTGGCCTGTCTTTGGGTCCCTGTGCCTGCGTGGGAGACCTGGAAGAAGCTCCTGGCTCCTGGCTTCGGATGAGTGCAGCTCCGGCCATTGCGGCCATCTGGGGAGTGAACAAACAGATGGAAGACCTCTCTCTGCCTCTCCTCTCTCTGTGTAACTTCAACTTTCAAATCAATAAATAAATCCTAAAAAAAAAAAAAAAAAAAAGCTCACCAGCTTTAGGATGGTGAGAGTAGAGAGGTTTCAGTCTGTCCAGCCTGATGCACACCCTTGACCAAGCAACACACAGCTTGAGAATGTTCTCGAATGAGGGTCAGCTACATTTTTCTGTAAAAGGCCAGGTAGTGAAAGCTTTATTTTTGCAGGCTCTGCTGCCATCATGGTGTGAGAGCAGATGCAGGCTCCACAAAAGTGTATGCCAGTGACATTTTATTTATGGACATTGGCATTTGAATTCTATGTAGTTTTCATATGTCAAAAATCTCATTTCTTTTAAAAAGTGTAAAGCCCGTTCTTAGCTCACAAATCGGGTGGTGGGTCTAGATAACATTCTTTAAATAACAAAGTTACAGAAGGAGAGGACAGATTAGGGCTTGCTGGCATCTGGGGACAAGAGCATGGCAATGACAAGGTGGTATGAGAGAGTCTGGTGGGGACAGGACGCCACCATCTGCCAACCCTTGTCGTAGAATTCTGTGCTGGCCAGTGAGCCCATTATATCTGTAGGTCTTAATAACAGTAAAATAATCACTAATAGTAGTTAACAATCAGCCGTTCATGAAATCTAACTTCATCACGTGCTGTGTAGGCACACGACACAGTTGCTCATCCTCTTAGGGGAACAGAGCCTCTCTCAACTCTGAAGGTCCCGGGGGGTTCATTAACAAACATGCTTCTCGATCTTAAGCGCTCCTGCTCCACTGCTGCAGTTTGGCCCGGGAGGCTGACGTTCAGAGACCCTGGGAAGAGCAGGCAGGTGTACTGGCCTCCGTGTCCAGAACGCTGGGCACAAAGCCGCAGGGGCTCATACCCGGGAAACTGCACCGTGTCTCTTCACCACGTAGATGCCGTGACAGGATCTCCATATCTAGAGCCCCCTGCTCTGTCATTTCAGATGATTGGTATGGCCCTTCTGGGCCTCTTAAAAGGATCTCAATTGGATGACCCTTTAAATAAAACATCATGAAGTCAGACCCATAAAAAAGACAAGCCCAATGCTATAGCAAATGACCAGGCTGGGAGAACTGCCATTCTAGAATATATGATTGCTTATTGCTAAATTTGCCAAATTCATCTTTACCGGGAATCTATTTTTTCTCTTCCCTCTCATTTATCATACGTTCACCAAATATTAACTCAATGCTGGGGACTCTGCTTAATATTGAATGAGCAGAAAACAGGAACCTTTCCTGAGTGCTTGCCTTGTGCCCGGGACTCTTCTGAGGGCCGTTTTCAACAAGTGTTTTCAAATGTTTAAGCAAATACATTCCCTTTTTGGCATTGGCATTTTTCAACTGAGTTGTGTCACTTGGATCTGAAAGAATCCTGACAGACACATGGTTTCATGGTTCTTGTTTTCCAGGCGGGGAGATGGACAGATACAATATTGCAACATTAGAAACATATGCAAGGCATAATAAGAGTATCCAGAAGGGAATGTGATGATGCAACCCAGGTCACCAGGGAAGCCATGCGGAAGATGCTATGGGTGAGTCGGGTCTCTTGTGGGAGTGGTATCTGCTGTTAGACGAAGCAAGAATCTTAGGGGGAAAAAGAGAGGGAAGTTCCAGGAAGAGGCTGCTGGATGTGCAGGGTTGTGAGACGCCATGCTCTGTTCTGGAAACTTGAGAATTGACGAAGTGGACCAGCAGGTCTTGCAGATTAAGGGTTTGGCAGGGGTCATGATCCTTGTTGAGGTGGAAGCCCTTGCACCAGTCACTGAATGACTGATGAAGCGAATGGCCGTCCATAGACCTGGCTCGTGGGAGGAACCTGGCACATGGAGGCTCTGTATGGGGGTGGCTGGCGTTGAAAGATGAGCACCTTGCGACCACTGCTCTCCTTTGGCAGTGCGGTGGAAACAGCAGGTTACAGCGAGGCCACTGGGCTACCTAGAAGTGAGATAATGAGGGCCTGTGCTCCCCACAGTGGCCAGGAGGGAAGGGGCTGGACAGTACACGTGGAAGGGGTGGAATCGCCTGGACTCAGAGCCAACAGGGTGCAGGGGTGGAGGGTAAGCTGTGGGTCTCGGTGATCACCAGATTGCTGGCCTGAATGAGTGCTTGGATGGCAGTGGCAGCACCCCAGCCCTAGAACACAGGGCAGGGGACTGCTGTGCTGCAGAGGAGGGAGACAATAAGGTCAGTTTTTAACTGGTTGAGGTTGCCTCTGGGATACAAGTGGAGACACCTGGTGGACAAGTCATACGCCTGTAGGGCCAGATGTGTCAAAAAAGAGCTAGGTTGGTAACAGAGACTTGAAGTTACGAGCATGGATCAGGGTTTCCTGACTGGTTAAACATTAGCCTCAGCTAGGGAGCTTTTAAAAAGGAGAGCCAGGACACCCTCCTTGGGACAATGGGTTTGGGGGTGGAGGCACCCGGGTAGGAGGATGCCAGAGGGGAGGGAACAGTGCAGTCACACAGGGCCCAGAGCCTCAGAAGGGCCCCACACTGGGTTTCATTCTCTGCTGCTCCCATCTGAAATTCTTCATCATTTTCTAAACAGGAGACTTGATGTTTGCATCTCATTTTCTTACGGTCCCCTGAGTTGCACAGCTCTTCCTGAGCCCTGGCACGGGTAGTGGCAGACATTCCCTGGGTGACTTCAGCGTGCACCTGGCCTGCGAACTCTGGTCTAGCAGGAGAGAGGAACACAGCCTAGGGTATGTGGAGCAGGCAGGGCTTTGGGGTTAGAGCCCTGGAAGCACTCGTGTCAGGAGGACATGGGTGCAGGAAGCAGAAAAAAGGACCAGAGAGCCAGGAAGGCAGTAGGGTAAGGGGGCCCCAATGCCTAGGGTGTCATCAACATGTTGGGTGTCATCAACATGTTTTCACGCTGCAGATGAGCTGCAAACTTGGCCTTGGGGTAGTACTATGAGCTTTGTCAGATCAGTTAGGGAGGCACTGCAAGAGGCAACGACAAACTCAGGGTGAGGAAGAGAAACATCAGAGAGCAGCTGGGCTCCAGAGAGCTCGGCCCCAAGGGCAGAAAGGGAAAGGGCAGTGGCTAAAGGGGACAGTGACCCCATCATGTGTTTCTGCAGGTTAGAGGAATCTAACACCTGTTAATGCTGCAGGAAGGAAAGCCATGAGGGCTGAGCGGGTAATTCATGCAAGGGTGACCAAGAAGGTGGGCGAGGGCAAGGGATAGGGAATTCTGAGTCCATTGAAGATAGGACATATCCGAGTCATTCCTAACATCTTAGTGGCCCCTGAAGCCCCGGCCAGCACAGGTGTCCTAAGTGGCCAGGGTGAAATAGAGGACACAGCATCAGAGGCTGGAGTGAGAGCGGGGTGGCGGTGAGGAGAGGAAGGGCAGTACCTTTGTCTTGCACCTTTTCCACAACTTTGCTGTGAGCATCCTTCACCTGCTCGGGCTTGGTGACATCCATCTGGAGCACAGACAGGCGACTGGAGCAGCTCCTTCGCAACTCCTCTGCCCCGGAGCCTTGTTCGTTCAAGACCCCGGCGAACACCGTGAAGCCCATCTTGTCCAGGTGCTTGCAGATAGCGTGGCCAAACCCGCAGTCGCTGCCTGCAGAGGGTTAAGGCAAGATGACGTGAGCTGGGACTGCAGGGACAGGAAAAGTCATGTAACAAGGGAAACATCACACAGTGTTTACTGTCTTGCCTGTGCGCTAAGACAAGGGGTCCTGGGGAGATGCTTTGTTTGCTAAGTGGAGAAATGGGTAGAGAAGGCATGACATGCATTTCTCATCCTAAAGAAAGGGGAATAGGGTAGGACTGCCCAGGGCGAGTACCTGTGGGTGGAGCAAGACAGCTGAGGGGCCCAGGAGTGGCCAGCGGCCAAAGAAGAATATGGGGTGGGGGAGGAAACCGGAGCTTCTCATGGGAATTTTAAACAAGTATCTCTGTTGTGTAGCATTTGTAGGATGTGAGACTTCATCATTCCGTAAAATCCACAAACATTTCTGTTACAAAACAACATGGGAGCTGATTTTGTGTTTTGAACACCTTGAATGGGAACGGGCACATTCCACAGGGACCAGCTCATCATGGATTGCGAGAGATGAAGCCCATGGCACCTGTGCTGCTCCTCACCCCAGGCCTTTTGCCCTCTCCACAGCCTACCCTGGAGCTGCAGAATAGATATCAAGTATAGAAAGAAAATAAGAGCAGAAATCAGATAGAGAGCCCCATGTACGTTGCTTTGTGAGGGTCTAACGTAATGTAACATATCAAATATGTGTTAGCTCACCCAGAATTTGATTAGGGAATTTGGCCAACCAGCTGGTAGGATGTGATGGAACCTGAAAAAATACTTTACACCCACAGGGCAAAACATAGGCACCTGGGATTCCAAAGATGAGGGCACAGACACAAAATCACCTTTGAGTCTCTCTGTAATAACCATACAATCATTCACCCAGCTCCTCGGTTCTGGCCATGAGAAATCATTTCATGCAGCTGTGTGATGTGGGTCTGTCCTCTAAGCCTTGAGGGACTTCCCTTGGCAGCAGTCGGGGGTTCTGGTCAGATCCTAAATCCAAGTCCATGATCACCGTACTGGAGCAGCCACATTCTGTATCTGAGTGAGCGGAGGCAGGAGGTGCCTCGGGACCTGGAGCCCATCACCTGCTTCCCACATCCACATGGGAAACTTGAACCCCGCACTTCGCAGCCCTCGCTTTGATGCATTCAGGGGTTTTGTGGGTGTGCTCCCACCATGGGTGCCAGAGCTTCCTCTAACCTCAGGGTCCTTAAGATGACACTTGTCCTGTGTAATTCCACCCCTTGACTGTGGCTGATAGAACCACGGTCGACCTGCCTTTTCCTCCCAGCAACCTTCAGTACTGTTCGGCCCATGCTCCTATGAAAGTGCAGAGCCACAGAAAAACCTGTGGCTCATGTTTACAGCTGTATTTACAACAGCAACAAGGGGAAACTGGCCGACTGTCCATCAACTGACAAGTGGCTTACACGTGTGATTTATCCACACAGTGGAATAGTGCTCCTCATCAGGAAGGGGTGAAGTGCCTGTACCTGCTACAACACAGGTGAGCCTTGAAAACTTGCTCAGCGAAAGCAGCAGCAAGGCAGATACGGGAGAAGACATCGTGACCTTGACGCCATTTTTTCTGAGTAGAGAAGGATCTCGCGGGCATTCCTGATGGCAGTGCCCCTGACTGGCTTCCTGAGCCTGGAATCTGACTGCCTTCGGAAAGTTCCTCCGCAGGGCCTGGCACGTAACAGTACCAGCTGCAAACTCAGTGACGATCACGTTGAACTTGAGGCAAGTCACGTGATCCCAGGAGACAGCAGCGGTTAAGAACTCCTCATTCTCTGCAGAGAACCTCCCTTAGAGGAGACTCAGAGGTGTTCCCTCCATCCCCAGTGACCCAGAGACTCCAGATTCCCTCTTTGTCTCATAAGTGATTAGCTGCACTTCCTGTTCCCACTGGCCAGCTGGAACGACCATTGTAAGCTAACTTTGGCATGGATTCTTCCCTCTGCCTCCCCTCCTGGGGTCCTGGTCCACTCTTAGCCTGAGCCAGCCGCCAGCCAATACCTTCTGCGAAAGCCTCAGAGTCAAATACTCTTCCACCTACTATCTAATCCTGCTCGGTGGTCTTCCACCTTCTGTCTACCCTTGGTTATTTCTTCTTCTAAAAGTAAAACTATGTCTGCCTAATCCTTGAGATACTAGCAGCTCATGTGGCCAGAGCATTCCCATCCTCAGCCCCTAGCCCCTGCAATAATCCTCTCCAATAAAACTCCCATAACTGCATCAGGGGTTGATTTCATTTGGCAGCGGATTAATAAACCTAAAGTTCATGGGAGACCATCTGCTTGTGCTTACCTGTGAGTAGAATAGCATAGACCATCACATACAAGCCTGACCTTCCCATTGCAACCTGGGCAGCCTTGGAGAGGTTCTTGAACCTGTCTCTGCCTCAGCTTGCTTGTTTGCAAAATGAACTTCATCATGGTCCCAGCACCAGTCAATATTGGAGAAGTGCATAGCAGCGATGACTATGTACATCTGTTTAAAAAATAACATGGTCCCTTGTGCGTGTGTGTGATTGTCAGGCGTTTACACACACAGTGTTGCTAGAGGCAGAGTTTGCTCTCATGACCGTCATCCAAACACCTTGGTTAAGACTCTTTCATGTATGAACCTTGGAAGGAACACACAGAACCACAGGGAGCCACCACTTTCTTGTGGGCAGAACGGGGTTACGTTAATACCCCCTCCTGGGTCCCCCTGGATTCAATGAGACAGAGCACCTCTCACAAGAGCCAGCATGTTGTAAGTGCTGTTCTCTGTATCTCACCCAGACATCATTTCTGACTTTCTCTGTTAGAGTTCAGTGTGAGGCTGTGCGGGTCAGAGGGCCTTGGAAAAGTACGTGTGTGGGGAGCCACTCCCTGCTGACATACAATAACCTCTGTGTACTCTGGAAACCCAGAGATAAAGCCAAAACTCTTGAGAAGGCAAAAGTTTCATAAGCATTTTCCAACAATGGAAACAACCATACTTAGAATAAATTGTGTACTTCCTAAATCCCAGCCTGCTTCATGCATATTCACTCAAGAAATCTTCCCAGCCCCCGTGGGAGATGAGTCATTTTACTGTGGCCAGGTTATAAGGGGGGAAACTGAGGCACAGAAGGGCTAACTCATTCAACTAGGAGACAGCAGAGGTCATCTGAAATCAGGCAGGTTTGGGATATAAATGATTCTAGTCATTATGAAAACACCATACAAGGGGGCCAGCATTGTGGTGTAGCCGGTAAAGCTGCCATCTGTGACAGCGCAACCCCTGTGAGCACCAGTTCTGTCCTGGGTGCTCCACTTTCAGTCCAGCCCCCTGCTAATAGAAAAGCAGCAGAAGTTGGCCCAAGTGTTTGGCCCCTGCCGCCCACGTGGGAGACCTGGATGAAGCTCCAGGCTCCTGGCTTTGGCCTGGTTCAGCCCTGGCCATCGCAGCCATCTGGGGAGTGAACAAGTGGATGGAAGCCCTCCCTCCCTCCCTCTCTCTCTTCCTTTCTTTGTAACTCTGACTTTCAAATAAGTAAATCTTTTAAAAAAAATCGCACAAGCCATAACACTTCATGGTCAACAATGAAATTAATAAATAAAGTATTATTCATACCTCACCAATCAAGGATAATTTAGAATGTTTTTCTTCCAGGCCCTTTTTCACGGTGAACTCCCCTTGCTAATAGAGGACTGGATAATCACCTACCAGGTGTCAATAAGAGGACAAAGTCTAAATGTGAGTTTCCATTGGCCCATACCATGTGTTTTGTAAATATTCGAACTAAGAATCAGGGGGATTTCACTGAAGGTTCAGATCAATAGCTTGTCTTGATTAAACAGGAGATGGAGCAACTTCCGGCCTGCATTTCCAAAAGGGACACCCTCAGCAGAGGCTGAGGGTCCAATAGCTGCCCTTAGGGTGGGACATGTGCATTCCCATCACCAGCTCTGCTCGCTAAAGTGACCTGCCCCACCCCTCTTGAACACAAGACCCTGACATACATCGTCTCTATTACAAAGGTCATCTGGATTGAGTGTTGTTTATCTGGTTGGAAACCAGTGGGGAACCGGTGGTGAAAGGGCATTGCCCTCTCTTGTTTAAGGCTTAGCCAATCTATCAGATAGCCACCCTTATGCTGACACTGCCTATGCCCCACATAAGATGGTAGATAAGTAAGATTAAACTCCAGTGCACCGAAACACTTCCCTGAGGCTCAAATAAGGCTCAGCAAATACTTGACACCCCATCTTTATTGCCCACAGCACTCTAAAGATAATCAGTGCTGGTGGCAAGGCCTGGGAAGTAACTGGATCTTTCATGTCCATTTTGTTAAGCCAATGCATTTTTCCTGGAACATAACCTTTATGAATAATTCTGTGTTCTTGTTATTCCTGTTTAACACGCGCAACCGAGATGGCAATAGACTAAATACTTGTTTAAGGCTGCACAGTGGGACGTGCTAGAGTCAGATTTGCTTTCCCTAGAGAACATCCTTTTACTTCTCCGGTTCATTTTCCTGCGAGCACTTGAGAAGGGGAGGAAGGATGGCATGCAGAAAGTTGGGACCAATGGCGGAAGCCCCTTGCTAGTCGGGGGTCCTATCCCTCTTGCCAATTGCCTTCACAGAGGATGGGCCCCCATCATCGGACGACATTGCACACCCTACAACTGCTCATGGGGTGGGGGAGGGAATGCAATGGATTTCTTCTCAGTGGATGTGAGATCTCAGCTCCGAGTCTCGCTACGGAATAAGCAAACGGTTGAGAAATAGTCCAGCTGGATCTGAGCAGGTGAATGGATCCCTGAAACAATCCGTTCCTCAGGCATCTCCTGAAACCCACTTGACCATCACTTTCCTTCTGGCCTCCCAGGATCTGTGTATCTGTGTCTTCCCTCCTAATACCCACATACTTTACCCATGCCTGCCTTCCATCCCAAGATTTTCTATACCTTAAGTAAAAAAAAAAAAAAAAAAAAATCCAGCTCAGCTCAGCCTTCCACCCAGTGACCACCAAGCTACTGATATGCATTCTCAGGTGCAGAAAACACATCATGATGTCCATGTTTTCATTTTATTTCCGCGGAAGGCATACATAGAGCAGTGTGCCACAGCACACATTAGTAAGAACCCCTGCACCTGACTCGTGGCGCTCACCTCCCCCAGCTGATGCTGATGGGGATGATGTGTGTTCAGCTGAGGAATGCGGGGTTTGCAGAGACCCCTGGTCAAGGCAAGAGGCTGTTAGAGCTGAACTGAGGCCCTGGGCGAGGGGGAGAGCACTCCTTGGTGGGAGTTCTTGGAGAACTCGGCCAAGACTTTCCAATGCTTTTTCCTCCGAGAGTCTTTGCAGCAATGCAGGGAAAGGTTTTTGTTTTTTAAGCTGCCTTCTCCAAAATGAAAGGTAACAGGAAGGATCTACCCAACAGCTGATATTCATGGCGACAAAGGGGCGTGCCCTGACTCGCCCTGATGACCACTTTGAACTTCTGGCATTTCTTCCTTTCTTCACTCTCATTCATTCATTCATTCATTCAGGGTTTCCTGTACTAGGTTCTAGTGATAGCCCCCATAGTAGGCAAACACTGTTTGACTTCACAGAGCTTACTATTAGGTCAGATTCTCAACCTTGAGTCCAGAATCCAGGATAATCTCCAGGCCACCTTCACACACACAGAGTCTTATCGAATTGGTCTTGGATGGGACCAGCCCTCACTGATGACAGTTTCTAAGTCTCTCCCAGTGGTCCCAAAAGGCAGCTGAGGTTGGGGACCATGGATATAGGAGGCAGATTCTCAACTAAGGGTAATTTTGTCCCCCAGGGATTCACAACACTGGACATGCTTCTGATATCCAGTGGACCAGGGATGCTGTTCAAAATTGAACAGTACATGTGCTGCCTCCAACAGAGAATGATCTGGCCCCAAATGTCAGTCGTGCTGAGGTTGAGAAACCCTGGTCCAAGGCAGAAGACAAACATTGGATAAATGATTCCTATACTGATGAATATTATCAGTAGAGAAGTTCTAAGAACAATGGGCTGTAGTCTGTGTGCACTGGAGAATTCTAAATCTCTCCTAAGGAAACACTCACTGAAAAAGAATATGAGCAGGGAAGAGAAGAAACTATGGAGGGCATTCCATTGGATTATCTAGTTCACTGTTCTGGTGCCCATGGCAAAAAGAGTGCTGGCACATTGGAGTTGCCCAGTCAATATGTGTCAAATGATCACTGATTTTTTTAAAAATGCAAAATCTGGGCAGCTGGCCTCACAATTGAAACACCCAGTTCCTACATCAGCATTCCTGGGTTCAATTCCAGGCTGTAATCCCTAATTCCAGCTTCTTGGTAATGCCAATCCTGGGAAGCAGTGGTGATGGCTCAGGTAATCAGCGTCTGCTACCCACATGGGAGTCCTGGAGTGCACTCCTGGTTGCCAGTGGTAGCTCTGACCATTTTGGGTATTTGAGGAGTAAATCAGTGGATAGGAGTGCTGTGTGTGTGTGTGTGTATACACACCTGTCAAATAACTTTTTTAAATAAAATTATTGTAGTCCAGGTACTGTCACCTTTCTCGTAGCTTCCTAGTGTTGCTCTAGACCCACTTATTGAGCCCAGTGATCCCCTCCTAGTGACTGCCCGTGCCCTGCCTTCTGGCCTACAGTGGCAAGCTCTACTTTCCAAAGGAGTCTCTGCACCCAACTCTCCATTGCTCTGTGGTTTCTACCAACCACAGAACAAAATTCAAGTTCTGAAGCCAGCATTAAAGGTCTTAGGATCTGATTCTGACCCACGTATCCAGGCTTATCCTCCACTACCTTATCCACTCTGTCTCTTTGAGTTTCCTTTGTGCTTACATGAGAGACAGAGATAGACAAAGCGAGAGTTCCCTTCTGTTGATTCAATCCCCCTGACCAGCAATGGTCAGGGCTGGGCCAGGAGCTGGGGACTCAACTGAGGTCTCCCACATTGGTGTCAGGGACCCAACTCCTTGAGCCATCACTGCTACCTCTCAGGGTCCGCATTAGCAGGAGTCTGGAGCCAGGGGCCAAGCCCAATGCAAGCATCAAACCCCTGCTCTGTGATGTGGGACTCAGGTATCTTCCCTGCCAAGTGAAATGCCCAACCCAGCTTGCTGACTTTTTGGAGCAAACACACTTGTGCAGCAGCTCCCAGATCAGGGAAAAGAACACAACAAGCTGGCCAAAAATCTCTCCCTATGCCTCCTTCAGGTCATCACTAGGCCCCAGAGCTTACTCTATCCAGACCCCTGACGGCATAGGTCAGTTTTGCCTGATTTTAACTTTAAATAGAATAATACATTAGTTCTCGTTGTGGCTGGCTTCTTTTGTTCATTCTTCCGTATTCTCATGTGGTTTTGTTAGGGGAATTTTATTGAAAAGGATTCCAACCATTTATTTCACAAGAAAGTTTACAAGGAAAACAACACTAGTAAGAACATGCTAAGAAACTAACTAAAAAAAATTAGCACAGCACTATGTTAAAAAGTAAAGTTACTTAAGATTATCCTAACACAGGGAATGGGAAACGACTCAGAGATAAAGCAAAATTGCTCCATCACTCCAAGGTGACTCAGTTTTCCCACCCCAGCATTATCTGCAGTTTCATCTTCCCAGGGCGTGCTCATTAATGTCCCCCTGGGCCTTTTTCACAGGGAAGGTGCTTTGCGACCGATGGGATGTCATTCTTGTTGACACATAGCCAAAAATTCACTCTGCCACTTCCAACATGCAGTGATACAAGACGCTACCTGCCAAATTCAACTAAAATACCGCCCAGCCTGTGATGTACAGAACTTCTCTACTCTTTGCTTTCATAACAATCCCTGCCAGTGGCCAGGTGCCTTCAATGGGGATGGCAAACCCTTGGTGCCATGCCACTAACCTTTCCCATGCTCCCCTGGACACTGCTTAATCAAAGCACTGTCGCCCTTGGAAACGCCTCACCAAACAGAGGGGCCGCAGGGAAGGAGACCTGTTTCCCTTCCCCGTGTTATTTCCTAGTTAGATCCAAGCTTTCATGATCTTGTTTTCCATTTGAATCTGGGCTTCTCATTTCTACTGGAGCCTTGTCACATCTCTCCCCCACTCATGAAGCTGTTCCGGCTCCCCCTTGCCTGATAGGGAATGGACAAACTACTCTCCTTGGACTTCAATAAGCTCTAGACCACGTCCAATCAAGTTTTCTCTTTCCATCCTGGGACCCAACTTTTACTCTCCTTGAGCTGGCTTCTTCATTGTCTCCTACATATCCTTTTGATTCCATGCTGTGGGTTCCTGCCTGTCCTTCTAACAAGCGCCCATTCATTCACGAGGCATTCTTTCAGTAGCTCTTAGTTAAATGCCTCCCTAGCACCGTGCACTCTCCTAGATCTTATAAAAGCACAAATTCTATCATGATGTGAGGAGTTAGATGGGGATCCCAATAGAATTTGGGGTGGAAAATATTTGCCTCCTTCCCCAAAACTTTATCTTCAACAAGAACTAACAGACTGCTCTCCTTCCTTTGGAATTTCCAAATTTACCATGAGAATAGCAAGGGAGCTCTTCCTGAGCTCACAGCTTATGGTGAAAACAAGTTACCCATCCCACCCTTAGCTGGCCAGACAGGATGGAGAATTGTAAGTGAGGTCTTTTGATGGTTTTTGTCCCTGCCTGGTAACTGAATGCCAGACTGATCCGTCATTCTTTTTTTCCTTCAAAATTGTACTTAAAGTTGACTGCCACCAGTCCCCTTTGGGTTTTCCTGTTGGAAGCCCCCCTCCAAGCTGCTCTGGCTGGAAGTCCTTGACTCTAATAAATACTTTTAAATCTCTTTGATGTCCCCTTGGATATTCTTCTTCCATGTGAGACAAAGAACCAAGGTAATGATAATTTCTTTTTTTTTTTTTTTTAATTTTATTTTTGACAGGCAGAGTGGACAGTAGAGGGAGACAGAGAGAAAGGTCTTCCTTTTTGCCGTTGGTTCACCCTCCAATGGCCGCCGCGGTAGGCGCGCTGCGGCCGCCGCACCGCGCTGTTCCAATGGCAGGAGCCAGGCGCTTATCCTGGTCTCCCATGGGGTGCAGGGCCCAAGCACTTGGGCCATCCTCCACTGCACTCCCTGGCCACAGCAGAGAGCTGGCCTGGAAGAGGAGCAACCTGGACAGGATCGGTGCCCCGACCGGGACTAGAACCCGGTGTGCCGGCGCCGCAAGGTGGAGGATTAGCCTGTTAAGCCACGGTGCTAGCCTGATAATTTCTCCATTGCTGTTTTTCCCATAACAATGAAGCCAATAATCCTACTCATTTGCATCATTATCTTATCCCTGCCCCTTCCTCTAAAACCACCACATTGGAAATCAGGGCTTCAACATCTGCATAGGAGGGGGTAACTTAAAGCAGCTCATAGCACTGTCCACGCAAAGCTTTCAGTCTGGCGTGGGATCTCAACACTTCCCATGGAACATCAACGGGAAACTTGTGTATCCATTGAGTGCTGTAAAGGCCCTAAAACAAATGCTGTGATCAATAACCGAGGTGAGAGGGGGCCTGCCTGCAGGAGGCTGATCAGAGAAGGCTTCCCTAGGGAGCCACATGCAGGCATCAGAAGTGTGGGAGGATGAAAAGGAAGAAAAACTCCTCACTGATAATTTCTATACTTGTATTTGAGATGTTGCACTAAATAGAATGTATTCTTCTTTACTTTTTTTTTTTTAATTTTTTTTTTTTTGACAGGCAGAGTGGACAGTGAGACAGACAGAGAGAAAGGTCTTCCTTTGCCATTGGTTCACCCTCCAATGGCTCCCGTGGTTGGCGCGCTGCGGCCGGCGCACCGTGCTGATCTGATGGCAGGAGCCAGGTGCTTCTCCTGGTCTCCCATGGGGTGCAGGGCCCAAGCACTTGGGCCATCCTCCACTGCACTCCCTGGCCACAGCAGAGAGCTGGCCTGGAAGAGGGGCAACCGGGACAGAATATGGTGCCCCGACTGGGACTAGAACCCGGTGTGCTGGCGCCACAAGGCGGAGGATTAGCCTAGTGAACCACGGCGCCAGCTTAACTTTTTTACTTTGTGAAATGTTAACTATTAGAAAAATGTTAGCAGCGGCTTCTATTATATTTCTATTTAAATAGTGGCTTACAGTGTATTTCTGTTGGACAGTGCTCTCCTCCCCTATTCCCTTCCTGCAAAAGACACTGATGGGGAGGGAGAAAGATGACCCCCTACAGAGGTGGAGTGGGGGTAGGATGACTGTGTGACAGTTTAAGGAGAGGGCAGCCTGTCAGTGGTTTGGGGTTTCTTTTTGGAGGGTTGAAAATGTGGAGTTAGTGGTAACAGTTGCATAACTTTGTATATATACTAAACTACTGAACTGCATGCTTTAAAGTGGTGAGTTTCATGGTGTGCCCATTACATCTCAGTGAAAAGTAAAGAAAAGATTAAAACAGTCTAAAATCTACGAAGTCTATTATGACAGAAGAGTCTCAAATTCTCCGGAAAGCTTATTACTGTGATCTCACCTGTGTGTGCGCTCGCGCTCACTTTCTATCTCTCTCTGTCTCTCTCTCCCCCTCCCCCATCCTGTCCCTTCTGTTTGTGGATTGAAAGGGAGTCACTAAGGAGAAAGGGCTCCTGCATGTCTCTGCTAAAAGCCAAATAAACAATGAGAGTTAATTTTCACCAGAAATCAAGCCAGAGGTGACTTGGAAAAATACACACTTGGGAACTTGAAAACAAGTTTTGGAGGCAGGGACCGCCCTCCTGCCCTCCCCCCAGGTTATAGTATGGGGACTCAGACAAGTGATATCCTGACCTAATAGACATGGCACCCTTACTGATACCTGAGTTCTTTTCATTATCAGAGATAATTGCTTCATTCAGTCAAAACCATAATGAGCCTCTGTCTGTGGTCATGCATTCTGATTGGACTTCTTATGCAATGCACAAGGGGCTACTTCACCTCCTGAGCGCTTTCTGGGGTTGTCTCAGTTGCCCTGCAGCAACCTGAGCTCATGCATTCTTTTCAGGAACAACAGTGCCCATGGTCGAGTTTTCTCTGTGCACAGTCTCAGAGTTGACTGTGCACGTCTTCAGAGGCCAGCCACAGCCAGGGTCTCACACATTAACTCCCTCAGTCTCTCTCTGCCCCACGTTGGGCTGGGTACTGGAAAACTCAGCATACCTGTCTAGTACTGTGGACTTCTCCAATTTGGCTCAACTTCTCATTTGCTATCCTTGTGTTTATGTTCTTGGGTTTTAATCTTTCTCATGTGTTTTAAATTCAAGAGAGTAAAAAGTGGTGATATTTCAATGATCTCCTTTCTGTAGGCTCTACACAAGAGCCTATCAGTCTTAACCCAAGGACATGTCACTTCTATGAGTCTTCCCCGCCTTTGATACCTTTTGGTCTGGCTTCTTTTCCCTGAGGTCCAGGTCACTCTGACTCTTAGCTTCCTGATGTGCACGGACTTGTTGGGCTCCCTGTTGACTTTTGTACCTACCGCACAGTGAAGCCTGTGCCTCTGGGACAGGAAGTTCCTAGGAAGCACTTTTAGTTAATGAACACAGACTGGACACAGTGTGGATGACACATTCAGAGTCAGAAGTCAAGATGGAAGTCCATCTAACATCCACAAAACATTTATGCAGCCAGGTAATGACAAACACTTCTTAGAAAAGTACAAGACATTAGTCGTTTTTACCCCTGTGACAGTGGAGACCTCTGTAATAAAAAAACAAACGGCAGATAGGGCTACACAAGGAACACTTAAAGGGTTTTAGAGCTAGGATCCGCTTTCCTATGCCTGAAAGGGCAAGAGGAGGCAGCCCATGGTGAGGATGTGAAAGGCCACAGGGTGAATAAAACAGACTCCAGCCATGCTGCCAGGTGCTGAGGCCAGCCTTGGGGACAAAGAGGAAGGGAGATGCAGTGTGGATCTCCCCACAGCCAACAAATCTGTGCAACATCCACCCACACTGTTTTTGTGGTCATAAGACCCTTGCTTTGGTTAGGGGAAAATGTGAAGAATTGTGTCTCCCAAAAAGATAGGTTGAAGTCCTAACTCCCAGTACCTCAGGATGTAACCTTATTTAGGAACACCTGAGTTGTTGCAGATACAACTAATTGTGCTCAGGCCGGAGTAGAATGAGTCTTTAATCCAATACGGCCAGGGTGCTTATAGGGAAATTTGGATACCCAGAGGGAAGACAGTGTGGGAAGGCAGAGGCCAAGACTAGAGCGATGGACCACAAGTCCAGGCTTGCCTGGGGTTACCAGAAGCTGCAGGAAGCAAGGAATACTGTTCCCTAGACCCTTCGGAGGGACATGGGTCTACCTGCCAGTAGCTTGATTTCAGACTTCCAGCCTCTACAACTGTGAAAAAATACATTTGTTGTTTTAAGCCACCAACGTGTAGTACAGGTTGAGCATCCCTAATCTGAAAATCCAGAATCCAGGATTTTGAGGGCACTGACGGATCTGATGCCATAGGTGGAAAATTCCACTCTTAACAGATCACAGTCAGAAGAGGCACAGGAGGGAGCCGTTAGCCTAGCACTTAGGCCCCCTCTTGGGATGCCTGCATCCTATACTGGAGTGCCTGGGCTCGAGTCCTGACTACGCTCATAGACTCTATACAGCTATACTGTGGTCTCTACACAACAGTGTATCAGTCTTAACCCAAGGACATGTGACTTCTCTGACTCTTGTCCGCCTTCCGTACCTGAATCCAACTTCTTCATAGTGCACACCCCGGAGGCAACAGGGACAGCTCAAGTAAGGGGATCCCTGACACCCATGAGGAAGACTGAAACTGAGTTCCCAGCTCCTGGCTTTGAGCAGACCCAGCATCAGCCATGTGGGCATTTAGGAAGTGAATCAAAGGATGGGAGTGCGCTTCTCTTCACTCCTCTCCTCTCCTCTCCTCTCCTCTCCTCTCCTCTCCTCTCCTCTCCTCTCCCCTCCCCTCCCCTCCCCTCTCTCCTCTCTCCTCTCCTCTCCTCTCCTTTTCTCTTCTCTCTCTCTCTCTCTCTCTCTTAAATAAATTAAATTTAAAAACATAGGTGCACAACACACAGTTGTATAATATCAACTACAGGCTGTGTGTCAATGTTGTATATAAAACAGAAATGAAATTTCACATTTAGACTTGAAAAGTGGTATCTCATTATAAGATGAAATATTCTAAAACTGAAAAAGATCCAAAATCTGAAACAATTCTGATGCCAAACATTTCAGAACTCAGCTCTGTGAGAGCAGCCCCAGGAGACAAATATAGGGGTCTACCTCTTCCCTAGTGGGTGAGATCTTGGGTACCTGCCCAACCCCACCCTAGTGAAGAGAAAGGAAGAAGTCTCTTCGCCTGCATTGTAAATTTTGAGCATGAGAAGTAGAAAGATCTTCAAGACCTAAATTCAGATCCCAGTTTTGCCACTTCCTGGCCCAGGAAAGCTGGGCTGAGCCAGTCCTAGGGAAACGCAATCCCAGGGAACGGTCTGCTGAGAAGGCTTTGAAAGCAAGCAAAGGACCTCACGGAGTGCTTGCTAAGGGAACCTCGTGCTATAAGCAAATTGGAGCTTGTTGGCAGCTCTGCCCAGGAGACTCCCTCAGTGGAACTGTTATGCAGACATGAAGCTTCCCTTGTGCTGGCCAAAAGGATGAGCTGAGCATTGCCACCCAACTCCATCCCCTGGGTCTAAGAGACAGACCATGTCCATAAAACACTGTTTGCAATGGTCAGGGTAGAAGGAGGACACAGAAAGGTTCCTGGCCTAGATTCTCAGCTTTCTGTAAGAAGTCAGAACTCGCACCTGAATAGCAACAATAGGCACCTCCCTGCTAATCTGATAACCCAGCAATGAGGGGCCTGGGATTGGTCACTTTTCCCAAGGACCAACCCCTAGGAGAATCATCGTAGCAGCAAGAGCCCACAGAGCTATCAGTAAGTCTCAGGTACAACCTGTTAGTCATACTGCTCAAAAGGCATTTCCTGAGCACCTACCATGTGCTTGGCTCTGTATGAGACACTGAGAAGTACAGTGTGATCCTGCCCTTGGCGACGGTGAGCCCTGATGGAGACTGGTGTCAGGTGCCAAGTGTACATGGAGAAACGTTCCAACCACTGGGGGTCAAGGAGAGAGCAGGCAAAACCATACAACTGATCCAGCGCTCAAGGATAGTATCCCGACTTTGCAGGTAAATAAAATGAGACTCTGAGATATTACTTAAGCTGTCCCAGGTCTCATTCCTAGTAGACGGCAGAGCTGGGAACCTGTAACTTGCTGCCCCCAAAGTGCATGCCCTTGCTGCTGTACTGGATCTCCTCTCTCACCCGAGTGGAGGTCCTTACACGCCCAGGAGTCATTCATGCAAGCACACATTTTTCAGTGCCTGTTTTCTTGAATATCTACTGTAAGTCGGGAGCTGCACTCAATGCTGGTATTACAGAACTGTGTGAAACAGTTAAGAGCATCTAGTGGGGTGAGGCACAGGTGGGTATGCATTTTTTTAACTTTATTTATTTGAAAGGCAGAGAGAGAGAGCAAGCGAGCTCTTCCATCCACTGGTTCATTCCCCCCCAATGGTCACAATGGGGCTGGGCCAGGCCAAATCCAGGAGCCAGGAACCCCTTCTGTATCTCCCACATGGGTGCAGGGACCCAAGCACATGGGCCATCTTTGACTGCTTTCCCAGGCACATTAGCAGGGAACTGGATCAGAAGTGGAGCAGCTGGAACTCAAATGTGCGCCCATAAGGGATTCTGGCACTGCAGGCAGAGACTTAACCTTCTATGCCACAGCACTGGCCCCAGTTAGTGTATATTTAACTTCAAGGTGGAAAAAGTTGATGAAAGCAACTCATAGGATATGGAAATTGAGAAAAACAACTGAAGACCAGGGAATACCTGTTCAAAAGAATAGTATTTAAGCCAGCAGTTCTCATGGCCCCTGTGAGACATTTGACATTTGGCACTGTCTGGTTTTTGATCATCACAGCAGGCATGAGTGGGATCCCACTGGATCCAGTGGGTACAGTCTGAAGATGCAGCCAATTATGCTACAATGTGCAGAACGGTCCCAACCACAAAGAATTCCCCAGCACCAAATGTCAGCAGTGCCAAGATGAAGAAACCCCAAGTTAGACGACGCTGTGAAGGTGAGGCAGCTGCTCCTGTAAAGCAGATGTGGGGGTAGGGGACATTCATGCGAAGGCCTCCGAGCGTGGTGCTTCAAGCTAAGGAATAAGGAAGGCTGTGCGGGAAGAGGGCCTCCGTTCTCGTGACCATGCAGGGCCTTTGGGTTCTTACTCTCTATGGGGGAAAACTTAAAAGATCTGAAGCCAGATATGGACACTCCCACTCCTCTGCAGAGAATGGGTAAAGGCATCAAAAGCAGAATCCCCGAGGCCAGGAGGAGACCTGGAAGAGACGACGGCAGTTTTGGTTACAGCAAAGGCAGTGGAGGTAGAGAGCAGAGGGTGTATCCAGGTGCCTCCTGCAAGTAACAGTTACAGCCCTGGAATGAGCTGGAAACGGGGGTTAAGGGTAACTGGTGGGATTCTAGCCTGTACACAATGTTGCACCATGCAGTTCACCAAGTTGGCGAATCCTAAGCAAGGGCCAGGTAGGCTAGGGTCCCAAGTCAAGAGCTGTTCCATACATGTATGTTCCGAGACACCCAGTGGAACCGGGCACTCAGGGCATTGCAGAGAGGAGCTGCCTGTATCATATTTGAGATACTGCTCATTCTCAACGTAAGGCTACCCATTAGCTTCACTTGGGATGAGTGCTCCCTAAAGAAACATCACACATCTCAGATCAGGTAAATCTGAGCTATGGGAACAGGTGTCCAAGCATCAGAGGTCCTTCAGAGTCCCACGAGTGATTCCGATGTGCAGTCATGGGTGATAGCCATCGAATTCGAGGAGCTGATCCAAAGTGGTGACCTTCCCTGCATGCGTGGCAGCCCCTCGGTGGACTGAGATGCCTCACCTTTGCGCAGCACCACAGGAAATCTCTCTGTTTTCTGCCTGTTTAAAATCCTGCCTCTGCTGCTTCAGCGGCTGGCTGGATTCTATGTCAGAACGATGAACTGCTCGTGGTCTTGGGTGTTCTTGTGTTACCTGCAGTTGCAGACCTTTTGTTCCAAGATTCTCTCATTTGTAGCTATGTCAGTCTCCTGGTGAAGCCCCAGGGCTGTTCCTCTCCATCTTTAACAGAATATTCGCGATGTCCTCTGTGAGCTTGCTTTCCAGACCGTTCCCAGAACCCTCTGCCGCTGAGCGCTCAAAGCGAAAAATTGCAATCAAACCTGGCTGATTGCTCCATGTCGGGTTCAATCTCTGTTTCCTCTTACTATGACAGGGCACCCTGTGCTGCTGGCGCTTGAGGATCCCATGACCCATGTGAACATCATGGCCTCTGATCTAGGGAGTCCACATCCCAGAACAAGGTGTCTCGACCTCAGAACTATTGACGTGTGAGGTCAGGTAATTCTCTATGGTGAGGGCTATTCTGTCCATCATAGGAGGTTTAGCAAGACTCCTGGCTACAGCACTCTAAGCCAGTAGCATGTTCTATGCCTCCTAGTTGTTAAAACCAAAAATATCTCCAGACATTGCCAAATAATCTCCTGGGAGCCAGATTGTAGCCCATCAAGAGACACTGCTGGAAGGGGAAAAAGAGATAAAAATCCTCAATCATAGAGGATGTTGGTAAGAGGAAAAGGGTGTCAGTCTGAGAGATTTAATTGAAGCTGAACATAGAGACAAGAGCTCAACGTGAGACCACCTTGTTCCAGCCCAGAAAATAGCCGTATTGCTTCCATCATGATGTTTTCTCGAATTACTCTCAGCTACCCTATAACCGCAACTGGCAACAAAAATAATTAAAGATTTACATACAAGCAAATTGCCTTTCTAACCAATAGCTTTGCACGAGAACAAAAGCTGAGATACCCATGGCTCTCGTTTTTCCTTATCTCGTAGGTAACAAGATTTGATCCTTTCTTTTATTTGATCTTTTCTCCTATCTCTATCTTCACTGTCAATGACTTCTCCAGGGCCTCTGGATCACTGCCCAGATTTCTCCCTCCTCCCAGATTTCTCCTTCTGCTCTTACTGCTTCTGGAAGCTACGTTCCCATCTTCTCAAAACTTCAGCATCGTCAACTAGCATCATCTCCTCATATCTCTGCACTAGGGATCCTTCCTATACCATTTCCTCAATTACCCCCAACCAGTACCACCGAGGCATGGGATTCAGAGTTATCTTCTCATCTCATTCAGCCTACCCTACATGGGAATAGTGTTTGTAGCTCCTCTTTGGAAGTGTCTCGTCCTTGCAACTCTGCACCACCTCCTACGTCCTATCCTACAGACCTGAGTGGACTCCACTGCCCCTTGTCCTGGACTCCATGTGCACTTCCCTCTCAGATATCATTTTAGCTTCACTTGTCCTTCCCATATGGAACACTATCCTAATTTTTTCTCCAGTTTTTGTCTCTTGGATTTTAACTTCACTTCTAACTCCACCTGGATACAACCTTGGCAAACCAACTTGAACACATTGCAAATAAAAGATATTGTCTTCTCAAACTCACGTCCTTGCCTCAGTATCTGAAGATCCGCTCTCTCTCTCTCACTGCTGACAATCCTTCTCACACCCTCAGAATCATTCCGCACGTTCCTGTCTGTGTGCATTCATTTCCTGACCCAGTCATGGGTGCTGTGCTTTACCCTAGGGACACAGTGCCTCCTCTCACAGAGCACGCAACCCACTGACAAGCCAGGCAGTCAAAAGAGGAACTACACAGAGCACTACTGAGGGTTCTGAAGGGGGAAGACCAATGTGCTGTGAGCGTATCCACGTCTTCTCTGCCTAGATCTCATGACCAGTAAGTGCTATGACCCTTCCATCATCATAAAGTCCAGCAGATGGGTACTTGTGCTCACAACTCAGGACCTCTGTCCCAGCCTCCTGGTGGTCTTAGCTCTGCCCATTCCTCCGCACTCTCACATGGTGCAATGCCTTCTGATATTCTGGTTTCTTGTCTGTGTCCCCCATCGCACTTTATGAAATGTAATAAATATTTGCTGTTTGCCACTGTTCCCGGTCCTTGGCACAGAGCACTCAGTAAATATTGATGAAATTATAACTGCACGGATTCAGATTCCCTTTCTACATTGTCCTCTTTTTCTAAAACCTCCTATCCAAGTTTTATCTTCCCTAAGTTTTCCCAAAACTTCACCTCAAAAGGACACTAGAGGAGCTGGTGCTGTGGCATGGCAGGTAAAGCTGCTGCCTGCAATGCCAACATCCCATGTGGGCGCCGGTTTCAGTTCTAGCTGCCCCACTTCTGATCCAGCTCTCTGCTATGGCCTGGGAAAGCAGTGGAAGATGGCCCAAGTCCTTGGGCTCCCGTACCCACATGGGAGACCCAGAAGAGGCTCCTGGCTCCTGGCTTCAGACTGGCACAGCTCCAGCTGTTGCTGCCAATTGGATAGTGATCCAATAGATGGAGACTTCTCTCTCTGTGTAACTCTGACGTTCAAATACATAAATAAATCTTTTTAAAAAAAAGTACACTAGGCAGATCCTGAAGTCACAAGCTCAGGCACAGCTGGGAATGTATGGAAAACGGTGTCAGGCTCATGAGCATTGAGGAGCCACCTTGCTCAGCACCATTATAGCCTCTCACTGCAGAGATGCCGCTCCTGCTGATGGGGTGTGGGAAGCTCCTGGCTGCTTCGTCCGCGGTGTTCTATGGTGCTGTTAAAGCGAGCCCTGCTGGGGGATAGAGCTCTCCTTCCTTTCCTGAATGCCACGTTTATCATGGACCCTGGGTCCGAGCATGGAAGCCAGCGATGCCTGGATTTGTTTTGCTGAGCGGCATTCATTGTTCTTTCCATAGAGGGAGGTATACTTGCCATCTGTCTGTCTGCAATGCTCCTTCAACCTTCATGGGCTGAGGGAGAATGATTTGCACTTGGGTTCTAGCGCGGATTCTTACCTATTTGTTTTGTGACCTTAGTTATCGGAGCTCCTCATCTTTGAGTGAGGTTGATAATAGAAATCATCTCATCAATATTTTGATCGTAATCATTCCAGGCTATGGATGTGGGGTCTGTTGAGTCTATTTGCTCTTCTTCGTGTATGGAGTTTTCAGTGATTTTTGCCATCCACCTTGTAAGCTGTCTGTGAGAATTCAATGAAATGAGACATGGAAAATGCTCAACACACTGCCTGACACACAGACACTGCTGACTAAAGATGTCACTCCACAGTGCTTTGGGTGACACCACTCTCCTTGTCATGAGGGTGTGTGGCATTGGGACGCTCTTCTGTCTTTGGAGGGCCTTTTGTGTTATGTCTTCCTCCTCTAAAGTTAAGCTTCGTGAGGGCAGGGACCTGATCTGGCTTTGGTCCCTGAGGCATCACCAGGATGCCTGTAGGTAATCAACGAGCAGGTGTTGGAGATACAAGCCGTGAAAGCAACAGCTGCAGGCCCTGGCCGGAATCACCAATGCTTCCTGCTCGCAGTCCCACCCTCTGCCCCAGCCGAGTGTCTCGTAGAGAGATGGGCACTCAGGGGCAAGAGTGACAGATGGACAAACATTTTGCCTAAAGCACAGGTTTCTGCAATCCAAGACCCCCCCAAAGACTCTCATTCAAATGGAACTGAAAGACAATTCAGAGTAAAGGGACCAGCACTGACAGGGTCTGAGGAGAAGATCCTAGAGGGAAAGGGGCCCCATAGGAAGCTTTCTGGTGAGGCCAAGGCTTGGAGGGCAGGACCCAGTGGTAGACCAAGGCACGGAGCCAAGGAGCCAAGGAGCTGGAGAAGCCCTCCCCACGCATGGGAAAGCATCTGTGAGTGAGATTCCAGAGGAGACTGTGGCTTGCAGAAGCAAATTAGCTACACAAAGAAACCTGGCAGGTCAAGGAGCAGGCAGAATGCAAAAACCAAGGGCCAGGGCCGCGCTGAATGAGACGGATGGAGCAGTGCTCTCGCAGGGCACAGAAGGCAGGACGCCCAAGCTCCTCTTTGTCAAGGAGGTGATGGGATGGAAAGCATAAGAAAAAAGTCAAACTCATTATATTTCATGAAGCATCAACCATGCACCAGGCAACAATAGCTATTCATAATTCTGGCTTAATCCTTAGGGGAGACATTAATCAGGTTTCTCATTTTATATCTGAGGAAGGTGAACCTCTGAGAAGTGAAGCAGCTTGTCCAAGAGCTCAGGGCCAGTGGGCGGTCCCAGACTTTCATTTGCATATTGTATAGAACTTAGGTGGAACGGAAGGGGTATGGAGATGGGGTTGGGGGCCGGCTGTGGACACACAGCCCAGCACTGACTCCACTGAAGCTTAGAGCTCCCTGGATCATCCTCACACAAGCCACAGGTCACACACAGCCTCCTCCACCCAGAGTCTGCTTTCTGAGCCCCAGCTGAGGGAGAAACACTGCTTCCTCACTTTCGTGTTTTCTGCATTGCGAGGGACTCCTATCATAGTGACACTCCTGGGCTCTCTCTGGCTTCTCCCGCTCTCATTTCCTGTGGACGGAGAGCAAAATATCTGACTGGTGTGGCTGATGTGAATATTTCGTGGGATGTGGAAGTCTTCTCTGTGTAGCAGGGGAACCCAAAGGACAACTCAGAGAAATGGTCAGGCCTGGGAAAAAAAAGAAAACCCCAGAGAGCAGAGGGCGCAGCCCTCATCACACCAAAGACGCTTCTGCCAATGGTTCCGCTGGAAATCAAACTGACAGCGTGGCCACTGGCCCCGGTTCCCCAGGACTTTTCACTTTGTTCAGGATGCAACTGAGGGAGAAAGGATTCTTTGGATTGACCCCAGTCCACCAAGCAACAGTACCCAGTAAAGAACCTAGCAAGGGGGCTAGCCTTGTGTTGCAGAGGGTTAGGCTGCTGCCTGTGACTCCAGCATCCCATGTGAATGCCAGTTTGAGTCCTGGCTGCTCTGCTTCCAATCCAGCTCCCTGCTAATGTGCCTGAGAAAGCATCACAGGATGGCCCAGGTGCTTGGGTCCCTGCTCCCTACATGGGAGAGTCAGATGGAGATCCTGGCTCCTGGCTTCAGCCTGGCTCACCTCCGGCTGCTGCGTCATTTGGGGAGTGAACCAGTAGATATGGAACCTCTCTCTCTCTCTCTCCCTCCCTCCCTCCCTCCCTCTGTAACTCTGCCTTTCAAAAAAAATTTTTTTTAAATGAACCTTGCATGTGTTCTGATTTAGTTTCACCTCATCTCATTCCACTCTGGTTTGTTTTGTTTGTCCCAAGGTGGGACATGCTATTCACTGAGTCAGCATCTCAGAGGAATGTCAAGAAACGGGAAATGGGCGAGAGAAGACTTGAAAGAGTGGCGAAGGTTCTAGAATCTAGGTCATGGGAGAAACGGCGAAAGGAATGAGAAGATTTAGTTCAAAGATTTGGCTGAGATACGAGGCAGATTCCGCAGGTTTGAAGGGCGATGGTGTGCAGAGTCCTTTAATTGGATTATGTGACTGCCAAGGGCAGAGCCAAGGTTCAGGGAGGATTACTTTGGCTCATTACAAGGAAGATATTTACAACTATTAACACTGTATAAAGATATAATGATTCCTATCAGTAGGTAGTGAGCTCCTTGTCACCCGGGTTACTCAAACAACTCTTTGGATGAAATTGGATGATCCTGAAAAGGACATCCTGGTGTTGGGGAAGGTGAGTCAAAAACGGAGCTTGCCCGGCTGTAACTTTTGTAAACCCAAGGGGCAGGATGAGACATTCTTGCCTCCTGCTTCCACTTCCCCAGTGTCACACTGGCCTACAAAAAGGAGAAAAGGCCAGCGAGACCTCCATGCGTGTAGCCAAACGCTGCCTGGGGACCAGAGGGCTGTGTCGCCCTAACCCCAACGCCGCGCTCCCTCCCCAGAGGGGCTGCAGAAGGCTCAGGGAGCCGCACAGCCCTCGAGTTTGGAAAAGTTTGCCAGAGGGGAAGTTCTTCCTCCCTCAGCCCCTCTCTGAAGGAGTCTGCGGGAAACCTGAGACTGAAGGCAGGAGCCCTGATACCAAAGTTACCACGGGAATGATGCCAAATGATGCAATCGTTTGCGCAAGACAAAAGTTCTTTCTTCACCTGCTACTCTCTGAAGCATTTAAAGGAACCAGAGCCAGCTTGCAACAAGGATATGTTTTGTTTGATCTGTGGGGTTGTTTTAAATGAGAAGGAACTAATCACCAGCTTTTTTTATAGGGAAGATTTCACACATGAAAATTTACGATTTCCTGCTTCCGGTGGGAAAACACAGTCTGACGAGTTGGCAATAACTGGCTGCCGGTGAGATGGGCAGCTGCACGTGGCCCCGGGTGTGTCCTCGTTTGTGTGGGACTTCCCCGCTTCCTTCTTCCTTCTAGACCCCAACTTTCAGTACCAGTCCATCAGCGGCCATTGGCCCCTCGGTGCCTGTATCACTTTGGAAACAGGAAAGATGACATTGGTTGGGGCATGTGTCCTAGACCCCACGTGGCCCACGGTTTCTCACACCTGCCTTTGTGAGATGTCCCCATCCAGGTTCCGTCCCGTGGTGCTTGGCTCCCAGTCTCCAGCATCCCTGCTTCCTTCCAGAATTGGGCTGAGAGACAGACGGGTGGGGCTGCAGGGGCATCATGGGAGCAGAGAAGGAGGGCAGCCAGAAGCAGAAAGAAATTGCCTGGTGTCATCCAAAATGGACTCTGCATGGCTGGGCACGCCTGGCCCCAGCCTCTGATCCCCACGCAGGCTGGGTGGCCGATACTGACTTTCCTTCTGGAAGCTATGTGGGAAGCATCCCCAGGCAGGAGAGTGTTACAAGGAGGGAATCTGTGTCCCCCGAGATGACGTATTAGTTTACGCCATCATCTTAGCACAGACTTTCTGTGCCTTATTCCAGAAGCTCCTCTCAAACTTTAAGTGGGAAAAGGTGTGGGTGTTGAGCGGGAGGATCTTGAAGAAGGGGTTCTCTCTGTTTTGGCCGAGGGGGAGGCCCTCTCTCCACCCTCTCCCCCAGCCACACGCTGCTCCTCGTGGGCTCAGAGTGAGACTCGCCGGCTGCGGAAAGCCCTTCACTGTCTCATCTCATTCCTTCCCTGACAGTGCTGGTGGGATCAGAATTGTGATTACTGAGGCTCTGGCAGGCTAATTAACTTGCCCCAGCTCGGAGAACTCTTAAGCGGCCAAGCACTTTGGGTTCTATTTATTCTAAGGCCATATGGAGCACCGGTTCAAATTGAGACGTGGCTGGTACAGTCCCTGGAACTCGTGTCCTCAGACTCAATGGGTATTAACAAGTTCCCAGGAGTCCCTGATCTTGAGTTTTAGGTTTGATTTTGCACGGGAGTTGGTGATTCTGAGTGTTGAGGCAGGATCTCATGTGTGGGCCAATGAGTGAGGGTGAGGCAGGGAGCAGCAGATGGTGTATATAGAGTCTTGGGCCAAACAGGAGAATCTGCTTTATGACAGTGGTGCATGGATGGAAGCCCGAGGGCCTCTGGTCATCCCAATGCAATGTGCTCCCCCACGTCAGCCCATCTCTGTGCTCCCATCTTGGCCCCTTGGCGCCTGGACATGCTCCTTTCTCTCAGCCATTGTCTGGGTACCTTCTGGTGGTTCAGTGAAGAGGAGCTGTCTCACCCATCCACCCGTCAGTCTGGTCTCTGGCCTTGCTTCAGAATCTTTCCCATGCATATCCTGATACAAACAAGGGGCCTTTCAAAAATTGGAAACACTGCATGGATTTCAAATTGTTTTGACCCCCAATAGACTGATTTTTTAATTCAATTTGACCATGTGACTTTTGAGGCACCCTCAGATATGTCAGCACCCTACAGTCTGGTTTAATTCTTGACCCTCACCAAAATTGAGAAGGTAGAGGATGTGGCCAAGCGGCAGGACCTCCGAAGGGTTCATCATTAGGAGCCTAACTAAGAGCTCTGAAATCTGTGGAGTCTCAGGGTCCAGGTGCCGACATGATCCAGTGGGCAAGGCAGCTGCGGGCTGTGTAGATCAGGACAACCTTTGACGGTTTTGAGACTAGAAGTTGTTTGAACCAGGGGCCCTAATGAAAATCACAGGTTTTACCTCTCTGGTGATACTTGATGTGCCTCACAGGTTTTAAGGATGGTGTCTGGACAGCATACAACTTTCAATAGCTAATAAGTATCCAGAACTTTATTAGAAATTGCGGCGTGTAGAGGAAGTGTATGATCCAATCTCTGTTGTCAAGAGCCTTTGCACATAAGACATGCAGACTGTTTAGGGGATGTGGCAGCTGTAGCAGGATTTTTTTCAACAGAGGAATGTGGATTCATCAGATTTATAGTTTGGAAAATTCATTCTGGCTGTAAGGTGACAACGGAGCAAACGTGTGGTGTGGAGAGCGATCACAATGTTGTTTCAGTAGTCCCGATGAGAAATGATGAGACTGGACACGGAATGATGATGGGAATGGAAAGGCAGACCGACATCCAGGAGGCAAGGAAAGGCCGCGGGGTTAGGAGTAAGCAGCCAGCAGAACGAGGCAATGAAAGAGAGGGAAGGCGGGGAGGGGGGGACTCTCAGGTTCTGGTTCAGGCACGTTGATGGGAGGGTTCAGAGGCGGCTGTGAATCTTCTGACGTGGACAGATGGGTGGATGAGGACACTGCCATCAGATAAGTGGAAAATGCTGGGCCGATGGCAGGATCTGGGGGAACTTGGAGCGCAGGCTGGGGACACACTGACGCTGGGACACACTTGCTTCTCAAGAAGCAGTGCAGGACACAAGGCTAGGCGAGACGTAAAGACTTCTGCATCATGCAAATACAGGTGGAGTCACACATGCCAACAAGGCTACCGTTGGAGAGAGCAGGAAGTGTAAATGGGGCCGGCAGGAGAAAGCAGAGGATTTGAGGGTCTGGGGACTGCTGATTTTTAGGAAGGTAGACAGAGGCAGGTGAACCTATGAAGAAACCACTGCAAAGCAGTGTGCGAGGAGAACTTGCGGCGAGTGACTGACATAAAGAAGCAGAAGCCAAGAGGGAAAGAGCTGGGGCAGACAGAATCGGGGGAAGGTAAGAAGAGCCAATGAGGCCGGCGCAGTGGCTCACTAGGCTAATCCTCCGCCTGCAGCGCCAGCACCCCGGGTTCTAGTCCCGGTTGGAGCACCAGATTCTGTCCTGGTTGCTCCTCTTCCAGTCCAGCTCTCTGCTGTGGCCTGGGAGTGCAGTGGAGGATGGCCCAAGTGCTTGGGCCCTGCACCCACGTGGGAGACCAGGAGGAAGCACCTGGCTCCTGACTTCAGATCGGTGCAGCACGCTGGCCATAGCGGCCATTTGGGGGGTGAACCAACCGCAAAGGAAGACCTTTCTCTCTCTCTCTCTCTCTCTCTCTCTCTCTCTCACTGACTAAATCTGCCTGTAAAAAAAAAAAAAAAAAAAGAGCCAACGAAGTTCAGAAACTAAAAGGACCAGGAGGAAATATAAGTTTGCCTTATCTGTGCCAGGTTTAGAGTCTTAGGCTAAAATCCTGTAAATATGAGTCAGGAGGGTGTGGAATAACAGGTACAGAAAACCACAGATTAGCTAGCCCTCACACAAAGGAGACCATTGCTTCTGTAGGAGCAGGAAGAGAAATTAGCAAAAGCCACAGAGGTTACGTTGGGGGAAAGGTGAGACAAAGACTCAAGGTGTCAAGGGTCAGAGGAGGGGGACAAGCAGGAGTATGCAGTGCCCTGGATGGCAAGGAAGCCAGACAATAGTGTTGGCAGTGCTGGAAGGCATGTTGACCTCTGGTGACTAAGAGGGTACCAGGGACCCCGGAGGGAACTTTCAGCCTCCTGGTGGGGCCCTGGGTAAGCCAGAGCACACTTAGAACAAAGCCCACATGAAGGTTGTCCAGAGCAGGGCAGCAATTAAGCTGCTGTGGTACAATGGAGCCTCCCATAGCTTGGCCCTGTCCCTCTTCGCTCTGTAGGCAGGTGCTCCCAGCAAAGAGAGCCCCGGAGATAGCACCTGAGTGAGTGGGCAGAGGAGGGCGATCCTCTTGTGTCCAACCAAGGGCCACAGAAAGGAGAGGACATTTCATTGCCGTGGTTAGTTCCCTCACGGCTCCCTCACCCAACACTGCCCTGGGTTGGATCTAAAGCGCTCTGCTGTGGCTGAGGAGGAGGACGTGGGTCCTGGCCTTCAGTGCAGCACAGTGGGTCTTCATTCCCTGGGACTGTCTCCCTTTCAAAACACCCCACCTGCAGAACCCATGAAAACCTCCACTCAAACTCTTACAAAAGTAGGTGGATTAACAACCTCTTCATGCTTCCATGCAAAGGGCTCAAGGGAAATTCTAACTGTCTTCCCATCGGACTGTGAGGTCTCCAGCTGTGTGCCCTGCACATGGAAGATGTGAAATCGGTGCTTTGCACTCAAAGTGGCTGAGGAAATCGAGAGGAGTGAAGACAAAAGGGCTGAGAGCAGAAAACCCAAGTTACCTGTGTGTTCCCTACTGAGCTCAGATGGGCTGGGAAGGAAATGCTGGTGATAAGGAGGAAACCCCAGTGAGTGTGGGTTCAAAGTCAAGGATAAGTAGGAATTCTGATCCCATTGCTTGACAATAAAAATTCTAAATTTTCTTCTACCACTATCTGTAGAAAATATTTATTCATGACACATCCTGGGTTCTCAATAAATATTTATTAAATGAATAAATGGATGTTTCTTCTCTCCATCTGTTTGTCAGTCTTTTTTATTTCTTGATTCCTTGTAACCACTCCTCAACCCCCCCCCCCCCACAGGCACCCTGTCATATCTCTCTCCCACTCACTCTCTCCTCTAATTCCACCTTTGAGAATCTGAGTTGTGTTCCTGTAAATGAGATCATTCCCTGTTTACAGAGGAGAAAACAGAGGTCCCAAACCCCCGGAGTACCAAAGGCCACCCAGCTAGGAGTGTTTGCAGGAGATGGCCCTGGACCCTGGACCTCCGGAGCACTTCTGTGTGCATTAACCATGGTGCCAGTGGCTACAGCGCTGTCTGAGGGCTACACCAGGATGCAAGAATCCACTCTTCTAGAGTCCACGGGTGCTGAGAGTGCCTGGTGTTGAAGCCCCCCCTCCCCTCCCATCCAAGGACAGTGCGATGGCCTGAAGACTATACCTCCTTGACCCCCGCATTGGCACCTCCGATTTGAGATCCACACCCCCCTCCCGAACATCTGCCTAGGGTGATCTTCCTTGGAAATCATCCTAACAAATCCTTTTCACAGAAATCCTCATCTGAAGCTCAGCACAGGCAAGACAGATGCAGGATTCAAGGCCGAGTCCGTCTGACTTCACAGCTTCCCCACTGTACTGGGCTTCGAGCGTTACTGAAATTACGCCCTCCTGCTCCCACGACTTCCGCAGCCCCTTAAGAAAACCAGAGGGCTGGCAGGTGCCTTGGAGACAAGTACATATTCAGACATGCTTTGCTTGCTTATTTCTTATCCTTACCATAATTATATTGTCTCTGAGGCAAAAGAGCTTTGAACTTCTTAACAAATGAAATAAAGGACCCAAAAGACACAGAAAAATCTCTTTTTTTGACCTTGTCTTTGTAATTGCCCTCCACCCT